>NC_064808.1:14691531-14930932 GCF_023721935.1 Panthera uncia | reverse complement strand
TCCTTCCTTCCTTCCTTCCTTCCTTCCTTCCTTCCTTCCTTCCTTCCTTCCACTATTCTATTGAGATATAATTTTCATGCTGTAAATCTAGGTGACTATTTATTCTTCCCATTGTAAGAAAACACAAAGCATAATCCCCAAATGCAGAGTTGACCACCACTATTAACACTTTGGTATATTCCATTCTTTTTCCTATGCAAATTTATTTCCTTTTGTTTTCTTTGAAATCAAAGAAGGAATCATACTGTACACAGCGATTTCTATTTTGCTCTTTCTTCTTAGCGTAATGAGGTTACCTAAGTTTGTGTATTTTCGTTTGAAACTCATTTAGTCATATGAATTAAATCTTTATTGTAAATTCTTCTTGAGAGAAATTCTCCATCTGTGGTTGAAAACGCAAGTGCCTGCAAAAACCAGACAGGTAATGTAAGGAGCACAGGTGTCATTCAGTGAACAGCAATGGGGGCCATGGCTGACTTACAAGGATAGCCTCCGCCTCAGCCCCAGCTGATTGATTGTCCAGGAGTGATGGTCTGAGACTTCAGGGCCTCTGATTTTTTTTTTTAGAAAAGAGATATCTGGAATCTAGATTGTATTGCATGAAATGTCTTGACTTTTCTAATGTTTCAGCCCCAAATTAAAAAAAAATAAGTTCAAGCCAAACAAAGCCTGTCTGCCAGCCATTTCTGCCTTAGACGGTGAATGTGAAGAGCTTCATAAGTAGTAGCTCACTTAATTATCCCAGCAGTCCTGCTCCTTTAACAGTTATTGGGAACCAACACTGAATGAAGGAGGCAAAATCTCTGATTTCTTGGAACTTACATTCTAGGAAGGAAACAAGTAATATGGTTGAAGAATATATAGTAGATCATACAACGATAAGTTCTTTGGAGAAAAACTAAGCAGGAAGTAGGGGGAGAGTTGCAGCTTTAAATACCATGGCCAGGGGTGGCCTTACTGTATAATGACATTTGAGAAGAGACCTGAAGGAGGAAAGAGCTATGTAGGGATCTGGGGAGAGAGGGGAGAGCAGATACAAAAGCCTGAGACAAGAACATGCTTGACGTATTCAAGAACTACAAAGCCATTGTGGCTGGAATGGTCTGAGCAAGGAATGAGTAGAAGGAGATGCAGTTAGAGCAATAGCAGGGGCCCCCATCGTGTAGAGTCTAAGAAAGAAGACGTATAATCCAATTTTATAGATGGGAAAACTGAAGCTTAAAGAATTTTGCCCATGCCCCATAACTAGGAAGTAACAGAGGCATCTTGAACCCAAGACCGTCTTAATTCCAAATCTCATGTTCTTAGCTACTACGTGTGCCACACTAGAATGAAGCAATGTGGATTGTGTAACATTCCTACCCTTCTAGCAAGTTCCATGCTACCTGCATCCAAATCATGTCCTACCTGTTCTTTGTGCTCCTGCCTCAATCGCAGAGAATTACAGTGAAAGAATCCTAGAATCTTAGACCCAAATACAACGCTGAGGATTACTGAGACAAGAAGTTTGCACTTTTCTTTTTTATAATTCTGAATGCTCATGCTTTTTTTTTTTAAGATTCTTTGATGTCTTCCTGGTGCTTATACTTTTGTTTTCTTAATTTTTCAAGTGGGTTATATACGTGGAGGTGACAAAATGCAAAAGCTCAAAAGGGTGTGCAATCTTACGTACTTTAAAGTAGATTTAACTTCATCTAATCCACCCTGATCATTTAGACATGAGGCATGACAGAAGAGGAAACTGAGACAGAAAGAGCTGGTGTCTGATTAAAGGCCACCCATCAATGAGGAAACCAGGTACCTTGTCCAAACCCCAGTGAGTAAGATCAGACTTTGTTTTTTAGAATACTGGTGCCTGAAAGAAATTGGGTGGGTTCATCCTTTGATGCCACTGGGATATTTTTCATCTTTTTTCCTTTCTTTTTGTACGCCTGCCAGGCCCACTGAAAGATAAGGATCAGGGTCCAGAAAGCCTAACCATTGTGTCATTTCCCAGGACGCAGAGCCACTATCATTTGGTTCACATTTTTATTAAAATAAGATGAGTGATTCACTCACATTACAGGCAAAGGATCTTTTAACAGGAAAACCATACTTTCAAAAACAAAGTCGATGGCTTTAAGGAACAGTAACTGCTAATGTCAATTTCCTTTCCCATCCCATTTCCAGTCCCAAAAAAAGTCAACCACTCTTCTGTCTCTAGCCGCCTCTTTCTCTTACCCACACATATACATATAATTATAGATAGGGTACATTATATATGCCCACAAAAGACAGAAAGCAGCAGGAAAGACAAAGGTGGATTCATCTGAAAAGATGTATGTGTTTATCTATATCCACCCTTCTTTCTGGTTCTTGCTGTTTTTGTTTCTTAAGTCTATTTTTTTAGTTGATGGGTAGCCATAAATCCGTCATCATTGGTGGAAGTTAGTAGATTCTGACAAGAGAACAGGCTGTGGTCTTTATAAATACGCCTACGTGCTGGCAACCGTCTTCCTCTACTCACACAATCATCGAGAACCGGGGACTTAGATTGTTTTCTTATTTTTAGTCTGTCTCGGTTCAGATCACTCCTAGTGAGTAACTCTGTTAGCCACTGCTTCTTTTTATGTTTATTTAGAAGAAAAGGAAAACGCATTTTAAGCAAATCAAATGCATAATCTGTTCCACTTCCTATTTATTCTATGGCTACTTTGGACAGTGGAAAGCCCAGAGAAATACTTCTGTTGGTTTTTGTTTTCTGTGGCTTGCTTTCTCAGACAGGCCATCAGTTTTGCTGATCGCTTTTTTGAAATTCCATCCCAGGGGCACCTGGCTGGCTCAGTCAGCAGAGCATGTGACTCTGGATCTCAGGGTTGTGAGTTCACGCCCCAAGTTGGGCATAGAGATTACCTAAAAAAAATTTTTTTTAGTAAATAACAAATAATAATAAAATCCCATCCCAACTGTCAGCCTGATTTTAAATTGGAAAGGAAAAAGGTAGTTGGAAGTAATTTTTGTGTGTACATTAAATATACTTTGCTAATCTATGTTTAGTCCTATTCAAATTGCAGATACGGGCCTATAATGGCTTAAAGTGTTTATTATTTTTGTTGTTCCTTCTCTGTTTTCTTATAGAGATTAACAGCAGTCTCCTAAATTAGAAAGGGTCTGTCAGTTTGTTTTAGGGGCAGCAAGGAAGCGGGGAGCCAGGTAGACCACATCTGACCCTGGAGCCAGTCTAGGAGAAGGAGGATAGGAAGAGATGAGCTAGCTGGCAGCAGTTTTAAATATTAACGGTAATAATAACAATAACAGCAGTTGCAGCTAACATTTACTGCACTCTCATTATGGAATCCACTATGCCAGGTGTTTTTCATCCCTGGAAGAAATAAAAGCGGGCTGAAGTCCCAGGAACCATATAGCAAGAAAGCAAGGACATCATAAGGAACTGGCCTGTGTAGTGGAGAGAGGCCCTGACCTGAAAAGAGAAGGCTTGATTAGATTGTGGCTCTACCATTTACTTGGTACTTTTTGTCCCTTACTGAGGTTCATTTTCCTGGTTCATAAAAATGGGAATAATACTGTTTTCCTCTCCCTGCCTGTCAAGGTTCTTATGGGGATCAAAAGTGATCATGCGTATGAAAATGGTTTGCATGATTATACAGTCTGTCTATAAATATGACTCATCAGTACTTTCACTAGTGAGATGATAGAGGATTGGCAGGGTAGTGACTCTCAAGGAAAGTGGTGTGCACCTGCCTTGGGGCAGGAAGTCTGTTCTTCTCTCATCAATAAGAACAAAGGCAAGATAAAATAATCATGAGATAAGGAATAAGATTGTTTTAGCCACCCACTGGCTTGAGCTTGAACTTGGATGAATTGTGCCTTTTGTTATGCAGGTGCCATCCCACCTGTGTGCCTCAAAAGCCGTGGTAACAAGAGCGGGTACTGTTTATTGAATACTTACCCTGGGCCGTATACTAGCACTTTAAATTTACCATCTCTTTTATTTTTTTAATTTTTGTTTATTTATTTGCATACGGTTGACACACAATGTGACCTTAGTTTCAGAGTTTCAGGAGTACGGCGTAGTGACTCAACGTCTGTATACGTTATATTCTGTTCAGTAGCTACCAATCGCTCTCTTTTTTAAGTCATCTATTCCAGGGGTGCCTGGGTGGTGCAGCCGGTTAAGCGTCCAACTTCAGCTCAGGTCATGATCTTGCAGTCTGTGGGTTTGAGCCCCACGTCGGGCTCTGTGCTGACAGCTCAGAGCCTGGAGCCTGCTTCGGATTCTGTGTCTCCCTCTCTCTGCTCCTCCCCTGCTCGCACTCTGTCTCTCTCTTTCTCAAAAATAAACATTAAAAAAAATTTTTTTTAATCATCTGTTTTAATCCTCTCAAAGATTCTCCTGATTAGGAACAGTATTGTTCATACTGTTAGTATCATTAGTATTAGTATTAATATTCACTCTCATTTCTAAGTGGCTTGCTCAGTGTCAACACAGCTAGTTAGCCAAAGAGCCAGGACTTGGACCCTGGTTGGCCGATCCAGGAGGCTGCACTAGGTAAGCAGGCGTAAGACCCGCTTAGGGGTTAGAGCCAGGGCTTTTCAAGCCATCTCAGTAGAGCCCTAGAATTTTAAAGCAACGCCTCGAGCCTTCTCTCCCAGCCACTTCATTCCTCACACCTCTAGACTAGGTGAGGGCTACTGAGGAGAAAGTCGAGTAAGAAAGGCTTTGCTTTTATCTGTTATACATTGAGGTTCCTTATAAGATTTCCCTTGAAAAAAAAGTATATCTGTTTAAAAATTTTTTTCAACCTTCACGTACCACATCTTTCTCATTTAAAGGTGACAAAACGGAGGCCCAGAAGAGTTGTGCCCAGAATAATGTGGTTAGTTCTTTGCAGAACTCAGGCTGAGTTCTCTTGTCTATATTATAACCTGCCTCTGTGGGAGAACAGACCTTTCCTTCCTCCAGAACAACATGAAAACCCTCTTCTGGTTATAAAAACCCATGTGAGGAAGTGTAAAATACGCCTCTTTTTCAAAGATTGAGTGACGTTTTCCAGATATACCACCACTGAGAGGGCAGGATGTTTCCTCTCACCTCCAGTTACCATGAGGGGGGCCTGAAGTTCTGTCTCCACCTTAGCTCTTATGCCTGTTTAACCATTTCTGTCCAGTTAAGAGCAGGTTTGGGTCACAGGAGTTTGAGACAGCACTTGCTTCTTCCTGGATAAGAATTACACCTTGGCTCTAAAGTCTCTGTGTCAAAGAGCACTTCCTATCACCCTGTTTCCAAACCAAAAGCATAAAGTAGCAACATCTGAGGGTGCCCGGGTGGCTCAGTCAGTTGAGTAGCCGACTTCAGCTCAGGTCATGATCTCATGGTCTGTGAGTTGGAGCTCCACATCAGAATCTGTGCTGACAGCTCAGAGCCTGGAGCCCGCTTCAGATTCTGTGTCTCCCTCTCTCTCTGCCCCTCCCCCACTTGCGCTCGCGCTCTCTCTCTCTCTCTCTCTCAAAAATAAATAAACATTTAAAAAAAGTAGCAACACCTCGTAGAGCTGGACATTGGTCTCTGAATTAAAATGTGAATGGGTGGGGGGCGCCTGGGTGGCGCAGTCGGTTAAGCATCCGACTTCAGCCAGGTCACGATCTCGCGGTCCGTGAGTTCGAGCCCCGCGTCAGGCTCTGGGCTGATGGCTCGGAGCCTGGAGCCTGTTTCCGATTCTGTGTCTCCCTCTCTCTCTGCCCCTCCCCCGTTCATGCTCTGTCTCTCTCTGTCCCAAAAATAAATAAAAAACGTTGAAAAAAAAAAAATTAAAAAAAAAATGTGAATGGGTGGGGGCGTGTGGATGGCTCAGTCAGGTCAGTTAAGCGTCCGACTCTTGAAAAGCATCTGACTCTTGATTTCGCTCAGGTCATGATCTCACGGTTCAAGAGATCTAGCCCCTTGTCAGGCTCTGCACTGGCAGCATGGAGCCTGCTTGGGATTCTCTCCCTCCTCTCTTTCTGTCCCTTCCCCCACTCACTCTCTCTCTCCCTCAAAATAAATAAATACACATTGTTTTTTACATGTGAATGGATGCAGATACTAAGCTTGAAATAACTTGATAAGCTGCTGGGCCCTCTAAGAACTTATGGTGCCAAGATCCTTCTCCACATTTTGGTGTCCAAAGCTGCCTCCCAAAGCTCAATTTATTGAGCTTCCTCAATAAATTGTCAGGAGACTGTGCTCGTGCCAGAATAGCTGGCCCCGTTGCTACTGGACAGAGGCTTTCTTGTCTTCTGGCGCTGGTGCCTCCTTCCACAATGCCATAGGGTTGCCCGTCCTGGGCATTGCAACCTGCTGTGGTTCGTGTCATCAAAGCTGTCTAAGACAGTGTCCTCCCCCAGAACCAAGCTTCGCCTTGGTCCTTGAACTCCCAACAGCCCCATCATGATGGACAGAAAAGATGCTCTAACACGGTATGTGGGATTCTTGTCATGTCAGACCGGGCCTCTGGTTCGGTGCCACTGTGGGAGCTAGGGACGGCCGTGGGTAGCCTAAATACCGGGCCAGATTGCTATGATGTGCCATACACGATCCCTGCAGATTTTCAGACGCTGATTAGAAATGCTCATATTTCTTTAAATCTTTGGTTAATATAAACAATTCCGGGGGGGTTCTTTTGTTCATTCTAAAAATTGCCATGCAATTGTTACCGTGTCTGATTTAATACTTTGCCTAGAATGCATATACTGGTCAAACAGAAATAATCATTTGATGTTGGGCTCAGTCATAATGAAGGAAAGAAAGAGAGGGAGTCTGGCTTTCAGCCCTGGTTTAAATACACTGAACAGGCTCTGGGGAATAATGAGCTCGCAAAGGATGGTGTTAATAATGGCCCAACTACTTTACCCCACAGGTGTCAGTGGAAGCCAGTGCTTCTCATTCCTTTTGTGAAATCATTTCCTTTTCGGTGAACTAATTATGATTTCCCTCCATTTATAATATAAAACAACAGTGCTCTCAAAAGGGATAAAATTTAGGAACACAGCCTGCTCTCCTTCTGGGGTTTGCTTGACAGGAACATAGCTCTAGGATGTCAGCAATCTTCCTGTGACTTGTGGGACTACATGCTACGTGGGGAGTGAAGCTGTCAGATGTCTTGCCTCCTTCCTCTTCTCTCCTCCCTGCTCTCCTTCCCTCCCATCCCCCTTCTTGCAGAGTAGTATTTACTCAGCTGCAGACTGGTACCAAAGCCTCAGTGCGCTGGGGGTTAGGAAGGGGTGGTGTGGTCATGCCCCAAACTATCCATGTCCTTCCGAGCATCTCTTGGCAGAGCAGGCTGGCTGAGGGTGTCATTTAGAATGAGCATCCACAAGCCCTGCAGAACAGAACATAAAAACAATTGCAACTGAAAATTGGAGAGTCCACTCATGGGCTGTGGTGTTCTCTGGCCTCTGTGGCCTCCTATGGAGATTATGCAGCCAACCAACTAGAGGTTGTCCAGTCCACTGGGATTCCCCAACGCTTGGTAACATTTCATTATCTCTAGCTCTGGTCCTAGCACTAGCTCACCCAGCCATCAACATTTGTAGGCAGTCACAGAAACAAATCCAGACTAAAGCCCATTTCATCCCCCATCCTTTTGGTGCTAAAAATGCTTGATTTGGGCTTTCTCCGAGTGAGGGACAAAGATATGGCGCTAGTTGCTTCTGTCTGGCACTCCTCCACTGGTCTCCTTTATTTTCTTTTTTAATGTTTATTTTTGAGAGAGAGAGAGAGAGAGAGAGAGCACAAGCAGGGGAGGGGCAGAGAGAGAGAGGGAGACACAGAATCCAAAGCACACTCCAAGCTCTGAGCTGTCAGCACAGAGCCCAACATGGGTCTGGAACCCACACACTGAGATCATGACCTGAGCCGAAGTCAGGACACTTAACCGACCGAGTCACCCAGGCGCCCTCCACTGGTCTCCTTGAATGACACCACTCTGACCCTGGAAAAGGCACCATTTCCCAGGAAGAGCAAAGGCATCTGAGTCTACAACCACACCACCGCAGTTCTTCCTGAGCAAATGTGTGGGCACACAGGGTGGTCTTGGAGGAGGATGTAGAGATGACTAAGCTGCCCCGAGCTTCCGAAACAGGAGCTTCCGAAACAGGAATTTCCACAGCAAGAAGGCAGACCAGATGTAGAAAACACAAGAGGAGACCTTCATCCTTCTTTTCCAAGAAAGAAGGAGGTGAGAACAAGTTAGTCCTTGATTATTGGGCATCAGCAATTTCTGATTAGACTAATTTTCTTATTCAAAATAACCTCACCTGTCACCCTCTGGGATTAGAGATAACCAACCAAAGACTATTCTAAACCAGGGGCTGGTTATCTTGAAAAATACAGTATTCCTGCAAGAGTTGTAACAGTGGTCAAGTGAATTATTATGAAGTAGACCTTAGGTTTCCTCTGGTTTTCATGGTAAAATTGGTGATATAATCCTATGAAAACAAATATCCAAGCTGACTGGATTTAACATTGATAAGAAGGTGCTAGGAGTCAACAAGCACGTGGAGTGTAGTCCCCCTGCCAGGACGTATTGTGTTCACTGAGAGTTGTGGTACCTGTGAACAGGACGTTTTCCATTTTCAGCACTTTACAGCTCCAACATCTCCTCGTGGCCCCTTAAATTTGTATATATGCCTCCTGTGCCTGGGGAGTCCCCATCTCGGTAGTTCACCCAGTGACCAGAAATCTGTCCGTCTGAATTTTCCTCTGGGTCTCTATGTAATGCATGTTTTTATTCATTCATTCCTTCAATAAATATTTACTGCTGTGTGCCAGGCATTGTGCTAAGGGCTTTAAGTCTAAAGATTCCTTAATTTCAGGACTTCAAGTTTTAATCAGTTAATAATTATAAAATAATCCTACCACTTACTGGGTACTTCGATAATTTCTCAGAAAAGTACCTTATATTTAAATTGCCTCATTTGGTTTTTACAACAATCGCACTAGGTAGGTACTGTGGTCATTCACATTTCTAAGAAGAGGAAACCAAGGTTCAGAGAAGTTGTGCAACTTGTCCAGATCACACTAGAGGTTAAGTAGTGGAGCCAGGCTTTGAAGCAAGGTCGTCTGATTACTAAGTCTGGGCTCTCCACTAATACAACTGCCCTGCCCACTTTAATGTGGCCCACCTGCAGGGTATCTGTATGTTTAACTTCAATAGAAAGCCTGTCAGTCACCTGGTGTGAACAATCCTACCATCAGAAGTCAAGTCCTCTATAAACCAGCCGGATCTCACCTGCTGGTGAGAACTAGAAGGACCTTTGGAGCTAGACATCCTTTGGGCTTACGTCCGAATCACCGTTCTCCCTCCTCTAAGTTGTTCTGTTTCCTTGAGAAGGTAATCAACCTTTAAAGAAACCCTAGTTTTTTTATTTCTAAAATAATAATAGCAAATAGTAACAGAGCACTTTTGATGAGCCATTGTTCTAAGCCCTTTACATTAACTCACAACAACTGTATGATGGTGCTACTGTCATTATCCTCATGTTACAGATGGGGAAACTGAGGCACAGAGAGCTTAATGGTCAAGTAATTTGAAATCAGTGGCAAAGCTGGGATTTTGACCCAGGCAGGATAACTCTGAAGTCTATGCTATGAGCCACGGTGCTACGCTGTGTTGCCTCTGGAGAGAAGAGAACCAAGGATGTAAACGCCTCTGGTCCAGAGCCGGGCACACGGTCAGTGGGACTATTACAATGCTGAGAATAAGAATGTTTAACAGCTCTGACCACCCACAAAAAGAGAAGCACCAATTTGTGGAGAATGTTTTAATGTTGATCTTATACCAGACCCTTCTTGTGCCTTCGCCTTTAATCTTTCAGGACCTGCTGGCTGATGCTTTCCTAGTTGGGGGTGTGGGGTTCCTTTAGAGAAGGCGTCTGTCTGTCCGTACACACCACTTACCTTCCCTGCACCTGCCAGGGCAAAGAGCGGCTGGCAGGTGGGCGGGGATGAGAAATGGCAGCGAGGCCAGGAGCACAGGTGCACCCATCCCCCGCCCGCCCGTGGCCTGTGGCCCAGCACAGGCTGTGCTGCTGGAGCCGGCAAGTCTTTCCTGTTGACAGTAATTAGACCTTTCAGACTAAATTTCTTACATGAGAAAAATCCCAAATCACTTGAATTGTCTCCTTGATCCAGTTCACCTGGAGCTATTTAGTTCCCGCAGTTTGTTTGGAGGGAAAAACAAGCTCCTAAGCCTTCACACATTACGGTTGATAAGATCAAGGTGCTGAAAGTGTTAGGTGGGTAAACGCTAGAGCCAGACTGCCTGTGTCTGAATTCCAGGTCTACCTCTTACGCGTGCGTGATCTGAGTTTTTGTGTCTGTGAAATGGGGGTAACCATAGTGAAGATTAAATGAGACGACATAGGACAAGCCCTTGCAAGAACAGTGCCTGGCCCATAGTAAGTGCTCAATAAATGTCGGCTGTTAATATTATCATTAAGCCCACCCAGCCTTCAGACCCCCATCTTTCCCTCCCAGCCTCAGGTTTTATTCTGGGAAGCCATGTTCCCTTCCTGTCCCCCCAGGCTCTGGACCCTTCTTTTATCACTTACCAAATGACAGTCAACCCTTAAACAACATGGGTTTGAACTGCACAGATCCCTTTGTACATGTTTGGTTTTTTCCAGTACAATCCTATACATGTATTTTCTCTTCTTTATGTTTTTCTTAATATCATTTTCTTTTCCCTAGCTTACTTTATTATAAGAATATAACATATAAATACATATAACACACAAAATATAAGTTAATTGTGTTATCAGTACAGCTTCTAGTCAACAGTGGGCTATTAGAAGTTAAGTTGTTGAGGAGTCAAAAGTTATACATGGATTTTTGACTGTGCAGGGGGTTGGTGCCCCTAACCCCACATTGTTCAAGGGTCAACTCTACTTCACCTCTCTAAGCCTCCTTGTCCTTGGCTGTGAAGTGGGACTGGGAATAATGGAGTCTACTTCATAAGGTTGTTGCGAAGGTGAAGTGAGCTAATTCAAGGCTCAGTGACTATTTAGTCTCGTTACTGTTGTTCCTGAGGCACAAAGCGTTGCCTGAAAAGGCCTTTGAGATCTTGGAGAGCTCTTAGAGGGCCCAAAGTAGGCATTTAGGGTTAGCTAGTGCCTGAGTTTAAGTCTCGGGAGCTAAGAAGACTGCTGGCTTCTTCATCGCTGTAACACTGTGCCTGGAACTGAAGAGGCCCATAGTAATACGAAATGAAGGAATACTGCAAAGAGTATTTAAAAACATGTTTGGCTCAGGCAACCTGACAGAGAATTTCAAGGCAGACCACTCCTAGGTGTTTAAGCACTTAAACTCAGCAGGAAACACCTTCCTCTTCTCGCCTGTCTTTGCCCCCAGCATTTAAAAACAAAACTAAAATATCCCCCGCTGTTTGGTGTTACTATGTTGTAGACATTCTGCTAAGTACTTTATAGACATCCTCTCTTTTAATCTTGACTTCAACCCTGAAAGGTAAGTGTCATCATTCCCATTTTATAGATGAGAAACTGAGATTTAGAGAGATTGAGCAATTTGCCCACGGTTGCGTAACTGGTAAATTGCAGAGCTAAGGGTTGAACCCTAGCCTGAGAGACAGGAAGGGGCCAGCTCCTATTTGCTCCTCAGTGTTCTGATTTTGGAACAAGCGTGACCACTTGCCATTCTCCCAAATACCCACTACTCAACTGAGGAGTATCTCCGAGCAGCAAATGCCTCTCTCTCAAAATATCCAGCCACTACATTAGTAGAAGTAGAACTGCTGTCTTCCACAATGAAGGTGGCAAAAGTTCTCTATCTGCCTAGATTTTCATTCATCTCTTTATCTTCCTCATTTTCCATTTGGGAAAGTCAAGTTCCAGAAGTGGTGAACAAGCTGTATTCTGTTATTCTGATGTATTTAGTATTTCCAAGAGCTGTTGTTGCATTAGAGAAATACAAAATGATTTTTGTAAATCATCCTTCTATCTTTGGAAGCAACTATTTGAAGTACATGAGTTAGAGTGTCATCAAGAACCTAAAGAGAGCTGAGGGTCTGGAAACCAGGAGGCTGAGATTGATACCCAACCTTGTCTTTCTTGACTCAGTGTGGGAGTTACACAGTCCTCTAGGCTTCCCGTATTCCTTCACTGATTTATCTTCCCAAGGATATCTTGTGGGTAACTTTGGGGGACAAATGTGAATTTCTGTGAAACACTTTGACCCCCTAAGAATGATCAGATACATCCACCAATTAGCCGAGGAAAGCAATGATGATTCAAAGATAGCATTTTCCTTTATAGATGTGTTTGTGCTTTGCTGACATTGCATTTTTTACAAATTGAAGGTTTGTGGCAATCCTGCATTGTGCAAGTCCATCGGCGCCATTTTTCCAATAGCATTTGCTCACTTTGTGTCTCTGTGTCATGTTTTGGTAATTCTCACAATATTTCAAACCTTTTCATTATTGTTGTGGTCATCTGTGATCAGTGATTACAACTTGCTGAAAGCTCAGATGATGGTTAGCATTTTTTAGCAATAAAGTATTTTTAAACTAAGGCATGTACTTTTTTTTAGATATAATGCTATTGCACACTTAATAGATTGCAGCTTAGTGTAACCGTTACTTTTACATGCACTGGAAAACCAAAAAATTCATTTGATTCACTTTGTTGGGATGTTTGCTTTATTGCGGTGTTCTGAACCAAACCCACAGTATCTCCAAGGTATGCGTGTATTTACTTCCTTCCAGAAGTCACTCCTCTTTACACAGGGAGTTCTGGAGTGAGAATAATGTGGGAATCCATTATATTCAATAGCTTTTCTCCCCTTTCTTCACCTTTCCTGCCCCTTACCTTAAAGCTGTAAGACCGTGAGTGGCTATTACACCATCCTTTGATGAGCAAAACCTCCTACCAGGCTGTGCCCGAGGTCAGGCGAATGAGGAGAGGAAAGTGCACACCCCACTGTGGCCAAGACGAAGGCCACAAAAGCCATCTTGATCCTTTGACCTACACTGGCACTGAGCCTGTTGCTTTGGTGACCCTGACTTTGGCAGTGTGGTTAGTTTAACTCTCTGCCCCCACCTTGAATTGAGCTTTGATGAAAAAGTAGTAGGAACCCAGGCCTGTCCCTGGAGATTTGGGGTTTTTATCTTGGAAAAGCATCAACCAAACTAGCAGGGCAGGAGATCTGGATTCCTGTGGCTTGGGCTAACTTGGGTCCAAAGAAACCAAGTGCCTATGATCATCATCTTCATTCCCCAAATGTGGCCATGCCCTCTGGATTCCCTTGTCTCACTCATTCTCCCAGTTAGGATGGCTTCCAGGTTGCCTGCTGTTGCTTTACCATTAGCTTGTTCTTCCATATTTGAAATGCTTTGGTATACAGAGTACTTGCGGATTGCCTGGCTGTTCTAAAATCTTTTGGCCTTGGTACATGTAATAACAAAACAACCTTTACACATCAGTGTATTTCCTCTCCCTTGGGAGCCGAGAGACCTCCCTGAGATTTGCATCTCTGGGTTTGCTGCTGGGCTACAGAGCCTCATCCTGGCTCATCTCTCCCAGGGCACTGCTTCTGTATATCAGGAATCATCTGGTTGCCTTGATTGTATATCTTGAACCTTTGTCTTGGTTTCCTGTAATAGAATGGCCAGATTTTTGTGCAGGCATCCAAAAGAAGCCAGGCTGTGCAATACTGGATGACAGAGTAATAAGGTCTGTGGGTCGCTGTGATGTATTCTTCTCCATATATTGAAAGACTGAGTTTGCCTTAGTAGTGCTTCCAGATATCTGTGGATGGTCTTTGGGCATGTTGTGGTGAATGCTACCATGCCAGAGAATTTCAGCAGATTTAACCAGCTTTGAAATGACTCGTTCTTGTAGATTGTCATACACAAGGAAATCCAGACTAAGAATGTGGATCAAGGTATCCCTCTTGTTCCCTTCTCACCCGACCATTTTTCAAACCAGGGAAGCTCCGTTAGCCAAAATGTTGTAGCTGGGTACCTTCCACCCGGGAAAAACTTTGTAGAAACATTGGTCTTAGAATCTCACTACCAGAGGTTAGTAGCTAGCACTAACTCACCTTTACAAGAGCAGCTCTCCCGAGGCTAGGTCTGAAACCCATGAAATGGCCAAACAAAGAGCAATGACTTCACACGCAGAGACCTAATGTGTTCCTCTCCATTTCAACTTCAGATTTGCTGACCATGAGAGAATATCACTGTTTGCTGCAACTGCTGTGCCCGGATTTCCCCCTGGAGCTCACTCAGAAAGCAGCCAGGTATGTGCCCTGGGCTCTAGAAGCTAACTCAGCCCTCTGCGGGCCAGGACTTCTTAGAGAAACCTGAAATGTATACAAACAAACAAGCAAACCATTAGGAAAAATACAAAACCATTAGGGAGAAACTGGCATTTGGAGAGGGGTCTGTTTGAGATTTGCCCCAAAACATAATGCTCACTTTCTGCCTTTCCCAAGGGAAGCCAAATGATCCTTTGTGGTTTCTGTGGGGGGCCTTAGGGTCTGCAGACAGAGCTGGGGGGTGGTGAGATGAAGACACACACACACACACACACACACACACACACACACACACACAAGTCTCTAGAGGATATTCTGAGAAACGAAGGGGCAAGAGTTGGCAGTGACCAGTGAATGAAGGCATAGATTGAGGTTGGAGACTGGAAAGGTATGGAGGTGATAAAGCCCAATTAAGAGAAGAATAAATGATATTATTTATGCTGAAAGAAGATTTTCAAGATTAGTCCAGAACCAGGAAGACTTGGCAGAAATAGTTTGAACCCCCTTATTTCTGCGTTTGATTTCATGGTCATTCCCATTTTAACCAAATGAGGTAGTTGGACTGTGCCTCAGTTACCTTTTACTTGACACGAAATTTGACCTAAGGTGGCAAATGGAAGAATTTCAAAAATTGTGTTGTCTGAAATTGCCAGAAAAGAGGATTTTTAGGAAAATACTCTGTATTATACTACACATGATAGATACATGTCATTGTACATCTGTCCCAAAAGTACACATGAAGGGTAATGTAAAGTATGAACTCTGGGTGATCATGTTGTGTCAGTGTAGCTTCATCAATTGTTTTTTTTTTTTTTTTTTTTCAACGTTTTTTAATTTATTTTTGGGACAGAGAGAGACATAGCATGAACGGGGGAGGGGCAGAGAGAGAGGGAGACACAGAATCGGAAACAGGCTCCAGGCTCCGAGCCATCAGCCCAGAGCCTGACGCGGGGCTCGAACTCACGGACCGTGAGATCGTGACCTGGCTGAAGTCGGACGCTTAACCGACTGCGCCACCCAGGCGCCCCTAGCTTCATCAATTGTAACAAATGTTCCACTCCAGTGCCGTGCAGGTGTTGATATGGAGGAAGCTATGCAAGAGTTGGGGGATGGGGGTATGTGGTAAATCTCTGCACCTCCCCCTCCATTTTGCTATGAACCTAAAACTGCTCTAAAAAGTAAAGTCTTGTTTTTCTTTTTTAACTTTTTAATGTTTATTTTTTAGAGAGACAGAGGGCGGGGCGGGGAGGGCAGAGAGAGAGGGAGACACAGAACCCAAAGCAGGTTCCAGGCTCTGAGCTGTCAGCACAGAGCCTGCCACGGGGCTCAAACTCATGAACCGTGAGATCATGACCTGAGCCAAAGTTGGACACCCAACTGACTGAGCCACCCAGGCACCCCAAAAGTAAAGTCTTTTTTTTGGTTAATGTTTATTTATTTTTGAGACAGAGAGAGACAGAGCGTGAACGAGGGAGGGTCAGAGAGAGAGGGAGACACAGAATCTGAAGCAGGCTCCAGGCTCCGAGCTGTCAGCACAGAGCCCGACGTGGGGCTTGAACTCACGGACTGTGAGATCATGACCTGAGCCGAAGTCGGCCGCTTAACCGACTGGGCCACCCAGGCGCCCCAAAAGTAAAGTCTTAATAATATTTTTTAATGTCCATCTTACCTCAAGCATAGTGTATGCATTTACCTTCATTATTTCATTTAAATTCATTTACCTTAATTACCTCACTTAATCCTTATAAAAACTGTTACCTTCCTATTTTACTCAAGAGGAAACTGATATGCCTCAATTTAAAAAAAAAAAAAAAAAAGAGGAAATTAAGGCTCAAAGAGGTCAAGTATGTGGCCTGAATTTACTGATAGCTTGTAAGTAGCAGAGGCATGACCTGAGTGTAAGCACTCAAGATTAGAAGTAACACCAAGTGGGGCGCCTGGGTGGCTCAGTTGGTTAAGCGTCCAACTTCAGCTCGGGTCATGATCTAACAGTCTGTGAGTTTGAGCTCCGCATCAGGCTCTGTGCTGATAGCTCAGAGCCTGGAGCCTGCTTCAGATTCTGTGTCTCCCGCTCTCTCTGCCCATCCCCTGCTCACGCTCTGTCTCTCTCTGTCTCAAAAAAAAAAAAAAAAAAAATTAAAAAAAAAAAGAAATAACACCAAGAATGAACTATTGTGACCTCGTCAAGATAAAAAGCTTCTGTACAGCGAAAGAAACAATCAGCAAAACTAAAAGGCAACAGTGGAATGGGAGAAGATATTTGCAAATGACATATCAGATGAGTTAGTATCCAAAATTTATAAAGAACTTATCAAACTCAACACCCAAAAAATAAATAATCCAGTGAATAAATGGGCAAAAGACATGAATAGACACTCTTCCAAAGAAGACATCCAGATGGCTGACAGACACATGAAAAGATGCTCAACATCACTCATCATCAGGGAAATACAAATCAAAACCACAGTGAGATACCACCTCAGACCTGTCAGAATGGCACACATTAACAAGTCAGGCAACAACAGGTGTTGGTGAGGATGCAGAGAAGAGGAACCCTTTTGCACTGCTGGTGGGAATGCAAACTGGTGCAGCCACTCTGGAAAACAGTATGGAGGTTCCTCAAAAAATGAAAAATAGAACTACCCTACAACCCAGCAATTGCACTACTAGGTATTTATCCAAAGAATACAGGTGTGCTGTTTCGAAGAGGCACATGCACCCCAATGTTTATAGCAGCACTATGGACAATAGCCAAAGTATGGAAAGAGCCTGAATGTCCATCAATGGATGAATGGATAAGGAAGATGTGGTATATATAGATAATGGAGTATTACTCGGCAATCAAAAAGAATGAAATCTTGCCATTTGCAACTACGTGGATGGAACTAGAGGGTATTATGCTAAGCAAAATTAGAGAAAGATAAATATCACTTCATTCATATGTGGAATTTAAGATACAAAACAGATGAACATAAGGGAAGGGAAGCAAAAATAATATAAAAAACAGGGAGGGGGACAAAACATAAGAGACTCTTAAATACAGAGAACAAACTGAAGGTTGCTGGAGGGGTTGTGGTGGGGGGCTAAATGGGTAAGGGGCATTAAGGAAGACACTTATTGGGATGAGCACTGGGTGTTAAACATAGAGGATGAATCACTGGGGTCTACTCCTGAAATCATTATTGCACTATATGCTAACTAACTTGGATGTAAATTTTAAAATTTTTTAAATAAAAAAAGAATAGAAGTAACACAGTCATCTAAAATGCTTGGATTCTTACAATTATTGATACCAACAGACTTCAGCAGTGGTATCCCCCTAGCTGTGGCTGGAAGCAAAGCTTATCCCCTCCAGGAAGCCTGCTGTTTGATAGTCCATGCTGGTAGCAGTGTGAGGGGATTATGGGAATGCAGGTAGAAACAACAGAAGGGCCTAGGACAATCCTCAGGATGCTGGCTATGAAATTAGAGGTGAGGGTCACCTGGGTGGCTCAGTTGTTTAAGCGTCTGACTTTGGCTCAGGTCATGATCTCATGCTTCATGAGTTCGAGCCCAGTATCGGGCTCTGTGCTGACAGCTCAGAGGCCGGAGCCTGGTTCCTGCTTCCGATTCTGTGTCTCCCTCTCTCTGCCTACCCACCCCTGCTCACACACACACACTCTCTCTCTCTCTCTCTCTCTCTCTCTCTCTCTCTCTCAAAAATAAACATTTAAAAATAAATAAAAATAAAAAATAAAATAAAATAAATAAAATAAAAAGAAGTTAGAGGTGAATTCAGAACCAGGGGAAGTTAGTTTGCTCCCTGTGTATTAGGCTTTGTGTCAACCCCGCCTCCCCAATGCCAATCTTTGCTCACTCCACTCCAGCTGGCGTGTGGGTACAAAACTTGTCTATATCCCAGAAAGCGCTCTCTGATGGCTTAAGCTATTCTTACTTTGTCCCAAAGATCGAGATCCCAACTTCCTCACACAAGGCCAGGCTTCTGATCAAAATCGCAAATGGAGGTGGTTAGGTCTCCAAGGCAGTTACTGTTGCTAGAAGAGGCATCGCACTCTCCCATGTCATGGCTGGGCTTACTTTTCTCAGGGCCCTGAGGTCTGGGGACAGGCCACAGAAGGAGGCTCCAGGCTGCGATGATGTGTGCATGGAAGAATGTAATCCACACGCAGCTGCACAGCAGAGCCTGTTCGGGGGCATGGCGTCTCCACGTGTGCCTGACTCATGGATGGCAAGCACCGCGGCCAGGCCCTGGGGCAGCAGGTGTGAGCCAGAGGCACAGGAAAGATGGCAAATGGGCTGCAAGACAGGCCTGGCCCCAGACGCCCTCCACCTCGCACATTCCTGTAGCAGTGGGGGGGTCATCAAGAGGTTTTATCCTTGAATGATCACCACAGCATCTCTGTCTCCCTCCTCCCTGGACCGGAAGGCTTTCCTGAAGGTGAGAAGCACCTTGCCGTGTCTGGCAATTCGAGCCAGACTTCTTGAGTTCAAATCCTGGTTTCACAGTCCACCAGCTTGTGCCCTTGGGAAAGTTGTTTTGTTTTTTGGTTTTTTGGTTTTTTGGTTTTTTTTTTGAGCCTCATTCTCTTCATTTATCAAATGGAAATAATAATAGTTGTAATAATTGAAGAAGTACATAATGTGCTTAAAACAATGCCTAGCACAGAGTAAACTTTCAATGTTAGAAGTAGTAGTCTTAACCCTGACCTATAAAGAGCACAAGCATCATAGCATTGGAAAGACCTGGATGTACGTGCCACTGGGGCCCCATTAACTGGATGACCTTGGGGATTTCTCATAACTTCTCTAAGCCTTGTGTCCATATCTGTAAAATGGGGAATAATACTAACTCACTCCGAGTACAGTGTAACTTTCAACAACTAGAAAAAATATATATTTTATAAATGTATGCATATTAGCACATTGTAGACATTCAATAAGTAATAGTTTCTTGCCGTTAAAATAATGTTGGCATTATTATTATTACCAGATTTTTAAAAATAAACAAGAAGAAGGGCGCCTTGATGGCTCAGTCAGTTAAGCATCCGACTTCAGCTCAGGTCATGATCTCATGGTTCGTGAGTTCGAGCCCCGAATCGGGCTCTGTGCCGAGGCTCGGAGCCTGGAGCCTGCTTCTGATTCTGTGCCTCCCTCTCTCTCTGCCCCCTGTCCCCGGTTCATGCTCTGTCTCTGTCACTCTCTCAAAAATAAACATTAAAAAAAATTAAAAAAAAAATAAACAAGAAGTTTCTCAGCCCCCTAAGGCAGTTATTTCTGGCCTTTTTTCACTTCAGAACACTCAGAAAATAATATACACATAACAAAAAGTCAGTAAAGATGACTTGGCCTGTGATCAGCCTGCAGGCTCTGGCCTCCTCCCTGCTGGGCCAAGAGGACCCTCACACCTGTAACCCGTTCAGGGTGCAAGTTGACACAGGGTCACCTGCAGGGCTTATTAAACCCCAGATGGCAGACTCCATCCCCAGAGTTCAGGGGATCTGAGGTGGGGCTCCGAAACTCATATTTCCAAACACTTGCCAAGTGATGCTAATCTAATGGTCATCCACTTTGAGGAGTATTGATTTAGTGCATTGAAAGCCAGTCTCATTCTGGCATTTTAGAATCGATCCCATCAAATGGACTTACATTTCATTCTCTCTCTTGTCATTTTAAAACACAATTTACCTCACGTCTCCCTCCCTGAAGGCCAGATTTCTAGTGGGTAATAATATGTGCTAGACACAGACAATGCCTGGAAAACACACAAACTCCTAAGGAATCTAGTTCAGACCTAGTAACTCATCCCAATTTAAGAGGTTCACTTTTCAGCTGGTCCCTGTGTCACAAAGGCAGGACTCAGGTGCTGGAGCCAGACAGCCCTGGATTCAAATCCCAAATTCTTTCACTTACTGGCTTATGACAGTGAGCAGTCTCTCTAAGCCTCAGTTTCTTCATCTGTAAAATGGAAATAATGACAACACCTGCCTCATAAAATTGATTTGAGGATTTAATGAGATAATGCATGTAAAATGCCTGTCACACAGCCCTCAAAAAATATTACCTATTTTAGAAAAGTATAACTGGTAAATGGGGATTGATTCCTGTATTCATTTTTCAGCTCTTTCCTAAGCATCTTCTATATGCCAGACTTCATACCATGCATGACAATACAGCTTTATGCTCTCTTGGTGTCTTTCTTTATGCCTCTCCCCTACAATAGCTTTCTGCCTGGATATCTTCCCCAGCTCTGACTTGCCATCTAACAGTATCACTCAAAAATAAATAAAAACATGAAAAAAAAATTTTTTTAAGCTTTAAAAAGTTGATCTATAAAGAAGTAATACTTTTTAAAAATTTTTTTAATTTTTATTTATTTTTGAGACAGAGAGAGACAGAGCATGAATGGGGAGGGTCAGAGAGAGAGGGAGACATAGAATCTGAAGCAGGCTGCAGGCTCTGAGCTGTCAGCACAGAGCCCGACACAGGGCTTGAACTCACGGACCGTGATATCATGGCCTGAGCCGAAGTCGGACGCTTAACTAACTGAGCCACCCAGGCGCCCCTATAAAGAAGCAATATTGCAGAGCAGTAGGGAAAGGGGATCAATTCAAGAAGAATTGATGCGGCAGTTGGTTATTCACATAGGGAAAAATCAAGTTAGATTCCTACTCCATATCATATTCAGAAGTCAATTTCATATTCAGAAGTCAATTTCACATAGATGACAAGCCTAAATATGAAATGCAAAACTAAAATACTCTTAGAGTAGAGGAAAATATATTTATGGCCAACAGGTAGTAAAAGAATTCTTAAGGTACAAAGAGCCCAAGCCCAGTGGACGAGATTGATCAACTTGACCGCAAAAAAAAAATTGCATTCGTTTATTCATTCAGTCAGCATTCATTGTGAGTACCTTCCAGGTGCTGAGAACAGAGCAGTGAAAAAATACAGTCCTTGCCCCGCAGTAAAGCTGACTTTCTAGAGCAAAGAGAATTATCAGATAGAAAGCAAGAATTCCCTGATGGCAAATTGAACCCCAGCCATCCCTAAACCCCAGGACTACCAGGGAATTAAGAATTAAAATTCTCAGGGGATGTCTGGGTGGCTCAGTTGGTTAAGCATCTGACTCTTGATTTCAGCTCAGGTCATGATCTCCCAGTCTGTGCGTTCGAGTTCTGCATCAGGCTCTGCACTGACAGCATGGAGCCTGCTTGGGATTCTCTCTCTCTTTGTCTCTGCCCCTCCCTCCCTCTCTCTCAAAATAAATAAATAAACTTTAGGGGCACCTGGGTGGCTCAGTCAGTTGAGCGTCCAACTTCAGCTCAGGTCATGATCTCTCAGTTTTGTGGGTTTGAGCCCAGCATCAGGTTCTACAATGACAGCACAGAGCCTGCTTTGGATTCTCTCTCTCCCTCTCGCTCTGCCCCTCCCCCACTTGTGCACGGGCTGTCTCTCAAAAATAAACAAACATTAAAAATGTTTTTAATAAATTTAAAAAAAGAATTAAAATTTTCAGTTCAACCAAAGATAGCATAAACAAAGCTGAAAGACAAGTAAGAAACGAGAAGAGGAGATTTATGTGCATGTCTAACAACAGATTGGTCTGCAGAATTTTTTCTTCTAAAAAGAGTTTTATAAAGAACTCCTACAAAACAATAAGGAAAAGATGAAGAACCTCAGTAGAAAAATAGCCCAAGCATATGAGCAGGCAATCCACAGAAAACTCTAACAGCGTATAAGCATATGGGCATATTTTCATGCCCAAACTCACTAGTAATCAGGGAAAGGCCAATGAAATTGAGATGCCACTTCACATCAAATGACAAAAATTTTAAAGTCTGATAACACAAGCGTGGGTGAGGATGTGGAACTCTCATAAAGTGCTGGTGGCAGCATAAAGTGGTACTATCACTTTGGGGCAATGTAGGCAAAGCTAAAGAAGTTCACAGGTGTCCCTTGTTATAAGGAAATATGCAGCATTATTTGTAGCAGCTCCCACTGGAACGCTCTGCAAGTCCCTCTGCAGAGGAAAGGATAAAGTGCAGCAGCATCATACCATCCACAGAATTCTGTACACCAGCTGAAGAAATGGATACAGGTAGAAATCTATGCACCAACACTGATCTGTCTCAAAACGTCAAGTTCCAGAATGATGCGTAGAGTTTGAAAACAAGCAAAACAAAGCTAGATCATGTTTTAAGAATATAGGCATTCGTGTGAGTTCATGTAGTATTGAGAAACATGTAGAGCGATGCTAAACCGCCAAGTTTCGGTGGTGATTTCAGAGGAAGAAGCGTAGAGGGATGGGATGAGGGAGGGCGCGCAGGTGGCTTGAACGTTATGTGTAACATTTTACAAAGCTTTAAAAACTGAAGCAAGGAGAGCAAAATGTTAAGGTGTATGACGTTGGCCAGGGGTACACAGGTTTTTGTGATGTTCGGGTAACTTTCTGAGGCTTTAAATATTTCATTTAAAACAAAAGGCACGGGTAGCACTGAGGTAGGGAGCGATGAGTGGCAGGTGAAAAAAGTGTCTAGGGGAAATCGGCAGCCTGGAAAAGAAGCCAGATTCTCACCAGTCATGACCTAGAGGAGTTTGTTTTTTTTTTTGTTTTTTATGAAATTTATTGTCAAATTGGTTTCCATACAACACCCAGTGCTCATCCCAAAAGGTGCCCTCCTCAATACCCATCACCCAACCTCCCCTCCCTCCCACCCCCCATCAACCCTCAGTTTGTTCTCAGTTTTTAACAGTCGACCTAGAGGAGCTTTGAGAAGCCAGTGGTTCTGGAGTTTGAGGAGTTTGGGGACCAGACGGGGAAATGAGGACCTCACAGGGCCATGCGTTGGATTTGGTCTTTATCCTAAGAGCGAGGAACAGTTCTCCCCTAACTATAAGGCTTCTTGGGAGGGGCTGGGATAATGGGGTTTGGATGGCTGTTGCTGGGCCTTCCAGCTCTCTGCAGGGGGTAGCAGATGAGGCCTCAGCTTCCAGCCCTCCTGGGGGCAGTCGCTGTGTACTTGCTAACAAACTCCGGGAGTGGGAGAAGGGACAGCGCCACCAGCAGGAAGATGTTATTGCCACTCGAGAGCACAGAGCCTACGTTTTCTTTCCAGGTGCAGCTGTGATTAGAGTCAGAGAGACCTGTGTTTGAATGACAGCTCTTGCCCTTGTACCTGCAACCTTGGCCAAGCTTCTGAACCTCTGTGTTCTCAGCAAGATATTCATTGGACTTACCTCATAGGATTAGTATGAGCAGGAAATGAAATGATGGCTGTATATTGCTGACACAGTAAACCCCTAATGAATATTAACCATTGTTGTTTTCTTGTCTGCACTCCCCGGATCAAGCTTAGGCACTACAGGGCAGGTGGGGTTTGGGGTACCCCAGGCTGGAGCCAGGGGAGAACAATGACCCAGACCTCCCAAGCTCCTCTGCGGGCCTGGACTTGTGGCAGCTTGTGCGGCATGGGGGTGCATCCCACACAGTCCAGAAGAGGAAGTGTCACAACCCTAAGGAAGTGTCCCAGGAAACCTCGGCAGCAGCTTCTTCCCCCGACCTGCGGAAGGTGGCCAGCGTGTGGCTTCAACCTCACTCATGGCCGGATACAAAAGGACAGTCCCCCAAGGTGCACTGTGAGCCCAACAGGCTTTGGGACTCACCTCACCCCTGAGAGACCCTGGTCATGTGACCTCCTAAAAGCAGTGCAGCCATGGAAGGTGGCTCTTCTTTCTGGCCCTGGCCGAGGGCTGGCTTCCCCCCAAAGTGGACTCGAAACTGGATAGCTGGCTTCCGCCCGAGAGCCTCTGCGTGGTTGAGTGATGGTAGCACTTACTTCCTCTGAGCTATATTTTTGCTTGCTATTTCGAGTTCTTCCAGCACCTTAAGCCAACTAGAATACACTTATTGATAGCAACTAACACTTGTGAGTGTTCATCATACACTAAGCGCAGGACATCATAGGGACTTTTCACAAGAATCCCATAAAATAGGAATTATGATTATCTCCTCTTCTCAGGTGAGGATAATGAAGCTCAGAGAGAAAAGGTAATGTGGCCACTGAGTGGTGGAGCTGGGATTTGATCCCAGGGCTGCTAACCCAGAACTGTAGGTAAACAGGTGCAGCTCATGTCATTTGTCTAGGGACACTGACCCGGGGGTGCATAGAAAGTTGGCAAGTTGGTAGATTCAGACTGGAAGCTATTGCTTCCCTGGCACCCACTTAACGCCCAGCCAGCCAGCCCATCCCAGCTGTTGGAAGTCAGCAAGGGAGGGAGAGAAGGGCCAGCCCCCCGGGATTAGCTCTGACCCTGCCAAGTGTTCTTTCTTCATTCCAGTTGCCTGCCCTGGACTCCACCCTTCACATGGTTCTGCTCAGAGCCAACCTGAACTGGACTGCCTTTACTTCTCTCCCACAGTCCCTCTCTCTAGTCCTAAGGCACGGCCTGCAAGGATCCTTCCATGATCCAACAGATTTGTACAGACTCTTGTTGGCAACAGCGCCTTGTTGGCTCCACCTCAAAGCAGTGGCCGCCCGGCTCCTCCAGGTGTCAGAAGCAGCTGGCACGTTAGCAGGAGGCCTCTGGCAGGAAGGGGTGTTGAGCCAACTGCCATCAACTGGAGAACAGCACATGTGGATGACCTCGTTTCCAAGAGATTCCTTTGTGAGCCCTCTGGGAGTGTTGACAAGTTTGAGTCCAGGATGAAGGAGCTGCCCACAGGACCGAGGGCCCACAGCCCGGGGTCGTCCCTGTCACCAAAAGCAAAGACGGACCTGTAGCCTCCTGCCTGCCTTGTCACAGTTCTTCCGAGATTCCAGTGCCAGATGCCCAGAATTTTCATGGGTCAGAGCAGTAGTTTGGAGATGGACACTGCAACATAGGATGCTTCTGAGAGCATTTTTCTAAGTCTTTCAGACTTTTCTGCAGCCACAGTCCTCCAAACAGCAAACTTCAGAACCAGCACTAACGGCAAAGCTGTTAGTTCTGGCCACCCTTGGGATGACACAGTCTGTCAGAGCTGGAGGAAGCGCTCTCATGCTTTTGAGTAGTACAAACCTTCAGGCTTCTGCTTGAATATCTCTAGCAACAGGCAGCTCGCTCCTTCACAAAGCAGCCATAATCCCAGAGCCGGGCAGTTTGGAGGCCTTCCAGAACCAAGCTTTCGATCCCTGTGACATCTTCCTCAGGGGCAGGCCTTCAAGAGTCAGGTCTCAGCCTGTGCTTCTTCCCTAGTTCTCTTCTAAGTGAAGGATCAAAATGCAGTCATTTGTCTGATATCATGGTTTATAGACTCACTAGCACTCTGACCCCCTCTTCCGTGACTCTAGTTTATTCCCCTTAAATGGACTGTCCAGAACTGAATGTAGTATCCAGGTGTCTCCTGGAGAGGAGAAAAGAAAAGAGTACTGAGGCCCCTCTTCTCCGTTTAGCCACATATTTACTGAGTGCCTACTATGGGCCCTGCACACGCCAGACCCTGGAATCAAGCAACAAGCTGAGAAACTGAGTTATCACCTGGAGATCTTCTAGTCTGCGGGCAAAGACAAACATGAATAGTGTGAGGAGGTCACAGAGAACCGTGGAAGCTGGTAGCAGGGAGGCCAACCTCTACCTAGCCTGGAGTGGGGAAGGCTTCCCAAAGAGGCGTGATGTGAAGAATGAGTGGGCATCAGATAGGTAGGGAGGGTGGCATGAAAGGCCCAGAGCATTACAGGTAGAAGGACTGGCTGGTCTGAAGGGCATGGGGAAGGAGGGAGCACTGGGGAGAATGTTAGGGTCAGTGTGGAATACAGCGAGGGAGGCTGCCTGTGGCCTCCGGTGCGTCTAGAGGGGTGGGGGGGTGAGGGGAGACGGAGCAGATCACGTGGACTCAAAAGCCAGGATAAGAGTGGCAGATCTTGTTCTAAGGTCAATGGGAAGCCCATGAAGGGCTTTAAACAGAATTGTAAAGTGGTCAAGTTCACATAAAAAAAAAACATTTTTGTGACCACAGTGTGGATACTTAAGTAGAAGGAGGCAAGGGTAGTTGCAGAAAGCCAGGCAGAAGGTCATCCAGTGGCCCACGAGAAAGACACGGAGGCGGGCACGGGCGGTGGCTGTGGAGGTGGCGAGCAGTCAGCAGATTCAAGAGACATGTTAGGGTGGGATTGCTGGACCTGGAGAGTGATTGCTGTGGGTCGGGCAAGGGAGGCAGTTTCCAGGAAGTCCGGAGGACTCCCAGGTCTCTGGCTGAGCAGAGTAGGGGGTGGTTTTGCCGTTCATGAAAGCTGAGATCCAGTTGGCTTTTTTGGCAGTCAGTCGCACTGCCTGCAGTCAAGAAAACCCCTCTGTCCTCTGCACGCATGCTGCTGGGATCCAGCCACATGTCCCTCAAAAAGAGAGCCCCTGCCACTGTCTGCCTCCCCCAGCCACCCTGCTGGTCCCTCGTGACCGGTGTCCGTTTCAGCCCACCGAAGAGCCAGGGTGGAGACCAGCGCGCACACAGGGCTGAGGCTGACACACTCACATGGTGGGTCCCCTGCCCTCTGACGGCTGTGCTCTCCCTCCTCCCCAGCTGCCTGTCTTAGAAGAAGCTGCTAATGTTCATAGTTCAGAATGGCCGCGGACAGAAGGCTGCAGGCCAGTTCCGAAGCTGGAAGGGTGGGCCTGTTTGCAGCTTCTTGTCCTCTCTGTGGCTGAGAGACGACGATGCTTATGGCAATTGGCTTCAAAGCCCTGGTGTGGCAGGGCCTGTCTCGGGAGCATGCTGATTAGCAAGAATTACAACTTCTGGAATTAGACAGTGGTGGTGGTTGCACAACTTTGTGAATATACTAAAACACACCGTACACTTTTAAAGGGATTTTATGGTACTTGAATTATATCTCAGTATAAATGAAGAAATAGATAAAGAAAGATATAGTGCGTGGAGGTAATTGCTATAAACAGGAGCACTGGGTCCAGGTTGATGATAAGGAAGAGAAGCCAAGTAACATCTTCAAAGGCTTTGACTCCCCTTTGTGGTTTCCTGCTTGGGGACGTTCTCAGCCCAGTGCTCTTCCCTAGTAATTAACTTCAGGCCATTCGGGTTCTTAGCTGTCCTGGGAGTAGGGCAGGAAGGAAAGGTCACTGGCGTCCTTCCTCGGGGACCTTTTTCTTCTCTGCTGAGCCTGGACGGAAAAACTTTGGGGTGGCTCTACCCGCCTGAGTCCTCTGGGAGAGCTTGCTCTTCCTCTGAAGTTTGGGTGTCTTTGCTAACCCCGGTCTGACCTACCCCACTTCTCTCTGCCCTTTAGCGCCTCTCCCTCCCAATCCGGATATCAGAATCTGGGCTCTGTGCCCTCTCGCTTCCTTTTTGCCTGCCTGGGTTCTCATGGGTTAGAAGAAATGGGGGCAACTACCTGGTCTGTGGCTCAGCATTTGGTCCAAAGAGCTGCTGATCAAGGGACCAGGGCGCCCTCCTGTGACCATCAGCAGCATTGCTCCTTCCCGCCCTCTGGCCTTGAATTTTTTCCAGCTAGAATTTGAATGCTCAACTCTGGTAGTTGGGGCAGCCTTTTTCTTCCCCAAGAGACGCATGAGGAATAGTAAGCCCTTAAAATATAGGAGAAAAGAAAGAAGATAAGTGAACCACAGAAATTAAGGAATAAAATGTTAGTGTTTATATTCTGTATCTTTATTTTAAAAGAGGCAGTGTGACCTAATGGAAAATCCCATGGCCTATGGAGTCGAGCAAACTCATCAGCTATGTGGTCTCAGCAAGGTGACCTCTCTGCTTAGTCCCTTCACCTGTAAAATGTACATAATTGCAAGGCCTACCTCATAAAAATGTTGTGAGAGAAAATTTAATATAGTTAAATACCTTGCACAGTTGCCTGCTATGAAGTAGGTACTCAGTACATGCTGCTTCTATTGTTGTCATTAGAACTAAAGACTAAGAGGGGCACCTGGATGGCTCAGTAAGTTAAGCATCCGACTCTCGATCTCAGCTCAGGTCTTGGTCTCAAGGTTGTGTGTTCAAGCCCCATGCTGGGCGTGGAGCCTACCTTAATAATTAATTCAGACAGACAGACTAGATATAGGAGCATTTTCTCTCTCCTCGGAGATCTGAAACCAGGGCCAGCTGCCTTGCATAGTTGCAGGGGCACCTTACGTTATATTCCCTCTAAAGCCCCCACCCCCCACCCCCCGAGGTGAGCAGTGCTGGCTGGCTGTCTCCGGAGCTGATCCAGGTGCCAGTTTGGGGATCCTCTGACACAAGGAGGTAAAGATTAACAAAAATACACAAGAGAGCAGAATAAAACAATTTTGTAAAAAAGGAAAGATAAGGCCAGTCGGGCCAGTCGGGCCAGTCAGAAACAGGTTGGGGGCCCCTCTCCCCATCAGCAGATAGCTTTGGCACCCTGCCTGGCACATGGATAGAGCCCAGCAAGTGCTAATTTCCTTCCCTTCCTGCGCCCTCCTGGATGAGACCCTGAGCACGGTATAAACATGGCCATGGTCTGATCAGTCAGATGGTTTTCTTCCTATGAGGTGGGAGGGCCTGGAGATGAGAACCCAGGGGGTGGTCCGCTTGTGGGAGCAGAGAGCAAGGAGAGGCATGGCCGCCACAGCGTCACAAGACGGGGTGTGTTCTTTGACCCTCTCAAGTGCAGAGGCCCCGGTAGCTCTCTACCCTCTTCCCTTGTCTGCCTTCTGTGTCCCAGGACGGAGGTGCCTGTAGTCGCTTAGACCCTTGGAAGCTTATTAAATCTCAGTGCCACTTGCCAAGACCCCTTTAAGCTTCCTGGCTGTTCTTTTTGCCTTTTCTGCCCAGTTGTATTTATTCTGAACTAAATGGTCCTCACTGCTGGATGAAAGGATTTACTGCTTAAGTATATGAAAAGAAATCTTGGCTGTATTACAGTTGCACCTCTCCTTGCTGCCCCCCACCTCCTTCCTCCCATGCTCCATCCGCTAGCTGGTGCCACGGAGACTGACCCGGGAGCCTGTCCTTGGTCGTGTGCTCAGTTCAGCTTGGTGGCAGAGCCCAAGTGATGGAGAAGTGAGGTGACTGGGAGGAGCTGGCTTTGGGGACCTTTCCCGAGTGTCTTGCTGCCCCAAGAAAGACTGTAGCCCCAGAAGGAGCTCACCGACGTGCTCCCCATCCCCACCCCCAGACACATTCTCTCACATCTTCTCTCTCTTTCCCCCCTCAGGATTGTGCTCATGGATGACGCCATGGACTGCTTGATGTCTTTTTCAGATTTCCTTTTTGCCTTCCAGATCCAGTTTTACTACTCAGGTGAGAGCTTTCCAGGGCCCCATGTGGCTCCTTCCAGGGCCACATCTGCCTGTCCTGCCCTGGTACCCTTTCCATCTGGTGCCTGGCACACACATTTCCCTCCCCCACTCCCTTCGGTGGAGACATGCTTCGCCACGGGGCCCGGGCAGGATGTCTAGTTCCCACAGGTGGTCACAAGATTCAGTCTGCGGAGCCTACTCTCTCCGCCTCCTCAAGTCACGGAAGACCGCCGTGTTTGCAGTCAGCAGTGCGGCAAATCCACCTGGGTGATAATGGCAATGACTAGAACAATGCACGCTACTGTAACAGCACGCAACAGATTCACCATTTATCGAGAACTTACCATGTGCCAGGCAGAGCACTGACTTTAATCCTTATGACAGCCCTAAGAGATGGGTCCTGTCAGAGATAAGCTTAGAGGTGAGGAGCCAAAGTCTCAGAGCTAGTGAGTGGTGGAGCCCAGACCCGAACGGAGGGCCCATTCCAGAGCCGGTCCTCTTAGGTGCTGTGCTGTATCACTGCCGCCAGGGGGCAGTGATCTCCCTTGGCCCCGACTCCCGTGTGTGGGCACACATCCTCCCACCCACACAACTTTAATAAGCAGACACCAGTCCTGTCTCACTCACATGCCCGTTCTGCTCCCCATACACACCAGCTGTGCCCTTAAATCCTTTCTGGAATCAGGTGTAATAGAAATAGATGAATAAATACAAACGGACACCAGCTCCCACAGAGCACACAACGACATCTAATGGAGTGTCGGGTTCAGAAATTGCTGACTGTGTCCGTAAACAAACTTGTTTCAAACGGGCTCTTCCAGTAAACAGAAGGCTGTCCTTGGAGCCTGGACATGGCCTCCCTGCCAACCGGTGGCCCCAGCCAGCCCTGGCCTCTCTCAGGCGCCACATTCTGTTTTCTTGATGGCAGCCCAAGGGCCTGAACCGGCAGGGGCTGGAGCCTGGGGTCTTGCCACCTGCTCTTAACAGCTGCAGGCATCTATTTCCCATTTCCCTGAAGCTCCTGGGCCCTGGAGAAGGAGGAGCTGTGTCTGGGAGATCCTTCCGGGCCTTCTCGCAATGCCCCAGGACCGGCCAGCAGCAGTGTGTGCCAGTCAGCAGTGAAATGGGCCACAAGTCACTGGTTACTAACACTGGCTCGACTTCTAACATTTGCAAACACTTCCAAATGTGTAACAAATGAGCAGCTTGTGGCGTTCTTTTCCACCCTGGTATTCCACCATGCTTTCCGGAGTCAGAGAAGCAAGTGGCCTCGCAAGGGAGATGGGGCTCACCAGTGGAAGTGTGCACACGTTAGCTCTTTAAAGAGTACGTGTAGGGCGCCTGGGTGGCTCAGTCAGTAGAGCTTCCGACTACGGCTCAGGTCATGATCTCACGCTTGTGAGTTCAAGCCCCACATCGGGCTCTGTGCTGACAGCTCAGGCCTGGAGCCTGCTTCAGATTCTATGTCTCCCTCTCTCTCTGCCCCTCCCCCTGCTCTTGTGCTCACGCTCTCTCTCTCTTTCTCTCTCTAAAAAATAAAGAAACATTAAAAAAAAAAGTATGTATAGAATTTAATATGTGCCCAGCACTGTGTTAGGTGCTGGGGCAGGAAGGCTAACAAGGCACAATCCCTACCTTTATACACGGATCTTCCACTCCAGCTGGAAGGCAGAGCAAACAAATAATTATTCAGAAAATTCATGGTTGGAAAAGCGCTACAAAGAAGCACAGGGTGCTCTGAAAGTATGTAATAGGGCCTCTACTTGGTCTAGGAACAAGTCCCCGGAGGAGGGACACTGAGCTGAAACACACGTTCATATCATTGCTCATGAGTGCGGTGGTCACATGAGGTTGAGGGCTCCTGCTCCCAGCCACCAAGCACTGAGCGCCAAGGCTGGGGAGGAGCTGAGTTAACAGGAAAGGAAGGATTGAGTGAAGGGATGAAGTGTGTCCTCCTTGCCTGACCTGCCCACCCCCTCCCCCCCCAATCATGGTACTCAGAATTCCTGGAGAGTGTAGCTGCCATCTATCAGGACCTGCTGGCAGGCAAGAACCCCAACACAGTGATTGTGCCAACATCATCCAGTGGGCAACACCGCCAGCGACCTACCTTGGGCGAGGCTAGTATGTTGGAGGGAGTGGAGGCATCACTGTTCTACCAGTGCCTGGAGAACTTGTGTGACCGGCACAAATACAGGTAAGAAATGGGTACGTAGACCCCCCACCTCAGCCCCAGGGACTGTGGGCTGCTGGCTCTGGAACAGGTCTCTAGCAGATGTTCTGATGGATCCGGGGCTTCTAGAGCCCTTGATGGTCATATATAAATGAGGACAGTGCCATCTGCCCCAGACCAGGCTGTTGACCAAACAACATCCCAGGTGGCTCACTTAGGGAAGATCACTTCCACTTCCAAGCTGTAGATGACCAGCTTGGGCCCCTTCTCCTTGCCAGGAGATAGATTGGCCTTAGCTTTGTAGAGAGAAGGGGAAAACATTCACTGTACAAAGAATTCACTCTGCAGAGAGGGAGGGTTAAGCTGTCCCGTGTAGCACAAAGTCTCCTTAGAGACAGAGCAGCCAGTTTGTGGTCTCCTCCAAGATGTGGTTGCCATCCATTGCCTCTTCCCTGTTCCCTCCCTCCCACTCCCCTAGTGAAAGCACCAGTTAGGCAACATGCCAGCCCTTTCTGTCCACAGTCAAGGCCTTGCTTCTAGAGATCTGCCATGTTCCTCCAGGGTTTTAGGACCCCCAGGGAACACAGGGTCCCTCAGTCCCAGCTTTGGGCATCCTCCTAAGCCTTAAAGTATGGATGAAAAGATGTCAGACTTGCTAGTCTTTGAATCTCGTATCTGTATTCTCCCTTCTAGCTGTCCACCCCCAGCACTTGTCAAAGAGGTACTAAGCAACGTTCAGAGACTGACCTTCTATGGATTCCTTGTGGCTCTTTCAAAGCATCATGGAATCAACCAAGCCCTGGGTAAGCCAGAGCCAGCTATGGCTAGCCTTTCCTGCTCCCCCAATACTAAGCCACGTAGGAGCCAGCCGCTATTGGCAGACATGGTCCCATGAAGGAGGGGGGACATCACCACCTGCACCGTGACTTCTCAGGGCCAGACTCTGAGACCTAGGGAGCCAGAACATGCACAAGAAAGACTGTGCCCTCTTAGGCCTCTCACACTCCCATGGTAGGGGACAGCCTTCCCCGCCCAAAGCCCTGCCCCGACATGAAGCAGCCTCTCCGTGGCAGAGGTGTGGCCGGCCCCTCCCCAGAGAATCCCCAGCTCTGCTTTGGGGAGTGGCCTGCAGGTTGGGCAGACACAGGGCTATTTACTCGGTGGCTTTGGAGATTATATATCAAAGAGACCTGAATCCCATTTGTAAGCAGGGCAAAGGTGTGTCTGGGGAGGCCTTTTTTCCCAGCTGGAAAGAAAAAAGAAAAAGAAAAAACAAAAACAAAAAACCTGATTAATCTGAAAGGGAGCAAAAAAGGGGGGGGAGAGAGGACTGTACTGGCCTAGTTTTTCCTGTCTGTCATCTATTCTCACTGGCTGGCCTTCTCCACCCACCCCACTCTTCTCCCTCTCACACCTGCTGCTCTCCCAAGGGAAGAGCCACCCGGCCACCATCCACCAGAGCTGGAGGGATTGTTATTTGTCTCACTCTTCAAGAGGTATCCAGGTGTGTTTGAGGCCCCAGGTTCCTGAGTCTCAAAGAACACATAACCTTCCCCTTCCTCCGGCCACTTGAGGGAATGAGGTCAAGGGAAGGGAATTTAACATTCTTTAAATGCCAGCCATTGTAGGCCTAGTACAAACTAGTTGCTTTAGATCTTATGTGGTATGAAGCCTGCTGGGGATGCACACAGGATGCACACAGCAGGACTGATGGAGGGCTCACTGAGGCGTGATGCTCCCTAGCAGCCTCGTTATTCTGAGTTGATGCTTGGGGTGTGCATGAGCCTACGGACCCCTCAGCTGAGTGACGCTGTCGCCAAGACCACCGGCTGGACCAGAGGAGAAAGGCAAATAGGAGTCAGAAGTCAAGAGTAAGGGGACAGCGGGTGGGGTTGGCTTAGGGTTTCTTTCATACACCTAGGTAACTGACTGCCCTGCCTCCCAGTCCACCAATCCACCAATCATAGGAAGAGAAAGAAAAAGCTAACTAGGTAAGATCACAGCCTGGACTAACCCCACGTGCTCGCTTTTTCTAGGGCCTTTAAAAAGGGCAATCACTAAGGGGCGCCTGGGTGGCTCAGTCGGTTAAGCGGCCAACTTCAGCTCAGGTCATGATCTCACGGTCAGTGAGTTCAAGCCCCGCATCGGGCTCTGTGCTGACAGCTCGGAGCCTGGAGCCTGTTTCAGATTCTGTGTCTCCCTCTCGCTGGCCCTCCCCTGTTCATGCTCTGTCTCTCTCTGTCTCAAAAATAAATAAAACATTAAAAAAAATTAAAAAAAAAAAAAGGGGGGGGCAATCACTCAGTCAACCACTTTTACCAACACTAATGCCGGGCTGGGTTGAGTGGGAGATGGAGAGAAGCATTGCCCTCACCTGCATCTCCGGTGTAGGAACTAGAGATCTGGAGATCCCCAGGGTGGAGCCAGTTGTGGAGAAGGGTTGTCCTGTTCCCTTAGTCCTCAAGGCACCCGCCCCCCCCCCACCACACACACATTCATGCACACAAAATGAGAGGGCTCTGAGGGACACACTTTGAAAACCACTAAGGAAGAGCAAAAGGGGCCAGGAGGCATCATCTGAAAAGCTCTGGAAAAGTAGGGAATTGGACTGGAGCCAGATGGTAAGTTTAAGATTGTGGCTTTCTGGACACCAGCATTGTTAACTGCCAGATCTATGTCCTGACCACCAGTGGGCTTTTCCCCTCAACAGTTTGCTGGCGAGAATCTTTCCATCTGCAGACTTCAGCTCCCCCTTCCCTCCACTGTTAACAGCTCCAAGGAATAGCCAAGACTGTCTCCTCTCACCATCCCCAGTATCAAAGCATTACTTCCTTTGGTTTGTAGCTGAGGGAACCAGCTCAGAGAGATTGCGGCTGAGCAGAGATGAGGCAGATCCCACCCCCCACCCCCCACCCCCACCTGGCAGCTCCCCGCCATGCAAGACTTTGGTCTGATTCTGACCCAGCCTTCTCTTCTCACCCCCGAGACCATCTTGAGGAGCTAAGGCACCAATATTAACCATTCTGTCTCCAAAGTGAGGTCACTCTGATTTGGGGGCACAAAACTAGGTAATTTCTGATTTGGGGGGATTAGCTGGCCCATACTCTGTGTCTCTGGCTCCTTTTCAGCCCAGTATCTGGGGACTCAAGGAAGGAACTGAGCCCCCTACACGGCTCACAGCCCACCACCTAATCTTGGAAGGAGATTGCCCTGTTGGTGCAGTGACCTTGAGATTTGGGGACATCTCATAGCTGTGATTCTTGTCCCGAGTTGGAGAGGGTAGGCACAGGTTCACTGAATTTATTAGTAGCCCCAACTTCCTGCCCCCACAGCAGTTCTCGTTTTAAACTTTTCTTAAGAGCTCTTCCCCTTGAACAAGTCACGGGATTGAAAGACAGCACAGGGAACACAGTCAATGACACTAGAATAGTGCTGTATGGTGACAGATGGTAGCTACACTCGTGGTGAGCACAGCATAACGTGTAGAGACGGTGACCCACTATGTTGTACACCTGAAACTAATGTAACATTGGGTGTCAACTATACTTAAAAATAAAAAGAATTTTTTTTTTGAAAATTTTTTTAGACTCTTTTTTTTTTTTTAACGTTTATCTATTTTTGAGACAGAGCATGAACGGGGGAGGGTCAGAGAGAGGGAGACGCAGAATCTGAAACAGGCTCCAGGCTCTGAGCTGTCAGCACAGAGCCCGACGCGGTGCTCGAACTCACGGACCGCGAGATCATGACCTGAGCTGAAGTCGGCCGCCCAACCGACAGAGCCACCCAGGCGCCCCTAAAAAGAATTTTTTTTTAAGGGACACCTTAGGGTGCACCAAGGGGCTCAGTCGGTTGTGTCCAACTCTTGATCTCAGCTCAGGTCTTGATCTCAAGAGTCGTGAGCTCAAGCCCTGAGTTGGGCTCCATGCTGGGTGTGGAACCTACTTTAAATTTTTTTTAGAAAGAGCTCTTTCTTAAATCTTTTAGATCAGCCCTCCCCGGGTCAGCAGAGTAGGTAGACATGAAGGTGAGGGGCATGGAGGCACCTGCTGGGAATGGAGCTGACTGGAGCCTGCCTGAAAGACACTCAGAGTAAGTTTTGTGCCCCCCAATTTTGTCCTAGGAGCTTTGCCTGACAAAGGAGACCTAATGCACGACCCAGCCATGGATGAGGAGCTGGAACGACTGTAAGTGTCAGGTGGGAAGAGGCTGCCCCCTTGTGGGAAGGCTATACCTCAGTCGGACCTGGCAGTGTCCTATTGTGGGTGACAGTGCTTGTCCGCAACATCCCCATCATTCAGGGAAGGGTTTGGGCACCAGCAGAGGCCAGAGGTAGCCTCTCTTTGAGTCCTTTGGGAATACAGCCCATGGTTTCATCCAGATTCAAGAGTGAGCATGGAGGTCCTGGTCTCTAGAGAGGAAACACCTGGCTGCCTTCTGGGCTTCTTCCCTCCTTCAGGCTTGTCCAGATCCCAGGCCTGGTCAACTCGGCCACTGCCAATCCAGAGGCCAGCTGCCTGCCTTCCCGAACCCCTCCCCGGGTTGGCTCCCCCTGGAGACCCCTCCATCATGCCCGCAAGATGGATGCAGAGAGCGATGGCTCCACTGAAGAGACGGACGAGTCCGAGACTTGAGTCTGAAGGGTCCTGTCCACAACGCCTGTATCCAGCTCCCACCTACCTAGCCCTTGGGACTCCCAGCCATCCTCCTCTCCCACTCCTGTGCCATGCTGCCCTCTGCTGGTGAAAAGCTTGAATAAAACAGCCCAAGCCCAAAGACCAGCCAGAGGGGTTCTGGTATCAGCCAAGCCAAGCAGTGACCCTGAAAAGTAACGGCCTACTCTCCTTGGCCCTGTCAGCCTCTGTGCTTTAGGCAGGCCCCAAGCTGACAGCAGACTGAGCTGAAGCCACCAGGAGGTGACTTGGCTTTAGTCTTTTGCTGACAGTCCCCACATAAAGGTGGTCTCCTCCCAGCAACTCCAGGAAGGGGAGAGACCATGAATAACCATGCAGGGCCTTGCATGGTCAAGGGCCACACCAGTGATGCAAGTATGGGGTGGACATAAACATGGTGGCCTTCTGCTGGAGGAAGAGCCACTACCATGATAGGATGAAGGGTAGGCAAGAAGACAATTCCACTTTCAAAAACTGCTTCAAGTCTCCTCTGTGTCTAATAGTTAAGTATGTTAAATGAATAAAGTCCCTTGTATCCAGTAAGTGGTGAGTCTAAAGCCACTACACTGAGCGGGTGAAGGGAAGGGGCGAGTTTGGGTTTTGGGTGCTGAGTCCCAGCTATCCTAGCAGGACTGGGAGGCAGGGGCCAGGGGACCACTCAAGCCTGGAGACGAGCCTCAGATGAGCCAAGAGGGACTCAACTCGGGCACAGGACAGCAGCCTCTCAAAGGAAAGATGCTCACAGCTGGAATGGGCCTTCAGAAAACAAGCCCAGAGGGTTCGAGGCCAGGTTCAGAACTCGAAAGACGCTGATCCCAAAGGGTTAGCACTGCAGAATCTTCTAGCCAGAGTTTCATTAAACATTTGTTAAGCAGCTGCTCGAGACTGGGACAGTGGGGATGCAGCTGTGGACAGGCCTGAGGAAGACAAGCTTCCAGCCAAGACTGGAGGAAGGTTAAGGACAGGTGGTCTTCAAGTTCCTGAAACGGGCAGTTGTCTAGAAAGTAAAAGCCACTCAGGGACCCAAGCAGAGCAGCCTGCCTCCTAAGCCAGGGGTCATCTCACTGGGCACACACATTATCCTGGGCTCATCCCTGCCCAGACAAGCCCCCCTAAATAGTTTCAGGAACTGGCTCCCAGAGCCCCGGAGTGCCAGGCCAGAGCTGGAAGTTCCAGTCCTACTGAAGCTCCAAGTCACGTGAACTCTCCAGGCCCATCCTCCTCTCCAGCCTCTGGCTGATTGACAGCTCAGAAATCCTGGTGTGCATCCGAATCACATGGGGAGCTTGTTTACGATGCAAGTTAACCAAGTTCCAGCTTGCGGTGGGGCACAGAAATCTGGATTACGAACCCTCCAGAGGACTCCAGAGCCGGAGGCCCAGACCCACACTTTGGAAATCAATAACTAAAAGTCCCCATGGCCCCCTCTGCCCATCCTTTCTAATCATCCATCTCCCAGACCAGTGGTTTATACCTGTACCCTGAGGACCCCTAAGGTGCCATATGTATTCCAGGAGTCCCTACAAGGGAAAAGAGTTGCCAAGCCCGGGGATAATACACACACACACCCTTTCTTCCTGGATTTAAAATGGTTCCATTAAGGCTGTACATTTCATTTGTCTTTAAACTCCACTGAGAAACACACCCCAGTCAAGCCGACTGCTGGGATGAGGTCCAGAGCTGCTAGGCTGCTCACCTGCCCACAGCAGTATGGCTCAGTAGATGAGTTAAAGGGCCAACTAACACCAGCTCTTTCCTCCGCGTGCAACAGGGTGGTGAGGTCGAGGCTGCACCGGACCTCGCGGCAGCACAGGGCCAAGGAGCCAGGGGCCTTTGGCTTTCAGAGAAGAGACAAGCTGGAGGCCCTGGAGAGAGTGCCCTCAGCTTCAGCACCGACGCCCTACCCATATCGGTGGGAGCCCAGAGAGTGAGGCCAGGGGCCTGCGCTGGGCAGGGAGGCAAGGATCCAGAGAGGACACTACTTGACTCAGATCAACAGTGGCCCTGGGCCCTGTCAAGGCTTTATTTGACACCACTCTGTTTCAATACAAACAGTCCAGAAAGAAAGTCAAGTCCCTTTGCGGGGAGGGGGGGGGGGGGGGGGGGGGGGGAGGTAGGGAAGAATGGTCTGTGTTGCTTGGGAGCCCAGCCCCAAACCCACAGGGGGCAGGGTGGGCCCAGACTGTCAGCACAGCAGGGGAAGATGGCACCAAGGATGACACAGTACATGGCTTAGTGGCCAGGGGGCAAGGCGTGCAGCTCTGTAGGTGCCTCAAGCTCTCAGTGGTGGGGTGCTGTCCAGGCCCCCCTAAGACCAGGATGACACAGAAGAAAGTTGAGCCCCAAGAGCCTGTTTCTGTCCCTCATGTCCTCTGCTTCCTTGGCCAGCATTACGCTCACAGCATCCAGAGCAGGGCACAGGGCAGATGAGACCCACCATGGCCACACCAAGCAGGGGAAGAAGGGACAGAGGGTCCTGTGCTCCACAATAGATGGTATGGAAGGACTCCGAGACACCCAGGAGAAGTATCCCTCAAGTGATCACTGTAAAAAGGGGTGGTGAGACAGGAGAAGATCACTCGGGCCTCAAGTCTGATCCCAAATGAAACCTTTCAGTAGTGGGTAAAGTTTCTAGCCCTTAAGAAGGCCCAGACGAAGGTCCTTCCCCTCCCCTGCCCTCTCCTGGCACCCAGAAGAGGCCACTGGAGCAGCCTCCCTACCCTGGGGCTGGTCTATAGCAGAACTCTTTCTAGACCTGCCCACTGGTTCCAGAGGACGGGGACCAAACCCCAGACAACCTGGAAGGATCCTAGAGCTGGCCAAAAAGGCTTACACTTCTCACTTTCCCTACTTGGGGAAGGGCTGGGCCCAGAATAAACCCTCCTGAGGAAACTCCTCCCCTCGCTCCCAGTGTGGCAGGACGAGCAGCAGCTTGGGGGCAGGACCAGAGGACAGTAATCTAGCACACAGGGGAGGGGGTGTGAGGGGAGGAGAATAAAAGGGCTCAGTCTACAGGCTGAGGTCAAGGCTGGAACCACCCATCCCCCTCACCCGAGATCCTCAAAGGCCACCCCACTCACACACAACACATATAAAGTAACAATTCCTCCCCAGCTTCCACAAGGCAAGCGCCCCTGGCCTTGGAATCATGGGGGTTTTGCTGTTGTCGCCACCATATGCCTGAGCCGTGGCACCTGGATCAGTAGGAACCATAGCGATCCTGGGGATGGGGAAAGAAAAAACAAAGTCAGTCTCTCACCTGCAGCTTTCCTGCAACACGCCCCTGCAAGACTAGGGTACTCCGGGGAATCGGGCGCCAATCTCACATGGCAGAGACTGTTTTGTATTTTATTGTGACTCAGGAAAGGGGTTGTGACCAGATCCCAAGGGGGAAGCCCTGCCTAATCTCGAAGCTGGGGAGGGAGGAGAGAGAGAAGTAAGGTGACAAGGCTGTGGAAATCCGTGCAGACATGGCAGCATCTTAGGGAGGCCGAGCCCTGGTACCAAGCTCAAAGGAAGGAAGCTGCCTCTCCAGGAAAAGAAAAGGCTCTCTTTCAGGCTCAGGAGCTACCCAGCAGCAGTGTCTGGATGTGGTGGAGGCGGCCAACCCCCAAGCACTACTCTATAGCGCTTTACCCTCCCGCCCCAGGTCAAGCGGCCCCAGCCTCACCTGCAAAGAATTCATCACGCCATTGGCCAGCACAGCCATCTTCCCGGCCACAGACTTGACACCCTGCTTAAACTGGGCAATGTCAGCTGTGGGGAGAACGTTGCCCAGAGATACGCTACCTGTAAAAGCAAGGGAAAGGGTGGTCTGGAAGCCCTGCAGGAAGCCCTTCCCAGCCCACAGGGCCCTCTAGCTCTGCCCACGGGCCTTGCCTGGCATGCACCTTACCGCCAGGGCCCTACCTGCTCCATGAGCTCCATCCATGTCCCCGAAGAGGTCAGAAGAGCTGATGGCACTACTACCCGAGAGCTGCTGGAGACGAGACCTGGCTTCATGCTGTGGTGAAGAAAGGGAAAGACCTGGAGATCTTTTGGCCGATGAGTCAAGAACTCCTTATCGGCCAAGACACCCTGGTGCTAAAGCCCAAAGCAGTGGCAAGGAGGAAACTCTTACTCCACCTGCTGCCTCCAGGCTCAGGGTGGACAACCCTACTTACCTCGGCATCCACCTCCCGCCCAAAGAACATGTCCGATGAGATGGCTTTGGCTCCTGCAAATTTCTGACGTGCTTCACTGGACTCGAGGCCTGAGCTCCGGCTTTCCACTTCCCTTCTGTTTGTGACTCTGAGGGGTGGATGTGGGATAGCTCTGATCCTTCCCATTACTGTCAGAGCCTAGTATTACTAATCCCATTACTAACAGAGGCCAAAAAAAGCACCAGTGGCCTTCTGGGGATGCTTACAATGGCCCATCTGGCTATGGCTCTGGGCCCTCTCCCCTGGACAAGGCCCTTCTCTTCTCCACACCGAAGCCAAGGCACAGACAGCTTACGTTCACTCTACTAGGCGGCATGGAAATACAGTTTAGAGAGCACTAGGCTTCTGCCCCAAACCACTAGAGCTTCGTCAAAGTCTCGGACGTCCTAGGACCACTACTGCCAGTCTACTCCTAGTTACAAGTGGCCTAACACTACAGTGACCATATGTCTCAGCTGGCCTGAGTTTATACCTACTCTTCTGGCATTTCCACTCTCAAAAGCATCCCAGTGTGGACCTAAAAGTGTATGGTCACTCCTATCTACCACTGACGAGCAGAGACACTGGCCTAGGTGCTTTGTAAGTTTCATTACTTTTAATCTTTCCAACGGCCCTGTGAAGTCATTACTTATGTCCCCCATTTTACAAATGTTGTGCGGGTAATTTGTTAAACATTGCCCAGACTGACATAAAATAGGCTTTTAAAAAAACAAGGAACATGGTGGCCAGAGACACATACCCCTGAGTGTTCAGGACTGAAGCACAAAATCAGGCCCCTCTTGCCAGAGAAACAGATCTTGAACAAAAGAAGCTGCTAGGCTTTCTGTGATGATAAAGCAAAATTCAAACCAAAGCCTAATTCCTGTACTACCTAATCTGGTAGCCACTAGCCACATGTGGCTACTTAAATTTATTAAAATTAAATTACAAATTTCAGTTCTTCAGTTACAATGGCCACATCTGAGGAGCTCAGTAGGCACACAGTCAGTGGTCATCACACTGGACAGTGCAGGTACAGAATTTCCATCACCACAGAAAAATCCTACTGGACAGTGTTGCCCCTGCCCACTCCACCTTTCTGAAATAGGCCGGATGCTTGAGACGGTCACTTCTGGCTCCTTCTCTTCCATCCTGTCCATACCCCAGGCGGTATCTGTATCCCAGCGGGAACTGAAACTTTCCCCCAAGGAAAAGGGGTTGTCCTTGTACCTAGTGAGACAGTAGAGTAGCTCAGAGAAGCCTGATGAGGAACATGGTGGCCAAGTCTGCACCCCAACAACAGCCTTACTTTGGGGGTCCAGAGGCGAAAGTACCGACATCATCAAACAAGTCCAGCTGCGAGCGGGAGGATTTTGCACTCACTGGGGTTTCCTGCTCAATCACCTGCATCTCAGACAGCACCGAGTGGGAGACAGAGCTGTGGAGACAAGCAGAGCCAGGCCCAAGGGCAGGTGTGAGCAACAGTGTCACTACACAAGAGAAGATGCCCAGCTGCTGGCAGAAACCTGGGTTCTCTTTCACTGGGCATCACCCAGAGCCGTCTCCCCCTGCCTGTGCACAGGCACAGGGCCAGACCCAGCAGGGAGTGCTAGGAACCCCGCTGAGCTGGAGCACACCCTCAACGGTGCACACATCAGCTTTGCTTTCTCAAAGCAGGGCTTCCCTCACAAAGCACCGTTTGCCTGTTATAATTTCAATGAGGATGTGCACCAAATGATAGCGCTCTTTTGCCCTTAGAAACAACTCAGCAGACTTGCTGTATCATGAGCCGCATCCTTCACCCAGATGAACACATACACATGGAAAAGATGAAAAATGCCCCAGAACCAGGGAAAGGAGTCCGATGGCATCAAAGAATGAGTCCTTAATTGTCCTAACCCCTACACCACCCCGCCTTTTTTTTGAAAGATGAAAGTATTTCAAAGTACACAGCCTGGCTATATGCACGAAGCCCTGGGGCTGCTGTATGGTATCCCAGTGAGAAGAGGCAGTGAGTTGGGCAAGAGGTACTAACTCTTCATGCCTCACTTTCGTCCTGTGTCATGCTCCACAGAGGCATTTTAAGGATTAATTTCACTTAAGTAAACTCATTAAAAAATATCTCAAAAAACAAACAAACAAAAAAACACTATAGCTTTTAGCTGACAGAACCCCAAACAGTGAATATTTTACAATAGGGCATTAAACAGAGTTGGCAGAGTTTAAATAAAGATTCTATTGCACTGCAAAAAAAGAAAAAAGAAAACAACAGCTGAAAAAATTGTTCATACCCTTTAACCCAGTAATTCCTGTGACCAAAACAGGGAAGGGGAGGAGATCTAAAGTCCTTCCTGGGAATAAAATTTTATGTTTCCCTGATTAGCTGTGGGTTACACAAGCAGCACACAGACTGAAATGGAATAATTTAAATCTAACTAGTACGTGTTCTGAAAGATTAAGCAGAAATAGCCAGCCTTATCTTCTTTCAGAGAAGTGGAGTATAAAGGCCCTGAATACTGAATTTGCCATCAGTAGTTCTATGTTCAAAATCTAGTGGTGCCAATTACTAGATTCATGGGCTTCGGGCAAGTTGCTTACTTGCTATAAGTCAATTCTCTCACCTGTAAGAAGACATAGTAATACCTCCTGCACAGGACTGTTGTATTTAAGTAAATAAAGCCAATGGCAGAGCTCACACCCCCTCGAAAGAAACAGCCAGCACTTAGCACAAGCCGCTGTAGCCAAGATTGCTGGCCCCAGTGCTGTCCGATGTTCCGATTTTTAAGCGAGATCAAAAGTCTAGTGTTACCGAAATCTCTAAACGTGAGCTCTTAGTGTAAAGCAAACAAAATGCACAATAGAACTGGTTTGCAGTCTTTGTTTTGTTTTTAAGAAACCACAGCAACACAAACCCAGTGGTCCTGAAATAGGAAGGATATTGTCAATGCCAAAGGGCATTGTCTGGGGGTATTTCCAGGCGTTAGCGTGTCTGGCAGCAATGGCCTTTAGTGGACAGGGATTAAGAATCCTAAAAGCCTTGTAATTCTTAGGGAGGTCTTGAAAAATAAAGATATGTCCCACCAAAAGTGCCATTAGCACCCCCATTACACAACACACCCTACCCTCTTGGGTATATCAAACAAGCATCTGATCCTGTGTTTCCTTCATTTAACAAACACTAAGCATATACCTACTCTGTGACAAACATTATACTAGGCCACTTTAAGACAATAAGCAAAACCATCTATCTGTTCAGCCTCGGAGGAAGACTGAGCCTAAAAACCCAAACTGCTGGGAAGAATTTGCAGCGGCTCTGGGGAGAACAGCGGCGCTTCCCTGCCACACCCCAGAGCTGAGCCTCACCTGCGGGACACCAAGCCCATGCCCAACCTCTCTGCCTGTTCTCGCTTCTTCCCTTCCAGATTCTGTAGCTTCTTCTCCTCCTTCTTACGGTCAATCTGGAGTTCCTGGTAGGCCAGGCGCATAGAGGCAACCCTTGGAGGGAACAAACATGTCAGGGGCAGACACCCATCCTGACCTGTCCTACCTGCCCACCCAACCCCACGGGAGCTGAGGCCCCTCTGGCAAACACTCACATGGACTCCTCAGCCTGCTTCTTGGCATCAGCTGCCTGCTGCTCACGGAGCTTCTCTGCCACCTGGGCCTGCCGCTCGATCTCACTGAAGCTCTGGCTGCTCACCTTCTGGGCCCCTAGGCCTTTCTTGGCACCCAGCTGGGAGGAGAATCATGGGATGGGGGTCTCGCCGACCAAAATGTCTTTGGTTTCCTCCCAAGCGGGGGTCCTCTAGCCACACCCACAAAGAAAGCATTCCTTCCTAAGTTCAGGTAAAAACTAGGAGCCCAGCCAGCATGGTCAAGAGGGACAACAGTGGTTCTGCTGGAGCTGGGCATGAGGTGGCTCACACAACAGCAGAAGCTTCAGGGCTGACCAGGCCCAGTATGTGCCAGGCACTCAATGTGCACAGTCTCACAGACTCTTCCCAGGAGCCCCTTGAAGACAGGCATCTTGACAGCCCTTTCATAGAGAAAGTTCAGAAAAGTACCTTTGCTAAAGTCATACAGCCAGTAAGCGGCAGGGTCAAGGGGTGAATCCAGCTATTTGATGCCAACTCCTAACCACCACCATACTGCCTCTCTCCACCTACCCCTTTCTTAGCGGCTGCTGGCTTCTTCTTGCCAATGAGGGAGGTTCTCGGTTCTGTGTGAGAAAGAAGACGGGGCACGAGTGAACACAAAGGGAGGTCAGAGGCGGCAGCTCAACCCATACCATGCAGCTTCTTGGCAAGAGCTTCTACAGAGAACAGCTTCAGGCAGAGGAAGGCAAAGCTGCCACCCACCGGTTCCAACCAACGGCATTAGGATAGTCCAAGCCAAAAACAGACAAAGTTAGGGGAGGTTACGGACTCCCAGCAGACTGACACAAGAACCTAGACCCAAAGCACCAGAGATAGTCACAGTCCCTGAACCAACACAAAGACTACGAGGCAGGGAGGCAGATGTTAAATGCCAGCCTCAGCTCCTACGGCAGGGAGCTGACATGCAAGGGGCTGAGATCCCCAAAACAGCTGTTGGTTACCTCTGGCAGGAAGGGCCCCTTTAGGTGACAGACACATGGACTCTAGAGAAAAAGACTTGCAGCTAACAAGGGGCCCACCCCAGAGCCTCCATACAGCTCCCAAGCCCAGAGGCCAAAGTTCTTCCCAGAGGGCTCTAGAGTCTCACTTTAGACCAAGCCACGCCAGCCTTCTCATGGGGTTTCACAGTCATCCCATTAGCTTCCCGCCCCAACCCCCAAGGGTCAACAGAACAACAGAGATCAGCAAATACTGTCCAAACCTGAACCGAGACTAAAGAACACTAAGGAAAGTAAAAAAGAGCTGAAAGGCCAAGGACAAGCTGAGAAAGGAGCGTTGCCTCCAGCTGTGAGACCTACACCCCTATCCCATGAAATGGACCAGACAGGCCAATCCTGCCTCAGACCCCAGGGTTAGGTGTCCAGCCTGGCTCCCCACACTTTGGCCAGACCCAGCTCCACATCCAGAGGCAGACCCCAGGCCTTGTACACCAGCTTCCAGGTTCATCAATTCAAAGGCCCTGGTGCTAAAGTCCTTGCAGTTGAGGCCACAGCCACCAATCCAATCCCAGTCCCCACTCCAGAGAGGTCAAATGCTCAGTTTCCTGGGGCCTCAGTCCACGTGACCAGGCAGCACCAGATCCAAAAAGAGCCCTAGAGGCTCACCCTCTCTCAGTCACCCCACACCCGCCAGGTGGCATACTGACCTAGAGAGGCTTTGGGTGAGGTGCCAAGCAGGTCCATGTTGGGGCCGTGCTCCGGCTCTGTGGATGCAATGGTGGGAATTAGGTCTAAGGCACAAGCTTGCTTCCCTAAACGGGAAGTGATGGGACAAAAATAGGGAAGACTGGCTTTCCTCAGCTTGCTGAGGCCACCAAAAGATGAAAGGAATGCCTACCACTTCCTCCAAGGGATTGAAATGAATCCTAGCCCACTCAGAAATATAGGAACCCCACACATACACATACTTTTATCCCCTTGGCCAGGTGTCCCATTCTTAGCTCCAAGTCCTTTGCCAAGACTAGGGCACTTGGTTGAAATCCAGACTGAACTCACGTGCCAGGCTACTGATCTCTGTAGAAGGGGCTAGCTCCTGGGTCTCTGCTAGGTCAGGGGCTGGTTCTTTCCAGGCAGGGGGCTGAAAAAGAGGCCAGATCACAGAAGCTTTGATGAGCTATTCCTACTGGAAAGGTGTATGAAGAATCTAAAGGTACCTTGTGGGTATAAGCTCTCCTCCAAGCCCATGAGAAAAGGAGACTAGAATTTAATGACTACTGCTGTTGACTATGGAAGAAAGAAACAGGAAATTAACAGTCACCTCCACCCTTCCACTATTTACTTACAGCCAGAGCCTGTTCCCCTAATTTCACGACTAACAACTATTAGGCACTTACCACATGCCAAGCACAAGTCTAATGGCTTTTCACATATAAATACATTCAATGATCACAACAAACCCTCTGAGGTAGATACATCTCTTTTAGAGACTCAGGTTTTGACAGGTAAAGTGACTTAGCCACCATCCTAGAAATGCTAAAGACAGGAGGAGCAGGAATTCAAACTAAGAGAGTCTGACTTCAGCACCCAGTGCCAGTAGATGGGAAACCTCCTCCCAGGGGTAGGTTGCTGATGAGAGAATCCTTTCCTTGTCCCCAACTGCAGTGGCTTTCTTATGGGGAAAGAATCCAGGAAAAGTTGTCTGGAACTCCTGACATCTTTTGAGCCCTCAAGAAGCTGGCCCTCCTCCCTACTATCCCAGTTTACAGGGGTCCATTCCTTAGGAGGGCCATACTGTACGCCTACTCATGAGAGAAAGAAACATCTGGACCTACCAAGCAGTGGGCCCCAGATACTCTGTCTGAAGTATTACACCAAGGTGAATGGACTCCATGCCCATGATCACAGAAGGCCTTGGCCTTGGTTAAGTAAACCACCTGCCAACATCATGAGAAACATTCCTTGTGGGCACTCACTTGAGTGTGTTCCGTGAAGAAATCAGAGTCCTTCTTCTCTGGGGAGTGACTGGGAGCACTACTCATATTGTCTATCCAAAGCTAGAGGGAAGAAGACACCCTTGAAACACAGGGCTCTGAATATTCCCACTCACCCCACGACCCTAGCCCCCAGGGAACAGGCACTTACATCAGTGCCATGCCTAGCCAGGGCTGCACTCCCCAGCTGCCGGATCTTTTCCCGATACATCTGGGCAGCTCGGCTATTATATTTGGTGTTGGCATCACTGGCTGTACATCCATGTTGGCGGAAGAAAGCTGTCTGGGGAGCAAAGAAGAGAGGAGAGTATGCTAGAGGTGATTCCCCCAAAGCAAAAGAGGCACCTCCTTGTAACAGTCCAATTATTATTTACACATGATAATACACCCTACTGACACAGGCAGTTTTTCACAGAGGTAAAGTTCCTCAGAAATTCCTGCAGAAAAACAACCTCCCATCCTCAGAGATGACTGACTGAACCTCAGCCCTCACTCAACCCTGCCTGAGGATAGCATGCCATACCCACTGTGCCCGTCCTTCATCTAGGCTCACAAGATCTGGATGACTGTGGAGGCCCCAACTCCCTTAGCCTTTCCCCCAAGAACGTCTGTCCAGTTTTGTTGAATCCAAAGCCTATTTGAGAAGAACTATAACCAATTTCCAAGTTTAGAGAATAGTGTGCAGTGTTGGTATAGACCAGAAAATCCTCTGAAAAGAGATAGTGACAGGGCCTCCTAGGAAGACACTGTAAAGTTAGTACCCAAGCAGAAGAATGGGAGCGGGGAAGATGGTAAGAAGGAGCTTTACCGCGTTGGCATTGCCGCCGACCTGCATACACCTCAGCTGGAACCAGTTCCAGTTGGAATCCAACTCTGTGGACCTGTGTGCAAGGGCTGCGTGTCACCCACCAGCAGGTATCAGGAGACGCTTCCCTGGCAGACCCATACCTGTCATTTGGCCTGGAGCTTCAGTAGGCGCCCAGGAAACATTAATCAGCCACCACCCTACTTCCTCCACTCTAACTTGTCTATGAAAAAGTTTGCTCTTCAATTGTCTAGTCAAAAAGGTGCTAATTATTTTCCAGATCCAAAACGGGGTCGAATTCTCAGGCACTCAAGCTTGGATTTGGCTTTCCCCTTAAGGACAGTCATAGTCTCACTTCAGACATACTCAACCAACATTCAGCAATAAGGTCAGTGCAGCTAACTTTTCCCCCGAAATGAATACTCTGAGTGTCAAATTTAACCAACAGAAAAGAAGGATATTTTAACCCAGACACGGAGACAAACTGCCTATGTGACAAGGGGCCCACACAGGCGGCTCCCTCCGGTGCTGGTCCACCGGACCCCTCCCTGGCCGGGCAGTCGAGGCAGCTATTCTCCCTTACTGAGCACACAGCCCCGGCCGGCCGAGTAGAAGCACGGCAGCCGCAAGATGACCCCACCTGATGAAGCTGAGATGAACGCCCAGGGAGCGGTGCACCCCGGAGCAGTCAATGCACAAGAAAACACCATATGTGATGCTGGCCCAACTCGGATTCTTGGCGCCACAGTCGAAGCAGGCCTGGGTGGAGGAGGCGATGAGCCAATGGTCAGGGGCCCCGAGTCGAGGCCGGGCGCTGACACGCCAGGGAAACAGCCCACGCCCGCCCCTCTCCCTCCCTCAGGCCCCAGGGGAGACGGGAGAGTCCCATCTCCGCCGGCGCCGGACCCCGCGCGCCTCCCGCTCGCGCACCTTGTTGGTCGGAATCCCGCGAAGCCGCTTAAAAAGAGTCTGGATTTCGGTCTTGCTCGGTTCCGCCGCCATTTTCTCTCCTTCCCAGACCCCAGCGCGACCGACGGGTCCTGTCGCGGGCCAATCCGCGGCCGGGAAGGCGGGGCACCGGGTCGGCTCCTGCAGTGCCCCCACCCGCCGGGGGCGGAGCGATTTGTCCCGCTCTGGACCAATGAGCGGCCGGTGGAACCGGAGCGGAGACCGCAGCAGCCCCGGACTCTACAATGGTCGCCGGACCCACGCCGCGCCACGCCAGGGGCCAATCCGCAGCCGGGGCGGAGCGACGGCTCGCGGGCGGGCCCAAACCTTGCCGGAGCGCCACCGGGACGCCCCGCCACCCCCGGAAGTTGGTGCGACCTTCCAGAAGGGGAGGGCTGCGAGGCTGGGGGCCGGTGGCCAGGGGTCTCAGATGGGGCCAGTTCCCGATGGATGAGTGATGATTAACAGCCCTACCAAGCACTTATGGTCCCACCGGCCTGAACGGGAAGACAAACTGGCTGGGCCCCCGTCCAGCCCCAGAACTCAGTAGTCAGCCTCCAGCCTTGGCGGGCTCACACCAGACCCAATCTCGAGTACCTCCCACCCCAGATTAGGGTCCCGAAGTTCCAGAGCAGATACCAAACTGGCAAACCTTTTTCCATGACATACTCTAGACCCACAGACCTCCCCACTCAGTGTCTCTCTCCAGATGCCCTCTGCAGTCTGGCAAGGGTGGAGTATCAGAAAAGACGCACATACACCTGACAGTGCTTTTTTTTTTCTCCAACTTTAATACACACTAAACCAAGTCACAGGAGAGTGCTCCTAGCCCAGAACTACACTCACCACCCCAAGACCACCCCAGGAATCCCAAAACACTGAGACCAGGAACTGGGTCCACGGCTCCTGGGGAGACCCATGCATTCCTGGAGAGGTCCAGGCACCCCTGAGCCCTTCTGTCACCTCCTGACCTCCCTATCTTCCCCTCAGGCTAGACTCAGTTGGCCCTTCCCTACCAGTCCCTTCCTAGATGCAGGCCGCCCCCCTCCCTGGGACCCAGGATTCCTTCCTCCTCAAGGGACAGAAGGGCAGCAGGGGGCACCATGGTCCAGGGTCCTCGGTCGGCTGTCCAAGAGAAGCTGGGCTCTGACGCAGGGTGGAGAAACACTGCAGAAGGTCTGTCAAGGCAGATCAGGCCCCCACACACTCCACGTAATTGGCAGGGTACAGACCGATGCGGCCACTCTGCAACTGGCCCTGGCACCAGCCCTGCTCATCCTCCTCGCTCATCTTCAGCAGCTCCTCCCCTGGGGGAAGGGGGATTAGTCACGGCCAATTGCCCTGGCCCAGCTCGCTTCTGCAACTGGGTCAAGGACTGAGGGAGAGGGGACAGTAGGAGAACCCAGCTAGAAGAGGAGACCTGTCTCAGGCAAAGGGAGGTCAAAGTCAGCAAGCCACTCCACCTCAGACCCTGAATGCATCAAGCAGGCCCAAGCTGGTGACTTTGAGAGGCAGGTGAGGGCTCAGAGCAGACACTCTGACTCCTGGGGGCTGGACCCAGAGTAGCCTTAAGAATCAGAGAACTGGGGTGCCTTGGTGGCTCAGTTGGTTAACTGTCCAACTCTTGGTTTCAGCTCAGGTCATGATCTCATGGTTCGGGAGTTTGAGCCTCATGTCGGGCTCTGCACTAGCAGCGTGGAGCCTGCTTGGGATTCTCTCTCCTGCTCTCTCTCTCTCTCTCTCTCTCTCTCTCTGCCCCTCCCCTTCCCCCCAAAATTAATCAATAATAAACATTAAAAAAGAGAGAGAGAATCAGAGAACTGGTCCTTGGGAGGTAAACATTAGGCTTTCCTTTCCCACACCCCTGCTCAAGTTATAAAGGAAGGAAGGGGGAAGCTGAAGCCTGGAAAGAAACAGGAAAGGGGTCCCTGGGTACCTGCTCGGAAGCTCAGCTCATCAGCTTCCTGGCCAGCGTAGTCATAGAGTGCCCGCACCCGCACCCCTGTGGCAGCCTTCCGAGTGTTCTCCTCATCTGACCACTCCTCATCCTGCCCACCGCTAGAGACAGGAGACAGAAGTGGACAGGCTCAGGGCCCGAGGACCACCTTGAGCAAGAGAGCCTAGGACTCAGGGCCAAGGGCTCACCCTCTGGAAGAATCCTGGGAGAGGCAGGTGGGGAGAAACTGAAAAATCCCAGTCTGAGCTCTGCCACACATGCCTGTGAGCTTGGTGCATTTCCTGCCACACAGGGCTGATGTGAGCAGTAGACAAGAGGGACCATGGGAAACGCCTGGCAAATCTAAACCACCATGAACACCGGCATCCTTGTAACTACTGAGTAGGTCCTGAGGTTCCTGGCACCAATTTTCAACCCCACTTTGGGTGTGAGAGGAATGAAGGGAAGGAGACAGAGAGAAAGAAGGCAGGGCAGGGGGCAGAGATCTTTCCTTCCCACAGCCAGGTTTCTGGCTCTTACCCTGCGGACCCCAGGGACTGGGGTGGGGGTGCAGCGCCATCTCTCGTGGGCACGATGCTGGTCAGAGTAACCTCATCAGGGCTCCGGCCACCCTTCTCCTTCCTGCTAATCGTCCTCTGTGTATCCAAGGACCACTCCTATTGGGACAGTGCGTAGGCTCAGACTGGGCCGTGGGGCTGTGGAGGCAGCCGGAGCCATTCAGACCTTCACCTACTTCATCCCAAGCCCTAGCCTCCCTCCTCAGGTCCAGGCTGAGCCCCCCACACCTCCCATACCTCAAACTGTGGCCAGTTCATGGCCATGCCTGGCCCGTGGGTACTGCGCCACCAGCGCAGATCCTCTTCGTCACTGGCTGCCTCGATGCCCTGATGCAGGTCTCGGTGGAGTTCCTGGAACCTGTGACCCGAAGCACAGCCTCACACCGGGGAGCCCCGAGCCCCAGCACCGCCCCCCAAACTCATTGCACCTGGCCAGAGCCTGGGGGAGATGGACGAGACCCAGCGTTGCCCAGACCTCCAGGCCCACCTCGCAGGCCATACCTCTCACTGCTGGAGAGGTCGAGGTGCTGGTGTAAGGTAAGCAGCATATCCTTGAAGAACAGAAGCCGCTGGCGCTCCGCGGCCTGGCAGGTCTCGAAGGCCTGCTCCATGTCTTCCATGTAGCGCGGGGTGTAGCGATGCAGCTCCGCCAGCGTCTGCTCATACTGGGTTTTCATCTGGGTGGGACAGGAGGGGCCCGGTGAGGACAAGACCTTCTTCCACTCAGGACTCCGCTCGTGTTTACTGAGCGCCGCCATGGGCGAGAGACCCCGGGCTAGGCACCGGCAGCAATCATTCTACAGACCCAGCTCCTGCCTTCCAAGACCCCGGCAGCCTAACAAGGGAGGTCACACTTGGGCAGAGCAGCTTTGAGAGTCTGGTGAGCGAGGATGGAGAGTGAGGTGAGGGTCAACCTATAGGGAGCGGTGGGCGGAACGGGGAAGGGCTTCATGGAGGAGGTAGAAACGGAGCAGCAGATACGCAGAGCTGGAGGAACAGGTGCTCTGGAAAAGCAGGCCACATGAGAGACTGTCCCAGGCAGGATGCGGTGGAAGGAGCTGGAAGGTCTCAACTGCTAAGCTCCTCCCAACACCCAAAACTGCACCGCTTCTTTCCCTGGGTAAAGCATCATCTTTTCTCTGGGTCCTCTTTTAAATGATGACCTGGAGAAGGGGTGGCAGGTGAGGAAGAGGGCTGGGAAAGGCATGTCGGCCGCCCGGTACCTTCTCAGCCTCCTTGGTGCAGCGTTCCACCCTCTCCTGCAGCTTGCGCAGCTGCTCCTGGGAGACGGCGCTGTCTGCCTTGGCGTGGCTCTCCCGAGTCTGGGCTGTCTTCTCCTCCTTCCGGGCCGCATGGTAGCTCTTCTTGGACGCCTCAACCTGGCACGCACGGGGACAAGTCTGGACCCTGCGCGCCAAGCCCCGGCCCCGGTGGCCCAGGGCGGATTCAGGAAGGGACCCACCCCTCCCAGGCTCACCTCCTTCAGCCTCTTTAGCCAGGGCTTCTGGGCCTTGCGGAAGCCATCCTCGGCGGCCCGGCTCTCGCGGAAGCCACCCAGCACTGGCCGGTGGAAGGCCCCCCGCTGCCAGGAGCGCACCCGCTCGCTGTCCTGCCCCTGAAGCTTCTCCCGCACCTCCAGGTGCAGCGCACTCAGCCTCTCAGCTGCCGTGAAGAAGGCGTGCCAGGCCTTCTCCAGCGTGCCGTACTGGGGGCCTGCAGGGAGGAAGGGGCTTGGGCCAGGCCAGGGACACCACCAGAAACCGGCACACCCCCTCTCACTGGGTGCTGCGCCGGGCACCAGGCACAGAGGGAATGCAGAGATGAACAACAAAGATGTCAGCTGCTGCTTTATCGGTATCTACTCTGTGCCTCGATATACGAGATCTCACTGAATCTTTATCCACCACCATGCAGAGAATGTCGTGATCAACATTTAACAGACAACAAACAGCAGCCCAGAAAAGTGAAGTTAACTGCCCAAAGCATTACAGCTACAAGTCGAACTGAGATTCAAACCCTATATGAACCACTATACTTTATTGTCCCAAAGGGAAGAACTAGCCTCCGCCCTCAAGGAATGCAGCTGGTTAGGATGGAAAGATCCAAGCTCTTGAGTCAGAAGGCCTAGGTTCAAGCTTTAGCTCTTCCTAGCTGTGTGACCTCAGGCAAGTCACTTAGTGTCTCTGAACTTCCGGATTCTCCTCTAGAAAATGGATAGAACAGGACTGTCTCCATCACAGGGCTGTTACAAATATCAAAATAACTGATGACCATACTTTGCAAACTCTTAACAGCACAACTGTAAGAATAACCAGGAGGCTCTTCGCTCTTCAAAGGGAAGGCAGACATGAAAGCCTCAAGCTTTCCATAAGAGGTGCAAAAACGAATCCGCCTTGTCTGATCTCCCTACCCTCAGTGGCCCTCTGCTCCTGGCTAGGCCCAAGCGCGGCCTCACCCTTTTCCACGGTGCCCCTCCACTTGCGGGCCCAATCAGCCAGCTGCTGGGCATAGGCCTTCTCGATGCGGGCGCGCTCCTGGAAACAGCTGATCAGATCCCCACATAGCCGATGCCCGTCCTCCACCCGCTGCACGGTCCTCCTGTAGTTGCCAGCCTGGGGCAGACGGGAGAAAGGCAGTGTCGCCAGGGAGAAGCCCCCTCCAGGGCTGGGGCTGACAGCTAGCCTCCTCCCTGGACAGGTGGCTGGGCCCAGAGTGGAGTGGGTACCCCCAAACCTAGGACCCAGCTGCTCACCTCCCAGAAACTGCCCTCTAGGGCCTCCCCTCCAGCGTCTTCCTCTGGGGCCATGGTGTCCCTGCAGCACGGAATGGTGGCGGACTGGGGCTGTGGAGAGCAGAGGGGTAAGCAGGGAAGCCGGATATACACTTTTGGGGAGAGAAGAAGATCCTCTCCTATCCCTGGGCTTTGTCCCCACTACTATCCCCACCATCTAAGGAACTGTCAGAGCTAGGACTTAGCAGGTAGACGTCTGGAAGGCCCCAGGAGGGGCTGGGATAGGAGAAAGGGTGGTCACTTCAAATCTCTTCCTCATGCCATGAGTCTGCCCACCCCCTCCCCCACCCAGCCTCATTCCACCTACCGGGGGCCTACAGATCACTTCAGGGACCTGGGCGTCCAACTCTTAAAGCTTCAACCGTGATTCTGCCTTGAAGCTGACAAAAGCAAAAAAGCAAAGCAGGGGGTGAGGGCAGGGACTTAGAGAGTCCAGGGCGGTGCCCAGCTCCCCCGATATAGCAACTGCTGTCAGAAGCGCCAGATTCCAGCCAGGAGAATGCCAGGCGGGTCACACGATCCAGCAGAGGATTAGGCGGCAGGCGGGGTGGGTGGTGGGCAGAGGGCCCTGCTGCCCCCACCCCCCACCCAACTACAGATGAGAAAAGAGGATACCTGCCCAAGCCAGGCGCCATCGCCTTTGCTTGAACAACAAGGCGACCCTTTACCAGACAAGGCCAAGTCAGAGGGTTCCCGGCCACACTCCAGTAGCTCCCTTTGCCAGCAAGAGCAGACTGGGGGCCAAGAGGCCCGAATCCTATCTTGGCCAAGAAGCTTGAACAAGTGCATTTTACTGTCCTCCTAAGGAAGCCTTGGCTCCCTCCTAAGATGGAAATTTTGCCTCCTGGTCTTCTGTGCCAGGGCTGGTTTAAGACTCAAACCAGGAAGGGGCACCTGGGTGGCTCAGTCGGTTGAGCATCCGACTTCAGCTCAGGTCATGATCTCTCGGTTCATGGGTTCGAGCCTTGCGTCGGGCTCTATGCTGACAGCTAAGAGCCTGGAGCCTGCTTTGGATTCTGTGTCTCCCTCTCTCTCTGTCCCTCCCCTGTTCGCTCTTTGTCTCTCTCTCAAAAATAAATAAACATTAAAATAAAATAAAATTAAAAAAAAAACTCAAACCAGGAGGGGCACCTGGGTGGCTCAATCCGTTAAGCGTCCAACTCTTGATTTCTGTTCAGGTCACGATCTCAAGGTTTGAGCCCCACGTTGGGCTCTGTGCTGATGCTGCGGAACCTGCTTGGGATTCTATCTCTCTCCCTCTCTCTGCCCTTCCCACGAGCTCTCTAGCTCTCTCTCAAAATAAATTAATTAATTAAAAAAAAAAAGACTCAAACCAGGCAATGAGCAAGAAATATGAGGGCCTGACAGTCACAAAGGACATTCATCCTGTTCCACAGCATCCGCTGAGGTCCCACAAGCCTCCATGAGTAATGAGTAATTCAGCCCCACCCTCAAAAAGCCCAGAGTCTGGGGCAGAATGGGAGGAGTCAGACAGGTGACCAGGCACTTGTAAGAGTGTGCTCCAGAATTGTAGAGGAGGGCAAGGCGGATTCCAACCCCAAAGCCACCACCCCAGAGGTTAGAGGACACAATGGCACGCGGCCACTCCCCTCCTGACCCTTGGCAGGGTCTCAGCTGTCCCTAGCACTGACTCAAGCCCCTAGAAGGAAACTGCTTCCTTCTCCGAGCAGGCCCAAGGGACACCACGAGGCCCAGGACACAGTATGTGCCCTCTGCCCCCAAAGCAGGACTCTATCACACTGCTCCCCTCCAAACGGACAAACAACTATCCATCCTTCAAAACTCAAATTGAGGCATCTTCACAGTCTCCCTCACCCCACTGCCCCATCCCCATTTACACAGCCCCTTGTGAGCCCTCAGTCCAGTTATATATGATATATTCCATTGGGTTGTGACTGACAGGGCAGAATCTGTCCCCAGTCGTTGACAGAGGTGGTCCAATTTGTGTTTGTTCAGGCATTGGAGTTAGCAGTTGAATGAAGAAACAAACGACATCTACCTAAAGACCAGGGAACCTGATGGCTAGAGCAGCTGTGAGAAAGCTTGCCTGAAGTGGGATCCAGCCCTAATAGCTCAGAGAGAGAGCTGAGGCCTGCAGTGGATGGAGGTGTCTGGGTACAGAGCAGGAGAGGGACGGAGCAGCTGGTCTGCAAGGGTCCTCAGCACTTCACCTTGCTTCCTCTTGAATCTGCCCCACTTACCCAGAAAGGACTTGCCAACCAGATGGAGAGAAACAGAGCCACAGCTGTAAATCACAGAGCCTTCGGAGCTGTCCCAGTGAGGTATCCAGGGGCCCGGGCCCCCTGCCTGCTCCAGCCTCCAGGCTTGGCTCCCGGGAGAGCTGCCCCCCACCCGTTCCCTCTCTCTAGCCCCAGAACAGAGCAAGCTGTGTGTGCTTGCTGGCACTGCTCCCTCCGGCCTCCCAGAGCAAACACAAGCCCAGAGTCCCAGGCACAGCCAGGCCCCGCAGCCCTGGCTAGATCCAGCCGTGGGGGTGGGCAGTGCAAACCATGGCCCCTGTTGAGGAGAGCCAGCACCTTGTGCCTCCTGACTTCAGCAGAGACCCAGATTGGTCCCCAGAACACACTCTGCCACCCGCAAGAGCTCAGAAAGCTAATAATGAATGCTTCCCAGCCGGGGTAGCCAGTACCTACTGGGCCTGCAGAAGTCTGCTGCGGCTTGGCAGGGCCTCCTCATAACTGCCTGGGCCAAGGTAAGGGAGTCCTGAGCCTCAGGGAAGAACCCACTCGCCCTACCTAAGGCAGGTAGGTACCCCCCACCTCGGCGCAGACCAGCCCCTACCCTTCCCAGAAGCTGGGGGCATGACACTGGGAGGGAGCACTGCCATCCTGCCCTGCCCATCCTCCTGAGTCACAGGCTGCGCCCAAGGGTTTCTTCTCCCAGCAGCCCCTCCCCGTCCTCCCTAAGCCCTAAAATGTGAAGGCTCAGGAGTGGGCGCCCCTTTGGTCCAGAGAGTGGTGCCTAGGCTAGAGCGGCTGGGACCAGCAGCCAGAGCCGCCCCAGAGGGTGGGGGAAGGGGTGGCGCAGGGAGAGGGGAGGAGGCAGGGCCAGGGAGGGGCATAACAAAGGGGCACTTTTGGAAACCCGACCTGCAGCCCGAGGTGCCTGCTCCCTGATGACGCACTCCAAACCCGGAGCCTCCACACCAGACCTCGGAGCCCAGGGGCTGCCCGTCTCTGGCCTCAACCCTTATGGACGGCGCCCTTCGACCGGCCCTCTTGCCGGCCCGGAGCTACACAACTCGGAGCCGGTGGAGCCCACGCGGAGCGGCCGGGCCAAGGCCTAACCATGGAGGCTTTAGGATTTGTTGGCCAAACTTGTTGAACTTGGTCTCGCGGGGGTGGGGCCAGTCGATCACCGCTGAGGGGAGGGGGCGCACCCTGCCGGGCCAGCCCCGCCGTGGACTCCGGAAGGTGACCCGGGACAGCGGCCCAGGAATTAGGGCTCTTTGCAGAGAGCGAAGGGTCCCCGGGCAGCGGGGCCCCCAAAGGGCGTTTGGCGGCCTTTGAAAAGCCCCAGGAGATGGTGTGCCCCTCCACCCCCGACGTCCCCGTCTCCACTGCCAGCCTGGGAAATTGCGGGGTGCGCGGCGCAGCAGATGAGACGCCCGCTCCACTCGGCGGCACCTATTCCTGTCCCCGCACGGAGCTGGGTAGCCGCGGGTTCCCAGAGCGGGAGTCGGTCCCATTGCAAACTTTAGGAGCGGGAGGAGAGGGCGGGCTCTCCCGCCGCCGCCTCCCCGTGGTTCCCGCCGGGGCAGCACTCACCGCGTCCTCCCTGGGCGTCTCGGAGGGTGGGGGTCCGGCCACGCTCCGGCCAGAGTCCTGCCGCTCTCGGGCCGGGGCCGCCGCCTCCCGGAGCGCGCCCGGCCCTCCCCCGAGAAGCCCGGCCCCCGGCCCCGCCCTCTCCTCGCCGCCGCGGCCCCAACCCCACCCGCCAGAGGCTGGGGCGCAGGGGCTGCAGGCATCGCGGCGACCGGCTGCTCCTCGAGCGCGGGCCGTGGGTATCGACTCCAACAGGAGAAGCGCCAGGGCCCGCTCCCCAGGGTGGCGCCGCGTCGCTCTATAGGGAGTCAGATTTCGGCTTTGCCCTTACCGGCCTTTGCAGAGCCTGGGAGACTCGTGGAAGCGGGAAGGGATGGGGCCTGCCGTGGCACCCTTTGGAGGGAGGCCTCGGGTCTACACTGCCTTACATTTTATTTGCTGAGCATAGCTTTCTTAGAAGTTCGTTCCAGCGAGGCTCACAACCACCCTCTTTTAAGCATTAGGATTCCCATTGTACAAATGCAGAAACTGAGGCTCAGAGACCTTCCTCAGCTTGCAAGAGATCTGTAGTCGGGCAAGACCCTGAACTCCAAACCCGTGCCCTTTCCATGTGCAGCCCTGCCTGCCAATCTGGAGGCGCATTCTGTGGACTGGGTAGGACACGCGATGGGGGTGGGGCAAAAAGGCATGAGCTCCTCCCTCTCCGTGTTCTTATTCCCAGATTTTGTACCAAGATTCATTCTTAAATCCCTTCGTCCCTCCACTCCCTTTGTCAGTCACCAGCCTTGGTAGATTTTTCCAGATCGCCACGATACCACCCGGCTCTTAATAAGTCCCTTCTTCCTCACCCCCTTAGCCCCCACCCCGGGATTTTTTCGCAGCCAGCCCGTCTGTTATTTATATCCACTGGAGCGGTCCAAGAATGTTCCGAGGCTGACCTAATCGCCACCTGCTTGACCTCCGGGTCCCCCCCCTCCCCCCCCCCCCCCCCGCGGATCCCTTCTGGGCCGGGAGACCCGGCAACCGAGCCCTCCCCCTAGCAGAAGAGAGGGGGCACGGGCGGGCTAGCAGGGTCCGAGGCACCGGGCGCTCAGAGGGTCCAGGGGGTGCAAAATCCCTCGGGGAATGGGAAGCCGCCTCGGACTCCAGGGAGTGCGCCCCCAGGGGGACGGTGCGGTGCTCTGGAAAGCCAAAGGCCAGGCTGTTCTCTCTCCAGCACGTACTCTTGGTCCCCACTCCCCGCCCCTCCACCACTCCCTGAGGAGCGTGAGTGCGTGTGCGCGGATTTTTAAACTGCAGCTTTAAAAATAGCAAAAGTATGTTGTTTCTGAATCGGAGAGGAGTCACTGACGCGTTCTTTACGCAGATAAATCCAGTCATGAAATGGAAAACGGCCCTGAAGAGAATGAATGAGGGTAATTTCAGGTGGTAGTATTAGCCGCTGAGGATTGAGTTACTCCCCAGTCCTGGCAGGAGGGTGAAAATGGGCATCCAGGACGTACCGTGTTTGGCAAATCCTACCTGAGTAGTGGATCCTGGCCTTGTCGCTCACAGGGTGTGTACTCAGCAGGATGTGGCTTCTGAAACCAGTTTCAACACCTAGTCTCTGTTGGGGCATGAAAAAGCCACTTTTCTCCATATTTCTGTTTCTACCTCTCTGAAACACTACGTGTGACCCGGCTGACCTCCCAAATGGGCCATGTGCCCTAGCTAATTAATGATCGTAAAAGCTGTAAATGAGAGGAGCTGGGGTAATATATAATGACAGCTATAGCGTTCCGTACTATTTTAAATCAGTTAACATCCCACCTAGTGCCTGGAGGCCTTTAGGCACCTAGACAGAAAGTGTGAAAACACAAGAATGAAATTAATTACAGGAACCGCCTATTAAAACCCCGTTAAAAATAAAGGCTGCAAGCCAGACTGGCACCTGGGGAAGCCAGGCCAGAGACAAACTCAGTAAACAAGGCTGTTCGTCAGATCACAAGGAGAAGGAGATATGGAGTGGAAAGCATCTGGGTTCCCTTAGATTCAAATCTGGAAGCTGAAAGCAGAAACGTTGCAGCTGATTTTAAATGCCCCTAAGGTACTGCAAGGAGAAAAAATAAACCAAAACCCAGAGCACACTGAGCTGCTTCAAAGGTGAAAGGAGACAGAGCTGCCTTAGGAAAGCCAGGCCCCTGCTAGTGCTGCCTGCAGGGCTCAGATTTCTATGCCCTGTAGCCAGAAAGCCCCAGCACACTCACATGGCCCTATGAGGGCAATACCCACCTTGAACGGAGTTCAAGATGAGATGCCTGAGGGGCACCTGGGTGGCTCAGTCGGTTAAGTGTCCAACTCCTGGTTTTGGCTCAGGTCACAATCTCACGGTTTGGGAGCTGAGCCCACATCAGGCTCTGTGCTGACAGGGGGAGCCTGCTTGGGAGTCTGTCTGCCTTCCTTCTCAGCCCCTCCCCCATTCGCATGGTCTCTGTCTCTCTCAAAATAAAAATAAATAAACTTAAAAAAAAAAAAAGATGAGATGCTCTAGGTCAGAGGGCTGGATAGACAGAAACCTAGAAAGGCAGCTTGGTTCAGGGCACCAGGGGTGGGGGGTTCTGGGGGGGTGCAGATTGGTCCAAAGCCCAAGCTCACAGCCCTCGCGGGCTCACTCACCTTGAGTTTCTGGAATGTGCTAACCACTGTACCTTTATTTGTTTATTTATTCATTCAGTCATCCAGTCAAGAAATCATTTGCATTTTTGTTCAATGCTAAGCCATATGTTAGATATTGAGAATACGAGATAAACAAGGCAGAGCCTTAAGTGCATGATAGTGATACAGTGTGGGTAGGAAGTACTTTGGGAAAACAGAGCAAGAGACCACCTTTGGCCCGGTGATGACACTTGATTGATCTTGATGAGCAGGAATTAGTCACATGCAGAGGCATTCTAGGCGGGAACACCAGGGTGTGCCAAGCCCCAGAGGTGTTAGCATATGACTTGGTGATCCAACAATTTTTTGGAATCTACCCTAGACAAACATGTGTAGAAGTGCAAAAAAGGTACAAGGATGTTTGCATGTAGTATCGTTTGCAGTGAGGGAAAACTGGAAACTAATGTCCATGAAGAGGGTGCCGGCTGGCAGGTCACCAAGGTGCATCGGCCAAACGGTGCCAAGAGGCCCTGGCCCACAGACTCCCTCTGGGGACAGGCTGATGGAAACATCCCATCACTTGACAGCTGCACTAACACGTAACCACTCGCTATTTGTCGCTATTTCACACTTGTAGTTAGGAACTGAATTTTTAAGTTGATTTAATTAACTAAAAATTTAACAGCCACGTGTGGCTAGTGGCAACTGTACTGGACAGTTCTGGTCAAGAATATCTAGAATAGTGAGTTCGGGACGGGGTGTAGGCAGATGAAAGATGAAGCTGGGAAATGAGATTGAATAGTGAAGGTTTTGCAAGGTGGTTTGAAGGGGTTCCGACTTGATCCTATAGGCAGTGGGAAGTGTGCGTGTGAGGGGCTCGGTGAAATTTATCCAAAGAACTCTGGCAGGCAGCCTCACGAAGGCAGAGGAGAGCAGGCAGAGAGGGCTGCCGGCAGGCTTTGTCTTTTCAGAAGGCTGCTGTGTTTCTCTCCGTGGCCTCTGGACATTGCCCCAGCATTCCTGACGGGCAGCTGAGTAAAGTATTCTGGTTCAACAGCTATGTTTTTAAGATCTCCGGCAACCCCAGGTAGAAAAACTGGTTGGAGTTATCCAGAGGGGTTAACCTCAGTGGGGGAAGCTGTTCTGGGCAGGAAGGACAGCAGATGGATGGTATTAGAGTAAGAATGCATAGCAGGCTTCAGCGGAGCCTGTAGAGAAAGCTTCTCCAGGGTCAGGAATTTGCCTGGGGCAGATTCTTTGGAAGGTACCAAGGAGCTGCCACTATACCCAGTCCAGGTTTCAGCTCAGTAGGCGGATGGTTCTGCTCAGGAAGGCTGCCCTGGTTCATTCGGACCCTACTCCGAAGACCACTGGGGGCCTCCTTATTTCAGAGAGAAATTCTAGTGGAGGATGCATTGATTTAGCTAGCTTTCACACCCAGTCTGCCAGACACCAGGCTGGGTGCTTGGTCCCCAATGCAAGTAAAACAGACACGCTCCTTGACTTCATGTGGTTGTCCACTAAAACCAAATAAACGCGGCCTATATACATAGTTACAAATTGTGATACGTGTCCTCAAGGGAAAAAAACCCATTTGGGGCGCCTGGGTGGCTAAGTCGGTTAAGCATCCCACTCTTGATTTCAGCTCAGGTCATGATCTCACAGTTCATGGGTTCGAGCCCCACATCAGGCTCTGTGCTGACATGTCAGAGCCTGCTTGGGATCCTCTCTCTCCCTTCTCTCTCCCTCTCGAATAAATAACCATTTTAAAAAATTAAAGGAAAAAAAAACACTTAGGATACAGTGCTATGAGAGAATAACAGGGGAAACATAAATTCAGTTAGAGGAGGGTCAGAGAAGACCTCTTTCAGGAAGTTTCAGCTTCTCTACCCCAAAAAAGGCTCCAAAGACCCCAAAGACAAATGAAAGTGAGCCTGGTAATGAGGGAACCACCGAGGAGAGAGCACTCTATGCTAAAAGACTAATGTGTGCAAAGGCCCTGAAATGGGAACTTGACCTTCTGGGAAAGAAGGTAAGGTGGGTAGGGCATGGTGAATGAGAGAGTGAGAAGTCCGGGGTGAGGTAAGAGAGGCAGGCAGCACCCAAACACTGCAGGCTTTGTCTTATTCTGAATGCAGGATTTAAGCAGAAGAGTGACGGACTGTCTTTCTGGATGTTGTGGGAGGAATAGATACAGAACAGGGCACCAGCAACCCGTAGCCTGGATGGAACACGAGCGAAGAATGGTTTTTACATGTCTAAATGGTTGAAAAGAATCAACAGAGGTACATTTTGTGATATGTGGAGGTTATAAGGAATTCAAATTTCAGTGTCCATAAAGTTTAATTGGAACACAGCCACACCCACTCGTTTACATATTGTCTATGGCTGCTTCCACGTTGCAATGGCGGAGTGGAGTAAATTGCAATGGGGATTGCATGGCCAGAAAAACCTAAAATATTTACTATCAAGCCCTTTACACAGAAACTATGTGGCCTCTGTATTAGAGGGAGACTAAAGGAGGGAGACCAATTAGGAGGTCGCTTCAGTCATCCAGGTACTGGGGATAGGGACTTGTTGCAGGGGCTTGCTCAGTGTATGGATTGAAGAAGTATTCAGGCGGAAAAAAATCAATGGAACTTGATGATGGGTTAAATGTAGATGGTGAGGGAGAAGTGCATTTCAAAATGAATCCCAACCTGTGATCTTGGATTGGATTCTGGGCCGGAGTAGGACATTAGCGGGGCACTTGGGAAAATTGGAATAAAGTTTATAGATTAGATAATAGTGTCTTTAGTACTTACTTTCTCTCTCTCTCTCTCTCTCTCTCTCTCTCTCTCTTTTTAAAGTAGGCTCTGTGCCCAGCGTGGGGCTTGAACTCACAACCCCTGAGATCACAGGGTCCACCAACTGAGCCAGGCAGGCGCCCGGTAATTTTCTCATCTTGATCATTGTATTGCAGTTGTCTCATGTTACATTCAGGATATTAGGGAAGAGCGAATGGAAACTCTTTGTAAACTTTTCTTCGCCACTCTTTGTTAAGTCTGAAATTCTGTCAAAGTGAAAAGTTTAAACATAAAACAAATGCAAATGACTTGCAGGTGTTTACCTTGAGTCCCAAGGCAGAAATGCCAGGGAGGGGAAATGTGACCGAGGCAGGGGAAGAGCAGAAAATCAAGACTTCACTTTTGGATACAGTAGGTTGAGACGCGGAGATGTCCAAGTGGCTGTGTCAGGAAGGCAGAGCCAGATTATTCCAGACGTCACCCATGAGCCAGGGGAAGGGATAGAACCCATGCAAGCCAACCTCAGACAGGGAGCTCTGTGCCTGAGGTGAGGTGGGCCACAGTGAAGCAGGACACGGGGGGGGGGGGGGGGGGGGGGGCGCATGTGCATAGAGTGTCTGTGGCTTGGCACGCGTTGTGTTCTGTGCTTTTGCCTCTGAGCCTCGCAACAACCCTCTCCAGGAGGCCTAATTCTTCCTAGTTTACAAAGGAGAAGACTCAGAGAGGTGCTAAGATTTCTCGAAGACCCAGCAAGGATATGGGAGAGTGAGAGCTGTCTAACCCCACCACCAGTGAGTCGCTCTCCCACTTGGTGATGCGGCCTGAACTCCCACGGCAGAGACCGGGTATGTTAGTTTCCTGCAGCTAAGAAAGTAGCACACACTAGGTGGCTTAAAACAACAGAAATTTCTTCTCTTCTAGTTCTGAAGGCCAGAAATCCAAAATTAAAGTAGCAGCGGGGTCATGCTCCCTCCCCAGGCTCAGGGAGTTGGAGGTGGGGGTGGGGAACGCGGGGGAGGGAGTGGAGAATCTTGCCCTTCTCCTAGCTTCTGGTGGCTGCCAGCAATCTGGTGGTCTTTGGCATACCGTGTATCACTCCGATCTCTGCCTCTGTCTTCACATTGTCTTCTCTGTGTGTTTGTCTCTCTGTCTGTCTCATTCCCCCTTTGCCTCACTGTTTTTATTTGCCTATTTATTTATTTATAACTGCTTTATTATTTATTTTTGAGAGAGACAGAGTACAAACGAGGGAGGGTCAGAGAGAGAGGGGGAGACGGAGGATCCGAAGCAGGCTCTGCACTGAGAGTGCAGAGCCTGATGTGGGGCTCGAACTCACCAACTGTGAGATCACGACCTGAGCGAAACCAAGAGTCCGATGCCTAACCAACCGAGCCACCCAGGTGCCCCTCACTGTTTTTATTCTTTGACTCGTTTTATTTTTATTGAATTATAGTTGACACACAATGTTACATTAGTCTCAGGTGTGCAACATAGTGATTCCACAACTCAACACAGTTATGCTGTGGTTTGTTGTTGTTGCTGTGGGGTTTTTGTTGTTGTTGTTTGTTTTTCATTGTTTGAGAGAGAGAGGGAAAGAGCACGTGTGAGCTGGGGAGAGAGCCAGAGGGAGGGAGGGAGAGAGAGAGAGAGGGGGGGGGAGGGAGGGAGACGATCTTAAGCAGGCTCCACGTGCTCAGCACAGAGCCCAGCAGGGCGTTCAATCCCACAACCTTGGGATCATGACTCAGACGCTCAACCAGCTGAGCCACACAGCCCCTGCTGTTGCTGTTGTGAATTGAAGTGGAGTTGACACACAATGTTGTATTACCTCTGCCTCCCTCTTATAATGACATTTGGACCTGGATTTAAGACCTACTGGGATAATAATCCAGGATGATCTCCTCACCTCAAGACACTTAAATACATCTCCGAGGTCCTTTCTCTAGGTAACATTCTCAGGTTCTGGGACTTAGGATGTGGATTTCTCTTTTCAGGGACCACTACTCGACCCGCCACACCAGGCCAGCTATTAGCCTTGGAAATCTGTAGAATGTGACATGAACTTAAAAAGCAAGCCATCTTTCGGAATTGTTCATCCAGTTCCACTAATGCGCCTCTTTGCAGAGTACAGCAGCAGCCTCAATGCTGCCCCCACACATGTGGCTTGGTCTTCTAGGCAGCCTATAATTACAAAACTTTCAGACTCGAGGGCCTGATGACACAGGGAGAATCAAGCACAAAGGACAGTAAACGCGTCTGCGAGGATGCCCGCTGGAAGTCTCAAGTGTTGGGGAGGCTGTGAGTGTATCTGTACCACGATACCCCCTCCAGGCTATTGGCTTCACCAATAAGAACCACAGCTCCCCATGCCGCCCACTGCCTTCCCCGACAGAAACTCAGCTGTGGTTCCTTGGGCCAGTTTTTTGTCACATGTTCCTGGAGTTACAATGTCATAGTAGGGACAAGAGCCAAAGCAGGGCCGTGGAGGCTGGGGTGGGAGAAGGGAATATAAGGGGATGTGGATGTAGCTCTCCCAGACCCACTAGCATGTGACTCATCCACCCATAGGCAACTGGCTTGGCTGTAACACAGAGAGAATCATTTTTATTCCTGCCACTTGGGATTTTTGCAGTCCTTGGAAGAGAGTGAGCAGAAGGCACTGCCAGAATTCAAACCCCTGGTTTCTGATTCTCTGGTCCCCCCTCTTCCACTGGTGGCTACCTGACTGGTGGAACGCTTAATGGCAAAGAGCATTACCTTTATCAGACCTTATCAGTAAATAACATATCGCCAGGAGATTATATAACAAGCTCTATTTGTAGAACACTTTACAGTTTGCAAAGCACTTTCCCATATACTATTTCAGTACTCTGGCAGTTGCCCTGCAAATCTGGCTGCCTAGAGAAGTTTCCTGGCATCCCGTATCTATGGTATTTCATGACAGGGTATTGATTTAGGGGGTGGACTGTGCCTCATGCCCCACAGCAGAGACAGAAGGTGGGGTTTTTTTCTTTTTCTTTTTCTTTCTTTCTTTCTTTCTTTCTTTCTTTCTTTTTTTTTTTTTTTGGTATTTACACAGCTGTCTGACACTTCCAAAGCTACCCCAAATATTTATTTGAGAGAGAGAGAGAGAGAGGTAGAGAGAGAGGAAGAGAGAGAGATTCCCAAGCAGGCTCCACGCTGTCAGTGCAAAGCCTGATGTGGGCCTCAAACTCACTAACCATGAGATCATGACCTGAGCACAAATCAACAGTTGGATGCTTAACCGACTGAGCCACCCAGGCGCCCCTATAGTTTTGAAAATGGATGCTATTCCCAGAGGGTAGGAGTCATGCTCTCATTTAGCACTACTACAGAATTTATTCATATTTGGGCATTTAAATACGTCTTGGAGATGCCAAACAACAGGGACCCTGGATGCTGTATTCCGTCTGTCTCCAATCCTTTTGGAGGAATTTAAACCTCGGTCCCCTGCAAGCCCTGCAGAATCCTCGAGGCTGTCATTTGCAAACCACTGGATGCAGTAACTGTGTGTGGGAAGCCAGCACATACCATCCTTGTGGATTACGGATAACTTTGCAGACTCAGCAGAGTTTTTGGATCCATAGACAGCCTGATCAGAATCAGAGTCATGTACCGGCCTGCACCAGAGAAATGATTCCTACTTGATGGAAATTTTCCACAAGGAGGCCAGAGTTGAAAGCAGTCGCTGGTTTCCGCTGCTGTAATAGCAAGTCACAAGATCCCGGCTTTTAAAACTGGAAGGGATCTGAAAGACCACCGAGTACCTTGTCCTGATTTCATGATGATGAAACTTAGGCATAGAGAAGTGAAATGAAGAACCCAAGATACATGATGTAAGAACAGTGCTCTTCCCACTGGGCTATATTATCTGTTCCGGAAAACACATAAGCCACATATTGTTTTGCAGATCAAAGAAACTGGCATTATTTAGGGTCATGCTCGTGGTCTGCCCGGCTTCCAGTGTGAACACGAGACGTTAATTTGCTCTCACCAGCAGCTTTTGAATGAATTGCCTTGTGATGCCTTATGTCAAAGGTAGTGTCACAGATAAGACCAAAACACCTATAAACAGTTTCATAGCACAGCCTCTCTGTGGCATAAAACCAGAGGAATGCTGTACCATTCACCTCATTATCAGGTTAGCAGCATCACAAAATACGTATTGAATTTTGTTTAATATTTATTTTTGAGAGAGAGAGAGAGAGAGAGAGAGAGACAGAGCATGAGCAGGGGAGGGGCAGAGAGAGGGGGAGATACAGAAGCCGAAGCAGGCTTCAGGCTCTGAGCTGTCAACACAGAGACCGACACGGGGCTCAAACCCACGGACCGCGAGATCATGACCTGAGCCGAAGTCCGACACTCAACCGACTGAGCCACCCAGGCGCCCCCCCCCCCGCCCCCAAATACTTATTAAATACTTTTGTCCGCTTTGCACCTGATGGTTCATCAGATGGGAATGGATGACATTAAGTCCCCAGGAAGTCATTTTGTGGTGAAACACAGCAAAGCCCAGGGTAAAAATACCCCAAAGCACAATCTGAAACGAAATACTTTACTGGCATGTTCAAGGCAGGTTTCCATACTCACACGTAGTTTTTTTAATTCACCGTGGAAAAGCTCCCCAAACCTAAAAACAGATTCTGGGAAAACCTGGCATTAAGCAGGACATTTCCTCTGCTCGTGAATCCATCACAGCTAATTATTACCTCCACGTCTGTCTTCCCATTTCCTACTCTCTCTGCCTGGAATGTTCCTTCCCCACTCTCCCATCTCTCAAGATTCAGCTTAAGTGACCCCTTCTCTGGGAAGACTTCTTTGACACTGTTCTTTTAAACTTTACTCCAAGCTGAGTTAGTGTCCTTTTTCTGTGCCTACCCTCAGCCCCACCAGAACCCAATGCTTCCTCTCTCACTAAGCTTATCACATCCTATTGTAGTTGTAGGATTACCTGTGTCCCCCATGATTAAAAAGCACACTCCAGGTCACCTGGGTGGCTCAGTTGGTTAAGTGTCTGACTTCAGCTCAGGTCATGATCTCACAGTTTGTGGGTTTGAGCTCTGCATCGGGCTCTGTGCTGACTGCTCAGAGCCTGGAGCCTGCTTCAAATTCTGTGTCTCCCTCTCTCTCTGCCCCTCCCCTGCTCTCACTTGGTCTTTCTCTCTCTCTCTCTCTCTCTCTCTCTCAAAAATAAACATTAAAAAAATAATAAAAACAAAAAGCACACTCCGTGGGGGCAAAGAGCACTTTTTATTTCAGCATTCTCTTTCACTGGAATAGTGCCAGGAACAGAACCTTTGATAAATGTCAGTAGAATGAATGAAATTTGAATTCTGCCTGCCATTCGACTTCCCCCTCCATCTGGTCTCTCTTTGAACAGATCCTCAGTATGACCAACTTTCTCCTCTTCAAGCTGCCTCCTGCCGTACTTGTAAATGTCAATGCCTCCAATCCAAACACCATCAAGAACACCCCTGTTGGGATACCTGGGTGACTCATTCAGTTAAGCACCTGACTCTTGACTTCTGCTCAGGTCTTAATCTCAGGGTCGTGAGTTCAAGTCCCACATTGGGCCCTGTACTGGGAGTGAAGTCTACTTAAAAATACTTAAAACAAAACAAAACAAAAGAACATCCCTGTAGGTGAACTTGTGGTTTATTGCTCATTGCAACAGAGAATGCATATGGTGAAACATTGCTGTAAGAAGGTATTAGGAAGGACTTACAGGATTTGGTTTGTGTTGGATGATTTGGATAAGGTTCAGGGGAGTGGGGCTCTGCTCTGGATTAAAGGAGATGAGGGTAATTCTGTGACTGAGTATCAATAAATCTTATCTGCAAGGTGGAAGGAATGAAGGAAAGCTAAAGCTGTGATTGGCCAAGAAGCTGCTTTCATATTAGCCGAACTAATAGGGAGATGTTTGGTTATTTTTGTGGTTTGGCCAATGTTCTTACTTTTTCCTGTGGTCAGACATGTGTGGTCATGTTTTAGCCTTGATCTATCATGGTCACAGAGTGGACTTATCTGGTGTTTTGTGCAATTGTTTATTTCGACAGAACATCAAGGTCTAACTGATACCAGGCCAGCTCTCTTTCTCAAACCTCATGCCCATTCCTTTTACCAAGCTGACCCCCTGCCTCAGATGCTCTCCTCCCTCCTCCAGCCAAACCCTATTTAAATTCAGATTGAACTCCACAAAATTCCATCTTCCCTGTGAAGCTTTCCTAAATACTTCTTTCTCCATTGGATTATCTTTTCTGAATGCATGTAAAAGTCTTGGTTGGCATGCCACAATTTAGTATTCAACTGCCTTCACTCTGGAATGGTTTGACTTGTTTCACGTATATTTTTCTTCTCTGCTCAGTAGGTTGCAAATCTTTATAGGGGCAGGGTCATTTCCTACATTTCACTATCCCCTTAGACCTGAGCACCCTGCTGAGGTGAAACTAATGGCTGGTGTGAATAAAGGGGGCGACTCTGCATCTGTGACACAGCTCTGAAAACACAGCCACAAGCCAGCAATGGAAAAGCCACCAGCTTGCCTTTCCCCTTTTTAACACTCTGACCTTTTATCTTCCCATCTTTCCATTAAGAAACCATGTTCGAATTTTTCTTTTGGAGCATTCATTTCTTCCCAAGTGTTACTTTTGGAAATGTCTTCTGTCCCTAACTGACCTTTAGTAGAGGATCTGCCGTTAATGCATTGTTGTCTCTTCTCACCCTTCCAAAGAGCCTGGCGGATAGCATGAAAAGCCCAGCAGTCCCCCACTAACAGAAGCTCCTGCCTGGCTCATCGTCGCAGGAAGTAGGATGCATGTGAACTGTCTCCTCTGGGGCCGTGCGGAGGGTCACCCACGAGGGCCAATGCCCAGGACTTTGGCTTAAGTCAGGGCACAAGACCTCTAAGCCTGATTAGCCTACACGCCCTCCAGCCCATCCCTTACTCCCTAGGCGGACACTCAGCAGGTTTAGGGAAAATTTAGTTGAAAGCTGCAAGTTTCAACCACTCTGCACAGAAAAGCTGACATTCGGGGGAGGTGAGGAAACAGAAGCGCGGACACCTATGGCAAAGCAGGCGGGCGGGAAGAGCTCGACTTCCACCACAGGGCGGTGGCGAGCTTTCTACAAAGCCGCCTATGTCCAGGACCAGCCAATCCTAAAGCCCGAAAGGGCGTGATCACCAATTAAAAGGCAGGGAAGGCGGAGCCGAAGCCTTGATTGGCACCTGGTCTCCTGTGGACTGGCTGAGGCCTGGCAACGCGGTGTCTGAAGAGGCTTCAAGTTGGCTGCTCTAGCCATGGCGGCCATCTTTATTTCTGGCAGATCAGCTGATGAGCACCAACGCGCCCAATTTAGAGGCCAGGCGTTGGGTCTTTCTCTAGGGAGCCCATGAGCCCCTCCCCTCGCGTGCCTCTCTGAGAGGGGGCGGGCCGGAGCAGGAAGCCAGATTGAACGCGGTGAGGCTGTTTGGCGGGAAGTTGGCTTAGTTCCCTGGTCCCCGCCTAGTTTCTCCCCAGAGGCTTCTCAATCTTCCCTCCTTGATCTCGGCATAGGGCACAATACCCTTTCGCACGGAGGACGCGATGGCTCCCAGGAAACGCCCAGAAACCCAGAAGACCCCCGAGGTGGTTGTGCGCCCCAAGAGCAGGAGGAGCAGAAGCCCCCGGGAGCTGGAGCCCGAGGCCAAGAAGCTCTGTGTGAAGGGCCCCGGTACTGCCTGCGCCTGCTGCTTTAATAATTCCGCCTTTGGGGGTTCTCACGCAGGAGGCTGGAGTGGGGGGTGGGTGCTGTTGGTTTCCTGAGGCTATCCCAAGTTTTAAGGATGCCTTGGGCTGTGCATTTTTCCGCAGGTCCTTTGACACCACAGAGCTTGGGCTTAACCCCTCTCAGGTGATGGGAAGAGGCAGATGAGCTCCATTACATAAGACACAACGGACTTTTCAAATTCCTGTGTACCAGGATTTTTACACACTGAGGACTGCTTAAAATAATCCTACCTTGCCTGGTGGTGCGTGTGGTGAATTTCGGTAGTCATGGTTGCTAGCTGTGTGTCCTTGGTTTCCGCTGTGAGAATCTTCAATTTCCTTCCTTAGAAAACTCATTCTCTGAGGTTTATTGGGGCTTGAACCTGGGGCTATAAGGATTGGGGGGGGGGGGGCACAAAACACTGGAGCAGGGTGTTGTTGATGAAGTGTTTTTTGTCCCTAAGAAAAAGGAATTAATCGGTTGTCAAGAGGCTGGATTCATAGAAACCAGATCCTCAAGTACATCTTTATTCCTATTCTAAGTGGATCTATCTCTCCAAAAGTAGCCAGGCCAGACCCTCTGGATCCTGCTGGTTTCCCAAAGAACAGATTGGACTTGGGGCGAACAACTGGTCACCTCTACATTATTTTAATATAGGATTTAAAGATACTTCTTTTCCCAGTCACTTCTACCATGCTACCCTAAAATCTTTTTATTTTACATGATATGTGATTTTTAAATTGTCACCGAACCCTACCATGAGTTTTCCAACCTACTGGGAAGAGTTCTGTGTATACTTTATTCTTGGGTGTTTCTTTGGTTCCGTTCTCAGAAACCCTGCGAGGGTTTGTTTTCATATTATTTCATATTTAGCTTCACTTCAGAATTACTACTGGGGGAGTGTTTGGGGCAAGGGGCTGAATCCCTACTCACTATATTTTGTGCTGGCTGAGACTGAGCAGACCATGGAAAGGCCTTAAGAGGTAATGAGAGAGATTGGCTATGTAGAATGGAACAACAAAGCTTTCTTTCTGAGATTTCAGCAGGAAACCCTTCCGTGCGTGAGAGCAGAGAGGAAAATATGTGTCTGTTCTGCTTGGCAGGTTCTAGCAGAAGATTTGACTCAGGCTGCCTTTGGGCGGGGTTGGCTAGCCTTCAGGTCCCGCCATCATACACCAGCATCGTCAGGGCCCTTCACCACCATAAGCTGGGCAAAGTTGCCTGGCCATCACTACAGCAGGTGAGGCATTTCCTGGCTGAAGTGCTCGAGTTTCCCTCGTACCTTTTTACTATTGGGATGTTCTAAAATTAGATGCTCGGTTGGTTCAGCGGGTTGTCAGAGTGGTCAGATCACCTCTACCTTGGTGACTGACCTACTGGGCATTCAGCCAAGTAGAAAAGTCTTATGCTGTAAAGGTCCCATCTGGAATGCACTCTGCCCCCTTGCTTTCCAAGATTAGTTCATGCACATTGCAAATATTTTCACACACAGAGCCAGGCAGTTCACTTTCCTTTGGGGGGGGGGGGGGGGGGAGGACTTGGCTCTAGGGCTCATCTATGGAGGAGGCAGAGATTGACAGTTTACCCAGGACTTGGATTTTAACTCAACTTAATTCTTTTTTCTCTGTGTCAGGGTCTCCAGCAGTCCTTTGTGCATTCTCTGGCTTCTTACCGGATATTCCAAAAGGCTGCCCCTTTTGACAGGAGGGCCACATCCTTGGCATGGCACCCAACTCACCCCAGCACCCTGGCTGTGGGTTCCAAAGGGGGAGATATCATGCTCTGGAACTTTGGCATAAAGGACAAACCCACCTTCATTAAAGGGGTGAGCAGTTCCCTGTGCCAGACAATAGTGCTGAAGAAGTGTTTGTTGAAGGGATGGAGAATTATCCAGTAACAAGGAGATGACTGGGATCAAAGTAACTAGGTATTTTCAAACAAGGAAATGGTGATGATACTCAAATCTTCATTGAGTGCCAGCCCTTAAAATATTAGAAGGTATAAAATGTTGGTCACCCTGTTGTAAGTTATCACATAGAACAGAATCCGAGCCCCTTCTTTTCTCTTGCCCTCATCTTCTGCTGTCTTTCCTCACTTCCTATGCTTTAGCCACACAAGCTATTTCTATTCCTAAAACTGCGTCATTTCTCTTGCTTTTCTCTTTGACTGGAGTGCTCTTTGTCTTGGTTTTCTCATGGCTGCCTCCCTTCAGCCATGACCATTCAGGTCTTGACTTGGTGTATTTCTTCAAACAGCTTTCGCTGACCACTCTGTCTAAAGTAGTCTCTACTTGACTCATTCACTCTGGTTCATTACCCTGCTTCATTTCCCCCACCGACAATGTTTATCAATATCTGAAATGTTTCACTTATTTGAGTGTCTTTGCCCATACAAATGTCTTTGGAAAGTAAGCTCCACGATAAGACGGACCTTGTCTTTCTGGTTTACTGCCATATCCCCAGTGCCTCGAACAATGTTTGGCCTAGAGTAGTAGCTGCTTTATTATATTTGTTGAATGAGTGAGGGCCTTGAAGTATAACTGGGTAGATGGGATATATACATACAAGATAACTTGCAATATAGATGCTAAATGCTACAGAATGTGAGAGAAGGAAGAACCCCTTGTGAATTAGAGTCAACAGAGAAGGCTCATGGATGAGTGGGGAGTGAGGAGGAATAATATTTAGGTAAATGGAGAGAAAAAGGACAAGCAGAGTGTGTTCGGGGCAAAGTTTGGCATAGCGCTTTCTAGGGATGGCCTTAATCGTGTTAGTGTTTATCATCAATTGCTGAGGGGTGAAGGTGTTGGCCCCTCTACCAAAAAGAAGACCTTTATTTTTATTTATTTATTTTTTCAGCTCTAATATTGCCAGTTTATTTATTTATTTTTATAATTATTTATTTATTCATTTATTTATTTTTAATTTACATCCAAGTTAGTTAGCATGTAGTGCAACAATGATTTCAGGAGTAGATTCCTTAATGCCCCTTACCCATTTAGCCCATCCCCCCACCCACAACCCTCCAGCAACCATCGGTTTGTTCTCTGTATTTAAGAGTCTCTTATGTTTTGTCCCCCTCCCTTTTTTATATTATTTTTCCTTCCCTTCCCTTATGTTCATTTGTTTTGTATCTTAAATTCCTCATATGAGTGAAGTCATATGATATTTGTCTTTCCCTGACTGACTAATTTCGCTCAGCAGAATACCCTCTAGTTCCATTCATGTAGTTGCAAATGGCAAGATTTCATTCTTTTTGATTGCTGTGTAATAATACTCCATTGTGTGTGTGTGTGTGTGTGTGTGTGTGTGTGTGTGTGTGTGTATATACACACACACCCCACATCTTCTTTATCCATTCATCTGTTGTTGGACATTTGGGCTCTTTCCATACTTCAGCTATTGTCGATAGCACTGCTGTAAACATTGGGGTGCATGTGCCCCTTCGAAACAGCAACCTATATCCCTTGGATAAATACCTAATAGTGTAATTGTTGGATCATAGAGTAGTTCTATTTTTAATCTTTTGGGGAACCTCCATACTGTTTTCCAGAGTGGCTGCACCAGTTTGCATTCCCACCAGCAGTGCAAAAGAGATCCTCTTTCTCCGCATCCTCGCCAACATCTGTTGTTGCCTGAGGTCTTAATTTTAGCCACTCTGACTGGTGTGAGGTGGTATCTCACTGTGGTTTTGATTTGTATTTCTCTGATGATAAGTGACGTTGAGCGTCTTTTCATGTGTCTGTTAGCCATCTGGATGTCTTTGGAGAAGTGTCTGTTTGTGTCTTTTGCCCATTTCTTCATTATTTGGGATTATTTGTTTTTTGGGTGTTGAATTTGGTAAGTTCTTCATGGATTTTGGATACTAACCTCTTATCTGATATGTCATTTGCAAATATCTTCTTCCATTCCATCAGTTGCCTTTTAGTTTTGCCGATTGTTTCCTTCACTGTGCAGAAGCTTTTTATTTTGATGAGGTCCAGATAGTTCATTTTTGAAAAGAGAAAACCTTTCATTTGCCCAGATGGGGGCTGGCAAATGGAGGACTCTACTGTAAAAAGTGACACTCTGGGCTTAGAGCAGCAGCCACAGACTCACAGGCCTTAAGAAGCCAAAGAAAAAGAAGAGTGATAGATGATGGGATCAGTGGTAAACAGGAGATGGTTGACAGGCAAGAATCTAGGTCTCGTGGTATCAGGTTTGATTTTTTCAAATGAACCCTGAAATCTTGATATTTTTTTTTACATGAAATGTTCTGATTTTTAAAAATTGTGATGAAATACACAAAACAAAACGTACCGTCTTTGACCATTTTTAAGTGTATAGTCCAGTGGTGTTAAGTATATCGGAATTCTTGTGTAGCCAGTCTCCAGAAGGTAAAACTGCAAAAGTGTTTGCAAAAGTGAAATTCTGTACCCACTAACACTAACTCCCCATTCTTCCCTCTTCCTGTCCTTGGCCACCACCATTCTACTTTCTGTCTTTATGATTTTGACACTCTCACGAGTATCTCATATAAGTGGAACTATACAATATTTATCTGTTGGCTTATCTCACTTCATATAATGTCCTCTGGGCTCATCCATGTTGTAGCAGGTGTCAGAATTTCCTTTTTAAGGCTGAGTAATATTCCACTTCATGTATATACCACATTTTGCTTATCCATTGATCAGTTGATGGACACTTGGGTTGCTTCTACCTTTTGGCTGTTGTGAATAATGCTGCTATGGACATGGGTGTACAAATCTCTCTTCAGGTCCCTGCTTTCAGTTCTTTTGGGCATATACCCAGAAGTGGAATAGAAGAGACAGACAAGGCCAGTGGTGAACCCAGGATGAGTTTTCTTAAGTGGAGGCTCCAGAGCAGCCCATCAGAAAAGGCCAGGTTAGACAGCCTTGGGATGAGATGGATGTTCAAGAAAACAGGTGCTTGAAGCCAGAAGAAAGGCAGCCAGAGAAATGCTGTGCCCAGAGTTTGGCTTCCTGCCCAGCTGGTGAGACAGGTGACCACCAGAAGGGGCAGTTTTAAATTGAAGTCAAAGCCCAGAACTCAGGCAGGAAGAGATTTGTTTTGTTTGGGTTTTTTCCCCTGGGAATCTAGGACATGGGAATAGAGAAATTTAAGAAGTACCTAAGGGTGTCCTCAGGGAAGAGCCACCTGACCAAAAGGAGAATGACATCTGCTTTGAACTTGTGCCAGGCTGAGACTGCTTTTGGTTTACATCACCCTTTATTATAATGTGCATTTAAGTGATGTTTCCTCACACCATGGTGGAGATTGGCCTGGACATTTGAATTTTGGATTAGCAAGACGCTAGATTGGAACAGAAGAAGGGTATGGTGGTCTGGAGAACTGCCTGTCTTTACTCCCAGATACTGACAGAAAGTTGATTTGGCACCAGTGACTGGAGGAGAAGCAGTGCCTCATTCTGTCACTTCTTTTGTCCTCTGACCTTGGCTCTGACCTTTACATCTTCAGGCCCTTGGCAAGGAAACACATTACATTTTCAAAATGAAGATAACTTAGTTTTACTCTTATTATAAAATGATCTTTGGGGCGCCTGGGTGGCTCAGTTGGTTAAGTGTCCGACTTCTGCTCAGGTCACGATCTCACACTTTTTGAGTTTGAGCCCCATGTGCAGCTCTGTGCTGACAGTTCAGAGTCTGGAGCCTGCTTCAGATTCTGTATCTTACCCAAGTAAATAAGTATACTTACTATTTTGAGAGAGAGAGAGAGAGCGCGTGCAAGCAGGGAAGGAGCAGAGAGACTTATTTAAAAAAAAATAATTGTGAGGGTGCCTAGATGGCTCAGGTGGTTAAGCACCCGAGTCTTGATGTTAGCTCAGGTCATGATCTTACGGTTGTTGGTTGGTGAGATCCAGCCCTCTGTCGAGCTCTGTGCTGAGCGGGGAGCCTGCTTAGGATTCTCTCTCTCTGCCCCTTCCCTGTTCACATGCACACTCTCTCTCTTTCTCAAAATAAATAAATGAACATTAAAAATAAAAATAGGGGTGCCTGGTGGCTCAGTTGCTTAAGCGTCCAACTTTGGCTTAGGTCATGATCTCACAGTTCGTGAGTTCAAGCCCCATGTTGGGCTCTGTGATGACAGCTCAGAACTTGGAGCCTGCTACTGATTCTGTGTCTCCCTCTGTCTCTGCCCCTCCCCCACTCACACTCTGTCTCTCTCTTTCTCAAAAATAAATGAACATTGAAAAAAAATTTTTTTAAATAAAAATAAAAATGATTGTGATTTGTTTGGTGTGTTTTTCTATATGTTTCTCCTGTTTGGGGTTCACTGAACTTCTTGGATCTATGGGTTTGTCATCAAATTTGGAAAATTTTAGGTCATCATTTCTTCAAATAGTTTCTCCCCTCTTTTTTTTTTTTTTTCTGCCTCTGGGACTCCAATTACATACATGTTAGGCTACTAGGTATTGTCCTGCAGGTCATTGATTAACACTTTATTTTTTAATCCCCTCCCCCTCATTTTATTTTGCATAGCTTCTACCGCATGTCTCAACTTCATTGATCGTCTACATCTAATCTGCTATTAATCCCATCCAATGTATTTTTCTTTTCAGATACTGTATATCATCTCTAGAAGCTTAATTTAGGCCTTTTAAAATATCTTCCATTTCTTTTTTCATGTTCATTACTTCTTCTACTTTTCTTGACCATATAGAATATGTTTATATTGTTTCAATGTTTCACTTGTTTCAATGTTTTTGCTTAATTCTATCATCTGTGTCACTTGTAAGGGTGTTTGTATTCACTGAGCTTTCTTCTGGTTATAAGTTCTATTTTCCTGCTTCTTTGCATGCCTGGTAATTTCTCATTGGATGCCAGACATTGTGAATTTTACATTGCTGGATGTTGGATTTTGTTGTATTCTTTTAAATATTGTTGGGCTTTGTTCTGGGACACAGGTACTTATAACCAGTTTGATACCTTCAAGGCTTGCTTTTAAGCTTTGTTAATATAGTTACTATATTAGTTTCCTCTTGATTCTATAACAGATTATCACAGTCTTGGTATCTTACAACAAAACAATTTTATTCTCTTACAGTTCTGGAGGTCAGAAATCTGAAATGATTTTTCTGAACAAATGTCAACATGTTGGCAAGGCTGGTTCTTTCTCAAGTTTCTGAGGGGAGAATTTGTTTCCTTGCTTTTTTCAGCTTCTTGTGGCCATCTGAACTCCTGAGCTGTGGTTTCTTCCATCTTAAAAGTGCATCACTGCAATTTCTGCTTCTGTGATCACATTGCTTTCTTTTCTGACTGACTCCCCCTGTGTTGCTCTTATAAAGACCATTTGATTTCGATTATATCAGTCCCACCCAGACAATCCAAAATAATCTCCCCATCTCAATATCCTTAACTTAACCACATATGCACAATCCCTTTTGTCATCTAGAGTATTATTCATGGAGTCTATGGATTAGGGCATGGACATCTTGGGGACCATTATTTAATCTACCCCAGTCAGCATGGGTTTAAGGAAGCCTATAGTCTAGGTATAAGTTGGCCTCATCCTGAGGCAATACTCTTCTGAAGACTCAATGTTCTGTATATTAAGTCTTTTCATTCTGGATGGTGAGAATACAGACTATTCTGAGGATTCTCCCCTATTTATCCATGGTGCTTCTCCCCACTCCCCTCCCAGCCTTGGGTAGTTTCCTCATACCCATTTACACATTAATACTTACCCAAAAGACTTGAGGGGATCCTTGTGAAAATCTCCAGAATGTTCCCTCTGTGTGTCTCCTCCCCAGAATTTTGCCCACAAATTCTTGCTATGTTGGCTTTCCTAAAATTCTGTCTTCTCAACTCAGTGAGACTGCTAGGCTGTGTGTGTCCTCCCTCTCGGTCTTGCTGCCTGGATACTTTCTCCAAGTGCTAACCTGGGACAGTTGTAGGACTATCTCTTGCTTGCCTCCTGTCTTGTGCTGCCTGCTGTCTAATCTCTGAGAACCTATTTCACTTTTCTTGTCCATTTTCTTAGTTGTTTAAGACAGGAAGATATACCTGTTTTCTGACACTCCATCATGGTTGGGAACAGAAATTCCCATTAATTTTAATAGTTTATCTGAGGATTTAACATTTTTGTCCTACACAGTCTTGTCACCTACAAGTCACAAGAGTTGGGTTTCTTTCTTTACTATTCTTATACTTCTTTTTCGCCTTGTTCCATTGTCTTATTCTAGTACATTGCTGAATATTGACTCTAGCAGACATGCTTGTCTTATTCTTGATCATAGAAGGCTTTTATATTTTATCATTGAGCATGATTTCTTCTACTTTCTATTGTAAAATACACATAACATAAAATTAACCAGTTTTTAAAAGTTTATTTCATTTTTAAAAAAATTTTAAAGTTAATTTGTTTTCAGAGAGAGAGAGAGAGAGAGAGAGAGATGTGGGAGGGGCAGAGAGAGAGAGACAGAGAGAGAATCCTAAGCAGGTTCTGCACAGTCAGTGCAGAGCCTGATGTGGGGCTCAAACCCACGAACTGCAAGATCATGACCCGAGCTGAAACCAAGAGTCGGATGCTTAACTGACTGAGCCAGCCAGGCGTCTCCCCATTTTAACCATTTTAAGTGTACAATTCAGTGGCATTAAGTACTTTCACATTGTTGTGCAACTATCACCACAACCATCTTTGGAACTTGTACATCTTCCCACAATAAAACTCTGTACCATTAAACAAAGACTCTATTACCCTCCCCTATATGCACTAATCTGCCTTCTGTCTCTAAAAATTTGAGTATTTGCGGCGCCTGGGTGGCTCAGTCGGTTGAGCGTCCAACTTCGGCTCAGGTCATGATCTTGTGGTCCGTGAGTTCAAGCCCCACGTCGGGCTCTGTGCTGACAGCTCAGAGCCTGGAGCCTGTTTCTGATTCTGTGTCTCCCTCTCTCTCTCTGCCCCTCCCCCCCTCACTATCTCTGTCTCTCAAAAATAAATAAACATTAAAAAAATATTTAAAAATTTGACTATTCGGGTACTTCATATAAATGGAATCATGCAATATTTTTCCTTTTGGGTCTGGCTTCTTTCATTTAGCATAATGTTTTCAAGGTTCATCTATGTTGTAGCATGGATCAGTACTTCATTACTTTTTTATAGCTGAATAATGGTCCATCATACGGATTTGCCACATTTCATTTATCCAGTCATCTGTTGATGGACGTTTGGGTTGTTTCCACCTTTTGCTATTATGAATGCAACTGCTGTGAATATACATGTACAAGTTTTTGTTTGAATACCTGTTTTTACTTCTTTTGGGTATATACATGGGAGCTTGTTTGTGTTTTAAAATTGTCTGTTTTTTAATATCCCTTATCAGATTATGTAAATTCCCCTTTTATTTCTGGTTTGCCAGAAGCTCTTGTGAATGAAATTGTATTTCATCAAATACTTTTTTGTATCTCTTGAGATCAGCATATGATTTTTCCCCTTTATTCTCCTAATGTGATAAGCTACACCAATTGATTTTGTGTGTTTGTTTTGGTTTATTAATTATATTCCAATTTTTCACTTAAATTTTCTTTTTTTCTCATTTCTTAAAACCTTTCCAATTTTATCATCTCCAGCAAGTAATACTGCTTCTTAAAAATCATGGTAAAAGCACATAACATTTATCACTGAACATTTAAAAAAAAAAAAAATATATATATATATATTTGTTTTAAGTTTATTTATTTTGAGAGAGAGAGAGAGAGAGAGAGAGAGAGACTGTATGAGCGAGGGAGGGGCAGAGAGAGGAAAACAGAATCCCAAGCAGGCTCTGCACTATCAGTGTGGAGCCCGACATGGGGCTTGAATCCACAAACCATGAAATCATGACCTGAGCTGAAGTCAAGAGCCAGACGCTTAACTGACTGAGCCACCCAGGTGCCCCTATATACATACATTTTTCTAAGTTTATTTATTTTTTGAGAGAGAAAAAGTGTGTGTGTGTGTGTGTGTGTGTGTGCGCGCGCGCGCGTGAGTGAGGGAGGGGCAGAGAGAGAAGGAGCAAGAGAATCCCAAGCAGGCTCCATGCTGTCAGCTCAGAGCCTGACACCAGTCTCAAACTCACGAACTGTGAGATCATGACCTGAGTCAAAATCAAGAGTGGGACACTTAACCAGCTCAGCCACCCAGACACCCCAATCACCGAAACATTTTTAAGTGTACAGTAGTGTTAACTATAGTCACATTATTATATAACAGAACTCTAGAACTTTTTCATTGTGTAAAACTGAAACTGTATACCCATCGGATAAGTTCCTCATTTTCCCCTTCCCTCAGCCCTTGGCGACCACAATTAATGCTTTCTGTTTCTATGAGTTAGAACTGCTTTAGACACCCCTAAGTTTTGATGGTCTTATTGTGGTTACATAGGAGAATGTTCTGCATAGGAAATACACAGTAGAGTATTTGAGGGTGATTGGACATCAAGCTGGTAATTTATTATCAAATGCTTCCATAAAAGCAGTTCTTTGTGCTAGTCTTGCAACTTTTCGAAGAGTTTGAGATGGTTGGAAAACAACAACAACAAAAGACTGATATTATTTCTTCCTTAAATGTTTAGTGTATTCAACAGTGAAGCTACCAGGATCTGGAATTTACTTTGCAAGAACATTTTTAGTTGTGAATACAATGCCTTTAATCAGACTATTCTGATTTTCTCTTTCATTTTCCGTCAGTTTAGCAAATTCTAGGGATTTCCCCATTTCATCTAAGTTTTCGAATTTATTGGCATAAGATTGTTTATTATATCCTCTTATTATTGTTTAAAATGTCTAAGATTTCTACTGATGTCCCTTTTTTGATCTATTACATTGGTTATTTGTGACTTCTCTCTGGTCAGTCTCACCAGGGATTTATCAATTTTAGTAGTATTTTCGTTGAACCAACTTTTGTTTGTGAATTTTCCCACAGTATATTTGTTTTCTGTTTTATTCATTTCTACTCAATCTCCTGCTTTATTTTCCTGTTACTTTCATACCTTCTTGAGATAGATGTTTGAATCATTGATTTTTAGCCTTCTTTTATTATGGATAATGCTTCTATGAATATTTGTGTTCAAGTTTTCATGTGAACATACTTATTCATTTCTCTTGGGTATATGCCTATATGCCCAAGAGTGTACATTGATGGGACACGCAGTAACTTTATGTTTAAGTTTTTGAGGAACTGCCAAACAGTTTTCCAGAGCGACTTCTCCATTTCACATTCCCACCAGCAGCGTAGGAGGGCTTCAACTTCTCCACATCCTTAACAACATTTGTGGGTTTTTTCCCAGCTTTATTGAGGTATAATTGATGAATAAAAATTGTACATATTTAAGGTGTACAGTGTGAAGTTTTAACATATATGTACTTGCAAATGATTACCATGGTCAAGCTAATTCATCACCTCACATATTGCCTTGTGTGCGTGCAACGAGCTGAGAACATTTAAGATCAACTCTCCTAGTAAATTTCAAACATATAACATACTGTTAATAACTGTAGTCACCGTGCTGTCCGTTAGAACTCCAGAACTCACTCATCCTGCATAATTGACACTTTGTACCTTGGATCAACATCTCCTCCAGCCCCAAGCCCCTAGGCAACCACCATTCTACTCAGCTTTTATGAGTTCCATCTCTTTAGGGTCCACATATAAGTAAGATCATGCAGTATTTGTCTTTCTGTGTCTGACTTATTTCACTTAGCATAGCATCCTCCTGGTTCATCCTGGTTGTCACAAATGGCAGGATTTCCTTCTTTTTAAAGGCTCAATAATATTCCATTTATATACATACAACATTTTCTGTATCTCTTCATCTGTCTACAGACACTGAGGTTGTTTTCCTATCTTGGCTACTGTGAATAATGCTGCAGTGAACACAGGAGGGACGATAACACTTTGAGAAGCTTATTTCATTTCCTTTGGATATATACCCAGAAGTGGGATTACTGGATCACATGGTATTTCTAAATTTTCTGAGGAACCCCCATGCTGTTTTCTACATTGCCTCTACCAACTTACATTCCCATCAACAGTGTACAAGAGTACCTTGTTCTCTACCCCTTTGCTGGTACCTGTTATCTTCTGTTGTTTCGATAATAGCATTCTTTTTTTTTCTTATTTTCGTGTTTATTTATTTATTTTTGAAAGAGAGAGAGTTGGGGAGGGGCAGAGAGAGAGGGAGACACAGAATCTGAAGCAGGCTCCAGGCTCTGAGCTGTCAGCACAGAGCCCAAAGCAGGGCTCGAAATCACAAACCATGAGATCATGACCTGAGCCGAAGTCAGTGCTTAACCAACTGAGCCACCCAGGCGCCCCTGATAATAGCTATTCTAGCAAGTTTAAGGTGATATAGCTCATTGTAGTTTTGATTTGCATTTCCCTGATGTCAGGATTAGTGATGTTGAGCACCTTTGCACATACTTGTTGGCCATTTGTATGTCTTCTTTGGAGAAATGTTTATTTAGGTCCCTTGCCCATTGTTTAACGAGGTTATTTGGGGGAGAGTTTTGTTTTTTGCTATAGAGTTCCTTATATTTTTTGATATTAACTTCTTATCAGATACAGTATGCGAATATTTTCTCCCATTTTATGGGTTGTCTTTTCACCACCTGTAATTGTCTATCTTTTTTTTTTTAATGTTTATTTATTTTGAGAGAGAGCATGAGGGGCAGAGAGAGAGGGGGAGAGAGAATCCCAAGCAGGCTTTGCATTATTAGCACAGAGCCTGATGTGGAGCTTGATCTCACAAACTGAATCATGACCTGAGCTGAAATCAAGAGTCAGATGCTTAACCAACTGAGTCACCCAGACATCTCTAATTGTCTATCTTTTTTATTATAGCCATCCCAGAGGGTGTGAAATAGTATCTCATGATGTCTAATGATGTTGAGCATCTTTTCATGTGCTCCTGGCCATTTGCATGTCTTTGGGAAAATGTCTGTTCAAATCCTTTGTCCATTTTAAAATTAGGTCTATTTTTAAAAATGTATTTTAATCACAATTATTTTGTGTGTGTAGGTATGTATGTATGTATTTAAGTAGGGTCCATGCCCAGCATCAGGCTTGAACTCATGACCCCAAGATCAAGAGTCAGATGTTCCAATGACTGAGCCAGCCAGGTGCCTAATCACAATTATTTTAAAGCCTATATATAACAGCTCCAATATCTGTATCTCCTATATCTTTCAAATGTTGTTTTTTCCTCTTCATTTTTGTTTATTTGGCCTTATCTTTTGATATGCCGGATGATTTTAGATGTAATGCCAAATATTGCATATAAAAACTTGTAGAGATAATTTTGAGTTTTGGGTCGTGATGTTTTCCTCTAGAGACAATTTTTTTTTCTCCATCAGATCATCTCAATCCAATGAGTTTAAAATTATTTGAATCTGGACTTCAGGTTTTGTGAGGGTCAGGCTATTTCTAGTTTGCTCTTATTTCGAGAGTGTCTAGGATCTTAACTAAAAGCTGGGGTTTTTTTCTAAGACCTCTCCTTCTTGGCAAGTCTGAGCTCCAGTTCTGCCTCTCTTGCCGTGTGAGACTGGCAAAACCGCAGCCCAGCTTCTCAGCCTTGAAGCCACCTACCACTTTCATATCAGCTTGTCTGCAGTTTGGTTTCTCTGCTTCAAAGCCACAGCCTTCTAATCTGCATAGACCTCAAGGGGTAAAGCAGCATCCAAACGTCAGGTCCATCTTTCTGCTTCTTTCTCTGGGATGTTGGTCTTCAAGTCCTTGATGCCTTGATAGCTCTCCATTGACTTCAGAAACTTTTCTTTAAAGACATTTATTTTGGAGGTGCCTGGGTGGCTCAGTCGGTTGAGCATCTGACTCTTGATTTCGGCTCAGGTCATGATCTCACGGCTTGAGAGATCGAGCCCCGCGTCGGGCTCTGCACTGACAGAGAGCGCGGAGCCTGCTTGGGATTCTCTTTCTTCCTCCCTCTCTGTCCCTCCCCTGCATGCATGCTCGCTCTCTCTCTCAAAATAAATAAATATTAAAAAAAAAAAAAAAAAAGCAAACACGGTGAAGCCTTAGTGAGCACAGGACTCAACTGTTGGGAGCAGAAGATTATCACAGCAATAAGTGTTTGGCGGACCATCATCACCTTTATAGAGGAGATAGGATGTGCCAGTTAGCATGCTGAGTGAGCCAAGTGGATGTTGTGTAAGAGGCCTTGTACGGGTCTGTGAGGCTGGGATAGCGGCAGCTTAAGAAGTAGAGAAGGGGCTCTTGAGGGTGTAAAGTTCTTAAAACTGTGCCTGATACATAAGAAGCACTTAATAAGGTTATGTTTTTTGATGTTATGATTATTTTCATCATCATTGTCTGGAATATCTGGAAAAAATAGGAAGGAGTTCAGATCTGACTCCTGCCCACCTAATCCAGGCACTGTTCCGAGCTGAAGCTCTTCTAAAGAGCGCTGGGCAATAAACAAACCATGGTACATCCACATAATGGAATGCTTGGCAATAAAATGGAATGAGCTCTGGGTATACATAGTAACTTGGGTGCATCTCAGGGGCATTATGCTGAGTGAGATGAATACTGTATGATTCATTTATACGACAATCTATTAAAGGCAAAACCATAGCACAGTGATAGAGAACAGATCCACAGTGGCCGAGGGGTGACAGGAGGAGAAGGGGTGTGACCACGAGGGGAGAGCACAGGGAGCTTTTTTGAGGGGATGGAACTGTTCTGCATCCTGATTTGGGTGGTGGTTATTCAAATCTATACTCTTGTGTTTTCACATCCATAGAAGTGTGTGGTAAAAACAACCAAATGTACCGTATGTTAATTTTTTTTTTTTAATTCAATTAAAACTAAAACCTTAAGTAATGAAGAGTCCCATGGAGCGCATGCCTGCGTCCAGGCCTCTCGGCCGGCCTGGCCGCACGTGCTGCCTGCCCGGCTGTCTGGTCGGCAGACTCCGTGCACCCAGGCTTCATCCTTCTCCTGGGCCATCTTCACTCACTGGTTTTTCTCTTCCTTATGTTAGATTGGAGCTGGAGGGAGCGTCACTGGGCTGAAGTTTAACCCTCTTGATACCAACCAGTTTTTCACCTCCTCAATGGAGGGAACAACTAGGCTGCAAGACTTTAAAGGCAACACGCTCCGAGTGTTTACCAGCTCAGACACCTGCAAGTGAGTGGCTTCACTAGGAGGGAAAGGGCCTCTAGGCTCTCGGTGTAGTTCTGATGAGAGCCTCTGGATCTCGTTTGTATTACCCAAACCTGGCACGGGAAAGACCAGCAAGGTGGCAGCCCCTTTCCACCCTTCCCTCTCTTTCTGAGACTTCCTGTAGCTGCCTTTCTCTGTTCCAGGTGGGTTACTGCTTCGGTGAGGTATTCTAGAACCTCAGCTCTTCTCAGAGAGGGAAGGGCTTCAGCTCTTCTGTAAGGCATTCATATATTAGACTAGACCTTGATTCTCACTAGTTAACATGGCATTGGCCTAGAAAGCCACTTTTAAAGGTTGGAGCAGGAACTAAGAATTTGAGATTTCATTCTCTACATCCCTGAGTTGTAATGACCCAACCACTTCTTTGATAGAAGCTTAAAGGGATAGAATTGTGCCCATAAAGCACTTTGGACTCCCCAAGGGCAAGTGGCTGGAGAAGTTACAAAAGACGCGTCAGTTTGATTTCTAGCCAGAGACACGACTCTAACTGTTCTCTAAGGAATCAAGGCTGTGGAGGCTCTAACTAGCACTGGACATTATCCTGGGCTGCCCCACAGGGGTAAGAAATACCAAGCAATCAGGGCAAGTGATGGGATAGACTCAGCTCCATGTTATTCTTCCACAAGAAACCCTCCCTCCGAAAGATATTTGTAGGGGATACAAAAGACACCGTAGCAAGGATTTGAGTGTTTGAGAGGAAAAATAGGAATCTGAGATCTCCTGGCTGGGCATTAGGATCCCTGAAGCAATCCCAACCCTTTGTCCTCAAGTAGTCCGAGAAGCAAAAGAGCAAGACAGAGCTCCTAAATTGTGCTTTTTCCCCTAAATGCTCAGAAGAGGGCAGAAGTTCTTTTCTCGCCAGCTCTGACAACCGGAGCTGGGCAGTCCCTTTTTGATTTGTCATCTCCTTTGGCCCAGAGGGTAGAGAGTGAAGAGAGACACCAATAAACATGTCTTCCTCAAAACCCAGGGCTATAGGGGGCAGGCTGGCCTGGGGACTTGCTTAATGGCTCTAAGGGACAGCTTCTTAAGGACTCCTACCAGCTGAGGATCCTGGCCCCGGCAGTAACTGGACAAATTTCTGAGCCTCATCACCCTCGTGCCCTCTCTCTGGAAGGTAGACAAGTAAGAGTGTTCCTCACTGGGAGTCCGTGGTGAGACAATTATTCAGTTATTCAACAAATACTGATTGGACATCTATCCGTTAGACGTTAGAGCTGGAACAGTTAATGGCTCTTGCCTTTGTCCCCAAGAATCTTATAGCGCAGTCTCTCCCCCCAGCATCTGGTTTTGCAGCCTGGATGTGTCTGCCAGAAGCCGAATGGTGGTCACAGGCGACAATGTGGGACATGTGATCCTGCTGAACATGGACGGCAGGGAGGTGCGTTCTCTGGAGCCCTGGTCTTCCCTTTCTTTCCCTTACCCCCAGCCTCCCTGCACCCCACCTGAACCAAGCCCTTCTCTGCAGCTTTGGAATCTGAGAATGCACAAAAAGAAAGTGACCCATGTGGCCCTGAACCCATGCTGTGATTGGCTCCTGGCCACAGCCTCTGTGGACCAAACAGTGAAAATCTGGGACCTGCGCCAGGTTAAAGGGAAATCCAGCTGCCTCCACTCGCTGCTGCATAGCCATCCTGTCAACGCAGGTGTGATATATCAGACCTCATCCTTCCTGCACACGGTGCCTATCCAACCATTTCTGGGGTCTCCCCTCAACATTTAGAAGCTGCTAGGCCAAACCCTTTACCCTGATAGCATCAACCAAGTTGGTATCTTGGAAACTTTCTGAAACTAGTGGTCCCCAACAGCTGCTAAGTTTCTAGAATGTTTTTGTTCACAGTCCAGATTCACCTCCTCCCTTCCACCCGGGGTCTAGAGAGGAGTGGGAAAGAGGGCGCCCCTGCAGAAGGCCTGTACCAGCCAGGACGAGGGCCTGCGGTTCCTTCAGTTCTGGGGCTTTTCACTCGCCAGCTTGTTTCAGTCCTGACGGAGCCCAGCTCCTGACCACTGACCAGAAGAGTGAGCTCCGTGTTTACTCGGCCTCCCAGTGGGACTGCCCCCCGAGCCTGATCCCACACCCTCACCGCCACTTCCAGCACCTGACGCCCATCAAGGTAAGTGATGAAGACAGGGAGCTAGGACATGGGGATAGACTGGGTCTGCCCAAGGCAGAGAAAGGCCAGACCTGGAATCCCTAATCCCAGATCTCATCTTGCACCCACACAAAGCAGTCTCTTCTCCCCTGGCTCTCTCTCTCTTTGTCCCTTCTGTCCCCCTTCTACAATCCCACTTTGCTGGGTTCTGTCTCCTGTAAGCTCTTTTCCCGTTTTTGTTTTTTTTTCAGCCCAGCCTATCTCCCTGCTGTTCTGCCCTCAAACTTCAGTGCCTGCTGACCTCAGCCTTGCTAATGACTTCTCCAGTCTCAGCCCCCAAGGTTTTTACGGTCTTGAAGTCTTCTGATTCCTTCCTGCCCATGCCCCCAGGCAGCCTCAGCTCTGCCCATTGCTCTGCTCTCCTGCTTTGTGTTCTTTTATAGAACCACAGCCTTTCTTCAGACCTCCAGGTTTCATGTCTCTACTTCTTTCATCAAGACAGCATAGTGGTGGGGGCACCAGCCTCAGGCAGGCTGACAACCTCCGGTTAGAATCCTTGGGCAAGTGCTTGAATTTTGGATCTTGGTTTCCTCATCTCTAAAAAGGGAATAATAGTATCTGACCGATAGGGTTGTTGGAAGAATCAGTATACCTAAAGCACATGCCCAGAGCCTGGTAAGTACTACATAAACAGTGATGATTTAGTATTAGGGAGGCTCCCACGTACCTCAAATCCAACCCAAGCTCTTAAGAACAAGCATTCATCACTGGCTGGTTCCCATTGATCCATGTGTCATCTCCCACTTTGTAACCAGCCAGGCCAATTTCTAGCTTCCCAGGTGGGCTTGTGACTGATGTCCAAGCCGTGGCATGTACCACCTCATCCTTCCCGCTAACCATGTCTTTCCGCCTTCAAAACTCCCTTGAGATTTCTTAGGAAAACCCCACCTGTCATTCCAGCTAACTGCCAGATTTGTTTTGAGTGGGGTAATCTGGGGAACATAGGTTTCTTTCCCTTTCTTGGCCACGAGCCATCTCCTGCTCAACTCTTTATCGTTCACATTGATGGAGGGATTACTTCAGAACTTCCATCCTATTTGGTTTTTGGTTACCAGAGACTTTTTGCTTTGTTGTAGGCTTACCTCTTTGGTTAATGTCTGGGTAAAGCTGATGTTACAACATTGTTCAGTTGGTATGATCTCAGGAAGTGCAAAAGAGAAAGAAGGCCTGAAGGTGTCCCAAGGTCCAGAGAGGCCAATTTGGGATTAAAAATTTGGGACGGTAGACGCACATACAATAGTTTCATGTGGGTCTGATCTCCATTATTAAATTGCTGGCAACTGTATTAACAACTGCTAGTGACAAAAGGTACTTTTGATGTCCCTCTTGATAGTGCTCTGCATTTACTCTCATGACAACTCTTCGTCTCCTAGGCAACCTGGCATCCTCGGTACAACCTCATTGTCGTGGGCCGATACCCAGATCCTAATTTCAAAAGTTGTACCCCCCATGAATTAAGGACCATTGATGTGTTTGATGGAAGCTCAGGGAAGATGATGTATCAGCTCTATGACCCAGAATCTTCTGGTATCATTTCGGTGAGGTTTGGGCCCTCAAATAATGATGGGAGGAAGCAGGGATTCAACCTACTTTACTGACCAAAAACGACCAGAAATTTATCCTCATGTGCCCTTCTCCCAGTACCTCAACCTCTCCTCATGCTTATGCCCTTGTCTCTGCAGCTCAATGAGTTCAATCCCATGGGGGACACGCTGGCCTCTGTGATGGGTGAGTGAAGTAGGTTGTATCTCAGACTGGCCAAGCCCTATCCTACTCCCCAAGGTTGAGTGCAGGCTCTCCTCAGCTTAGCCCTACCAGTCACCCCAGGGAAGGAGTCAGTAAAGAAGACTACCAGGAGACCGTGGACTCTTTGGCCTGGGCCCTCCATGCCTCTTGCTTTGTCCTGGTCATGGCAATGCCTGGCTGCTGTCCCAATTTCCTGGTATTTCCTTACCAAGTCCTAGGTTCCCTGGGCCAACCCCAAGTTCTCAGAGACTGATAATGGAAGGTGCAAGTCAGACTGGTCTCACTCCTCCTAGGTTATCACATTCTCATTTGGAGCCAGGAAGCTGGGATGCGGAAATGAGACACATTAATGACGGTGTGGGCCAAGCAAGGGCTTGGAGCCACCTGAGAACAAATCCTGTGAGAAGAGGCGGCTATGTGTTAAAGGGCCAAAGGTATCCAAGTCTTAGGGTCGGAGCAGGGACACTGTGGCATGGGACACTGTGGGACTGGGACACTGGCATGTTACTGCTCTGGACTTAGATCCAGAAACTTCTCCAGAGTTGGTGCCCCAGGTGCCCCAAGGGTCCTTGCTATTATCTAGCCTGGGGCCAAGGTACTTTTCTTTGACGTGCAGTGGCAGAGTGATCAGGTAGTGGTTTTCAGTTTGTGCTCACTATTGATATGGCCAATAAAACCATACCCAACTGAGCTTCTGAGTGGATTTTACAGCACTGACCTGGTCAAAGGGCTCCTTGGGCCCCCCAAAATGAAGAAAAGGCACAGAAACAGCACTGAGTCTAAAACTTTCATTCTCTGGACGCTGCCTTAGCCCTATTCTGGGCCACAGCCACAAGCTGTCCAGCTTACAACCTACATTTAACTCTGGTCCCTAGAGACCCCAGCCTAGCCGACTGGGATAGTAGTGTCACGTAGTGTCACAACTGTACAACTCACTCCCCCCCCCCCCCCCCCAGTACAAACACCCTTCTGACCTGCTCCAGCTGCAGGGTGACAAAGGTGCCTGAAGCATTATGTCTGACTCTAATGGTGGCTTCAGGGGGACAAAGGAAAACTTGGCTGGCTGGCCTTTGGGTGATCCAGCTCCTTAGTGGCCAATGGTTGTACGCCCAATGTTGTGCAGTTTTTCCCACTAAAATAAGCACTGAGAGGCAAGACTGTGTCCCCTGAACCATTTGCCAAAGACTCCAAGCTGGAAGAGAGAGCAAGGCTTGATTGGCGGGGGCAAGGCGATCAAGCACCAACTCCTTCAGTTTTTCAATCCCAGGTCCTGAGTGAAACTTGGATACTTGTCTACACTTCTAGTCCTTCGGAAGCATGGCGGAGGCAAGTCTTGTTTGGAGAAAGCCAAAGTCCAACATAATACTTGGTAAAGAGGAGGCACATGAATGCTGAGTGACAGGTGCCATGGGCCAAGCCGAGCCCCACTTGTTCATCTAGGTTAGGATAATCAGAGGGAGGCCAACCCAGGGTCTCCTGTCCATGGGCTGGGGAGCAGCAATAGTCAGGAGCAAGGGCCCAGCCCACCTCCCCTAGGAGGCAGAGGGAAGGGGGCTGAGTGGTTGTCAGGCATGATCCTCCCCATCTGCGACATGGCGGTAGCCCGGAGGCTGGGCCTGCATCCGGAAGAGGACAGTGAGGAGCAGCACTATGAGAAGGAAGAGGATGGAGCCGCATACAGCCAAGGCCACGATCACCTCTGAGCACAGGTTGGGGAGGGGGACAGAAAGGTCACGTCAGTGTTCCTCCAACAAATATTTGATTGTCTACCGTATACCACGTGCTCTTCTTACAATGGGGATATATCTAGGTCAGTGACAAATGGTAGAAAGAAAGACAAACCAAACTAAGGGGAAAAGGATGGAAAGGTAGGTCAGTCAGGGAACGGATCACTGAGGAAATGACAATCTGACCAGAGACCTGGAGTCCCTGAGATGCTCAGATATGAGAGAAGAGGGTCTGGGGGCAGGGGCAGAGGGGATGAGTAGACAAGAAGCAAATACAAAAGGCCCTGATGGGGAAATAAGTTTGGCAAATTCTAGGATCAGCTAGAAAGCCAATATCACTATAGCAGAGTGAGGGGCAAGTAGGAGATCAGCCCTGAGGATCAGACCAAGAAGGGCCTGGAAGGCCATGAGAAAGAACTTGGATTTTGTTCCAAATGTCATGGGAAGCCACCGGAAGATTCTGAGAAGAGTAGTGATGTCAACTGATTTATGTTTTAAAAAAATTAACTCGGGATGCCTTGGTGGCTCAGTCTGTTAAGAGTCTGACTCCTGGTTTTGGCTCATATCGTGATCTCACGGTTAGTGGGATTGAGCCCCGAGTCAGGCTCTGCACTGACGGCAAGGAGCCTGCTTGGGATTCTCTCTCTCTCTCTGCTCCTCCCCTGCTCGCTCTCTCTCTCTCTCTCTCTCTCTCTCTTGAAATAAATACATGAAACATAAAAAAAAAAAAAAAAAAAATTAACTCTGTGGTACTGTGAGACTGGTAGGTACAAGAAGAGAATCAGAAAGAACAGTGGGAAACTTTTCAGTAGTGTAGGCAAGAGATGAGCGCAGATCAGACCAGGGAGGCAAGAGGATGTATTTTAAAGGTTGAGCCGATGGGATCTGCTAGTGGACTGGATGTGGGGTCTGAGAAAGAGAGTATTCAAGATGACTCTTAGGGTTACGCTCCACAACTAGGTGACTAATGTGGCATTTGCTAAGATGGGCAAGACTGGAGGAAGAGTGGATTTAGGGGCAAGAGTGTTTGGTTTTAGACACAGCAGCTTTGAGATGTTCTAGCTGACCTCCATGGAGAGACCTCCAATCAGCAGTCAGATATGTGAGTCAGTAGCTCAGAGAAAAGGTCATGAATCTGAGTCATAAAAGGATGGAACTCTGCATGGAGGTGGTATGTAAAGCCATGAGGTTGGATGGGATTGTTTTGGGAGTGTGCACACATGGGGAAGGGCCAGGGTGAGCCCTGGGCCATCCACTGTTTAGTCAGGAGAAAAAGCCAGTAAGGAAGCTACCTGTAAGTCAGAAGAAAAAGCAGAGAAGCCAAGAAAGTGTCTAAGGAAGGACTGACCGATCACATCATGCCCCAGAGAGATGAGAGAAGCTAAGAATTGGTCACTGGCTTTGGTAAGAGGAGGTAATTGGTCCTTTACAAAAGTGGCTTCACTGGTGTGGAAGGTGACACAAGCCTCTCTATCGGGAGTCTGACAGTACAGGCACTGAAAAAGCAAACCAGGAAGGATTCCACTTTCATAGGGAACAGAGAAACAGTGGTGGCTGGAGGAAGATGGTGCCCTGAGAGGTCTTTGTAAGGCTCTCAAGGAGGGACTGACCCAGTAGAGAGAAAACACTAAGGCTCCAGAAGTCTCTGTGGAGGTGAGAAGAGATGGACCCGGAGCACAAGTGCAGAGACTGGCCTCAGGTAGCAGCTTACAGCAGCAAGTAAGCTGGAAGATCTGCTGGTTGCAGGATGAGCCCAGGCTCTCCTGGCTACCGTTATTTTCTCAGTGATCTGAGAAGTGAGGGCATCGCCTGAGACTGAGGAATGGAGAGAAGGTGAGCAATGGTGTCAGGGTGGTCTAGGGAAATGCACTGAGATGGCTGGAAGGGCAGCAGCTCTCGGGAGACCGGCGGGCAGGAAACGAAGGTTGTTTTGGGACATTACTAGTGGAGGCAGGCAGCCACTCACCCGTGTCTGCAGGCCCGCTTGCCAGCTGGCATTCTTGCTGCCAATCCTTGGGCACGACGGGCTCTGTGAGGTGAAGGAAGTCCTGCAGGGGGCAGCGGTGAGGGCAGCCAGGCAGGATCAGCGGCCAGGGAGCCTTGTTACTCTCATTCCGAAAGTACATCTCCACTGAGAAATTCCTGAGGGTTGACAGGAGAGGCGATGGAAGCTGCTCAGCGGGCCTATAACTGGCTGCTTGGGCTGCCCACAGCCTCCACACAATTGCCCCTCCGGAGGGCAGACTGTCCACTCACCCATTATCTTCCTGGTACAGTTCAAATATGTGGCAGGAGGCGTAGGGGGCTTGTTCCCCATTGTAGACATCCAGTGCCATTTGCAGAGCCACCAGGGTGGTGTCGTGCTGTAACAGAGAGGAGCTCCCTGTCAGCCCTCCTCACCTAACCCCCGCCCCCCTCCCGCCCCAGGCACTGAACAGAGGAGACAACCAGCTCTCTGGCCAATGTTCGCATGCTGGGGAGTATGGGAGCTTACCGCAGAGTAAACCAGCAGCTTAGGGAGTTGGGAAGAGGCTGCCATGAGGGTCAGGTTCTTCCGTATCTGAGCCAACAGGACTCCTAAGGAAGAAGAGATCCTGGTGTCAGTGGCTCCAGCTACCCCTGTCTTTTGATCAGACCTATCTGAGCCCCTTCACCCTCTGCTGGTCCTGGGTCTGATCACCTGCACAGGGAACTTTTAGGTGCATGGGAACCATGCAGGAAACTCTTCAGCACCCCTGTTCTCTAAGAACTTTGAAACTTACAGAGAGAAGCAAGATAAAACAAGCTATGTACATTTCAACAGATATAGAGATCTGCCCCTTTATAAGTGAGCTACGAGGTCCTGCCCATGTCTGAAGAATTACTCCAGTTTGGAACAGATATAAACTTAAGACTGCTTCAAAACCCATAAGATGGTGGCAAATACAGGAGCTCTGCCACATGCAGGCTCTGAAAACTACAGAGATGTCAGGAAGGTTTGACAGCTGGCCCTCCCTTGGGTGCTCAGACCAGGAAACTGGCACATGTGTATTATTCTCAGCCTTCTTGCAAAGCGTTCCCTGGTGGGTTTCTGGAGGGAGGTATTCATTTAAGGGGACAGAGGGTCTCCTGACACGAGTGACTTAAGAAGATGAATGGCAGGAAAGAAGCACGCAAACCTGACTGTGGTCGATCATACGGTGACAGAGGAGCTATAAGCATTTGGAGGGCGGGGGAAGGCTTCGGTGACTAATGGGAGGTCTGGTTCTGAATGGGCAGAGAAGACTATGGGGGGAGAGGGAAGCGTGTGAGCAGCCTTCCAGAGCAGGTTGTTAATGCTGTAGGGTCCTGAGGAGGGAAGTGACATGCTGCTCTGGTCACTCACCCCCCTGAAGCCGGGCCTTCTCTGCCTGCTCGTAGATCCCGAAGAGGAAGCGGAAGCTGAAGTCCTTTAGCCGGCTCAGATGCTGCATGGTCTGGGGAGAGGCCCAGGGCGGCAGGACCAGCCCGTGTGTTTGCTGTGTATCGCAGCAGGCAGGTTAGCTCCCCAGGCCTAGGCCAGAGCCTCTCCGGGGACAGCTCTCTTCCCCAGCGGGAAGGTGCCTGTGTGTGTGTGAGGGAGGGAGAGGAGAGGAGAGGTGAGGCTGAGGGACTGGAACCAGGAGACATGGTGGACAGGACACAGGAAAGGAAGCTCAGGCACGAAAAGCGTGACTCAGCAGAATCTCGGATAGCACGAGAGTTCTGGGTGGAGAGGGGCAAGAACTGCTGACAGATAATAAACCATTTCCCACTCTGAGGTTCTTTTTCACCCTTGAGGGAAGTTCCCTTGTTTCGCAAGAAGCGGCTTGCCTGGACCTCCCCAGTGGGAATGGTATCCAGGCCTGCTGTCCCACTTGTCCTGGTCACCTGGGCCTGCCGAGGTGTGAGAGAAGAAAGGTCACACTGGGACCCTAAGTGGGCTCACCTCGCAGAAGAGTGTGTCATAGACATTCCAGACGGTCTCCAGCGTCAGGTCTGTAAGGCCTGTCTCGTTGGCCACCATATCCAGAAATTGCTATGAAAAAAGGATCAGGGGATGAGTCCTGCCCTGGGGAAAGGACAGCGTGATGTCCACCTCAGCCCCACTCACTGCATTCTGAATGATCTCATTCTGATACTCTGGCGTCTGTCGGGTCTCGTTCTGTAACTGCTCGTAACGGGGACACGGGCCCAACGGGAACTTCAGCAGCTGCAGAACAAAGTGGGGAAAACAGGCTGAGAAGGAGTCAGGGATCAGCCGGCCCATGGCCAGAGTTGTCCCTCTCACCGCCTCCAGGGAAGCGCTGGCCAGTCTTACCCTATCCTCAGTGATGGGCACAGTGTGAACAGGGATAGGTTGCCAAGAGATATTTGGGTTGAAGCGCTGTATCCCGTTGGGAGGGAAGAGTCCGGCCAGGTTGGCCTCAGCACTCATGAGCGTACGGTCAAAGTCTGTGCTTCGCACATAAACCTGCAGAGACAACAACACAAGTCTTACCTGTGGGGGTGGGGTGGGGCAGCTTTGGCCCCTCACTGGGGCCTCAGGGGGAGAACCTGAACCTGTTCTTGATGGTTACCCAGCAGATGGTGGCCCCTGCTCCCCATCTCTGACCTTCCTTGTCCCTCTTCCCAGCAAAGGGCCAAATGCTCAGGTAGTGGCTAGCTGTCACCACTCTGTGAAGAACTCCTGTTGTAATGGCTCTAGTTCAAATGCCTTCCCAGTCCAAAGTATAAGGCTGTCAGTCAGTGAGGCTGTCAGTTCTGTCTATCTGTCTGCTTGTATAACAACGCCTATCTCCCTATCTAGAGTTCTTGAAGGCAGAAACTGTCTCCTACCACATACATATACCCCTTAATAAAGTAGCTTAGAGATCAGGGAGAGGAAATAGAGAACAGTTAATTGCTTGTGCAAAGGGAGGAGGAAGCAGTGGGGAGGGGAAAGACCAGGACAGAGCTGGCCCTCAAGGGAACAATAACATTGAGGACCCCACAGCCTGTGGTTGATAATGGTAACCAGAGGAACATTCATCGCCATCCCCGGGCTCTAGGAAGAGGGCTTCAAGAATCAGGAACGCTTGCCAATCTTTCCTGACATGGCTTCTCTACATGTGTTCCCTCCTACCTTTACGTCTTGGCCCTGTGTGGTTTATCGTCTGTCACCCCCACTTCATTCTAAGCTCCATGAAAACAGAGATCATATCTGTGTGGTGCACCATTATATGCACAGTGCTGGCACAGCACTTTGCCTTTAGTAGGTACTCAGTAAGTGTTTTGGATGGAAAGTCTACGCTATTCCACAGAATCAGAAAAGACTTTGCCAGGCCCTAAAGTCTGAGATTGGATGCTTGATCAGTTTTGCCCCTTCCAAGTCAAGGAGGGGCAACTCGGCCTCTAGGACTCTGTTCTACACAGCTCTTGGATGTCGTGTCTGTAGTTGTTACCAAAAACTCATGGCAGGAGGCCAGAGTGCCCCAGGCTTCCCGAGGGCAGGGGGTGAGGATAGTAGATTCCACTCCCCTTGCCTCTTGGAGCTCCCAGCCTTACCTCTTGCCGGTGGTAAGAGGTGTTGAGAAAGCCATGGTAGCGTTGCCGCAGAGCCTGGCCCAGCTCCCAATGCTGTAGCATCCCCTCCTGTGGGCAAACTCAAGAGTTAAGAGGGAAGGGACAGTTTGCAAGCCCACAGGGCTTAGGCACTATTGCTTTCCAAATTTACCCTGTCTGGAAGTAGGAGTGGGTTAATCTGATCACAGAAGTCATTTACTAAGTGGCTGATTGTATATGGCATCTGTCCTGGACACAGAGGAAAGTAAGTTTAAGGTCAAAGTCAGCACCCACATGGCAAATGAGAGTTTGGTGGAGCCCCAAGTTCTGTAGCCTGCTCTCGAGGTCACTCATTCTACAGCACGCCCTGAATGGAGGCTGGCTTCTGACCCACCTTAGTTAGCTGACCAAACCCCTGGGGCCACTCCTCTTCCTGATAGGGATCCTTGGGATATGTCTTCACTGGCGAACGGTCTCCATGTCGGTACAGCTGAGGAAAGAAAATGGTTTGCCTACAGGTCAGAGAGTTCCTCGACAGGGACAAAGAGCCCATCTCTGCCCCTTGTTGGGGAGAGATGCCTTACTCCTTCTAGGAAGCCTTAACTCTACCCCCTGCAAAAGACCCCAACTCAGAAGTCAGTAACTTTGAACAGGTTCCAGAGATTCTAATTTGGCCAACCAACGCCACTGGAGACCATAAGAGAAGCCAAAGATACAGATGGGAAAGGAAAGGAGAAATGAAAGCAATGCCGGGGATGGGGGAAGGGATGGGGGGAAAAATCACCAAAGGCTTAAGGGTGAGTCCCTTTACCGTTCTACAACATCCCTGTCCCAAGACAGACTCACCGACCTATGCCCTGATATGTAATTAATTACACCCTGCCTGTCCCCGAAAATAACTCGGGCTCCACATCAATTCCGAACTGGGCCCCCGACCCTCCAGGCCAGTCGTCTCGTCCTAAACCGGCTCCCGCTCCTCCAGATCCCGACCCCAGCACAAGCCCCGCCCCTCCCTCGAACAACCGGCCGTGCCCTTCCAGCTCTGGCAAGCCCTTTGGCCACCCCGTCTCTCATTACCAAGGTGACGAAGCGCAGACTCCGGGCCTGGGTGGGTGGCATCACTATCAGGTTCACGCCAAGAAGGAGCTGGAGAAGAGCTGCCCCGCTCCATGCAAACGGCCTGCCCGCCATCACCGCTGTAGACTATGCAGCAAATCGGCTGGAACCCGCTGCGTGGCACCTACAGCAGCCGCCCGGACGCACCCGTAAGGACACACGCCGGAAGTGCCTTCGCCGCCATCTTGGTAAAGGAGGGGCAGAGATGGTGGGAGAAGGAGGAATCTGGGAGGGAATGCGATGCGGCCGCGGCGGAGGAGCGTGGGAATGTAGCGCGACCTCGCGTGGCAGAAGGAGCTGAAGATCTCGTCTTGGTAAAGAGAGTCCTGAGCTCGGGTTGGCCTCTGCCACGGAGACCCTGTAACAAGGTGGCGCCTACTGTGTGCCAGTGTATGGGAGAGCGAGCGCCCCCTCGGGCCGGGGTGCCGCCGGTCCTGAGCTCAGAGCCACAGCCGCTGCAGAATTGGGGCGAGAGCTGGGAAGTGTAGGGCGCCCTTCTCCACGCCCCTGCCTTCTGGTGGAATTTGAGCCTTGGCCCTGTTCCCGGGAGAGGCCCTGTTTGGTGCAGGGCACAGAGTGTCAACAGTTCTTTGGACTCTCTGTGTCCTTGAGGTTGGTCCCAGTGTAGCCTACTTGCTCCTGCCTTTGAGCAAAGCTCCAAAAGACCGCAGTCCTTTCCCTGCGCTCCCCACCCGTCCACTTCCGAATTTTAGAGGTCTTCTAAGATGTCATGCCTCCTCCGAAAGGAATGTTGGACAGTGTGTTCAGACTTTGCAGAATCAAAGCAGCGAGTCCACAGGCGAGGAATTTCAGACCAATGGGGAGATACATAAGGATAAGGGGAAGGAGTGTATCATAAAGTGGAGTAGGTGTAGTTTCCACAGAATCGGAGACCCTCTTGGCATTGGCCATTGGGATCCAGGTGCAGCCAATTTGGCCTTAGTGCTTTGTGACTGAGCTTGGAATGACTCCAGGATCACAGGTCCTTGGGATGCTTTGATTCAGGTCTGCCCACTGGAAGCAAATCACCTCAAATGGTTGGAGAAATAAAATCTGATCACAACTGTATGGGAGAATAGGGTGCCTGGGCGGCTCAGTTGGTTAAGGGTCTGACTCTGATTTCCACTCAGGCTGTGATGTCATGCTTGGTGAGCTTGAGCCCCGTGTCTGGCTCTGTGCTGACAGTGCAGAGCCTGCTTGGGATTCTCTGCCTTCCTCTCTCTCTGTCCTTCCCCTGCTCACAGGCTTTCTCCCTCTCTCAAAAGTAAAGAAACATTAAAACAAAACAAAACTTAGAGTGCCTGCGTGGCTCAGTGGGTTAAACGTCCAACTTCGGCTCAGGTCATGATCTCACAGTTTATGGATTTGAGCCTGGAGCCTGCTTCAGATTCTGTGCCTCTCTTTCTCTCTGCCCCTCCCCTACTCTTGCTCTCTCTGTCTTTCATAAATAAATAAACGTTAAAAAAAACTATGGGAGAAAGCAGGATCATTTTACCCTATGACTCCAGATCCAGTTATTTTTAATATACCTTTCAAAATTGTTATGGAGGAGTGAATAGAAATTGAGAGCTGAAAGATGGGTAGTCAAATGGTTTTTAACCTACTTATTTAGTCATAAGCACCTTTACGAATCAGATGAAAATTTAGTGCCCTGTTTTCCAGAAAAAAATGTCCACACACACAAATGGAATTTTGTATATAATCTTAAGAGGTTCATGAAGACCATCAATAGTTTTCTTGATTCAGCATCTCTGAATCCCTGATCCAACCTAGTCCCCTTACTTTAGAAGGATAAGAAAACAGGGGCAACTGGGTGGCTCAGTCAGTTAAGCGTCTGACTTCAGCTCAGGTCATGATCTCCCGGTTCATGGGTTCAAGCCCTGCATCGGGCTCTGTGCTGACAACTAGGAACCTGCTTTGGATTCTTTGTCTCCCCCTCCCTCTGCCCCTCTCCCACTCACACTCTCTCTCTCTCTCTCAAAAATAAATAAACATTAAAAAAGTTCTTAAAAAAAAAAAAAAGGAGAAGAAAACAGAGAGGAAGTGATTTGTCCAAGGTCACAGAGTTTAGGAGAAGGGATTAAAACTCAAGTTTTCTGATTCCCAGATAGTCTTTATAATGGGCTATTTCTCACAGGCTACTCAAACTGCATTGCTAAGCCATATTTGGTGGCCCCCAAATGCCTTCAATAAAGAGATTTCTAATGAAACTTTCTCACATTGGTTGGGTTGAATGGGGCATGGCTAAATGCCCCTTACTCTTGCAAGGACATAGCCTTGCCTTGTACCCAGGCCTTTGTGATTTCAGAATGTAAATCTTGGGTGGGGCGGTGGGGGGGAATGTAAATCTTGGGCTCACTAAATTTTGGTGAGTAGAGCAAATTCAACTTTTGTTTTTCTTCCCACTTGCTCAAGTATGCCTGTATCCTTTGTGCCTGCAAGTATCCTATGTAGGAGGGATTGATGGAGCAGATATTATTTCCATTTCTGTAGTAAAGAACAAATCCAGGAAGGGTGAAGATTATAGCACAAGTACATGGTAGAACCAAGAGCTGAGCCTTGTTTTGTTTTCTGTTTTTTTGTTTTTATTTATTTATTTTTTTGTTTTGAGAGAGAGTGAGAGCCTAAGTGGGGCAGAAAGAGAGAGAGGAAGAGAATTTCAGGCAGGGTGCAGAATTTCTGCACCATCAGCCCAGAGCCCGATGCAGAGCTTGAACTCCCAAACTGCAAGATCATGACCTGAGCCGAAATCAGAGACGCTTAACCGATTGAGCCACCCAGGCACCCTGTGAGCCCTGGTTTCTTGACCCCTAGCTCCTGCATATTTTCTACCAGATGATTCTGTAGTCTCCATGCCTTTGTTCCTAAATACAGATGCAAAAAATGAGGTGTGTAGATAGATTTATAGATAGGTGGATACATGGGCCTATCTCTGATCAAATAAATCAGAATCCATGAAAATGAGACCAGGTTTGGAAACCACTGTTCCACTGTGTTGTCAGAAGTAAACCTAAATCCAGGTGAGTTAATCATTTTATTGATCTGGAGAGGTGTTTTTGTGTAATGGAGTGAGGTGTTTCTTTGTTTGATTTTGAGTCAGCTAAGCCTGTATTCAAATTTGATATTTACCCACTTGCTAGTAACTATCTCTTAGGGTTATATATGTTGCTAAATAAAATAATACATGTAAAGATAAATAGTAAACACATAGTAGTAAATGTTACTTTTCTCCTTTCTGCCTTCTGTATTATCTCTGAACTCATAAGCCTGAGAAGCAGAAATTCCTGGGTTCTTCTCTATCTTGTGATTGGGAGGTTGGGCAGAAGTTGTTTGAGTGCCCTGCAAGATGACCCCCCACACTCTGCACCTTTCCAGAATGGTGAAGGAGAGAGCAAGAATCTGTTTCCTTAGTCTGTCTCTCCAAACTGTACCTTGTGGCCTGCTTTGTGGGAATTTGAGTACTTTCAAGGGAATTATCGAATAGTACATATGACTGTAGACTGGGGAATGCTCCTCTGTTTTTGCTTCAAGTTTCCCATTGCTGCAAGGAAAAATCCTCTGGAGGTTCTAGGGTCACAAATGTGACCTGGAAGATCCCCAAAGGTTCTAGGATCCTCTAGGAGCCAAAGAAACATAGGAGACTGGGAAAGAAACAACACTGGGAGGCTTTGCACCTAATACCTGTGGACCAGTGGGACTCTACTGTGGGGGTGGGTCTGGTAAAGTGAGACATGTAACCCCAGCTGCTGATCACCTGACTACTTGCTCTGGTTTGGGGGAGATGTCCCAGTGGTGGGACTGCAGAAACTCTGGCGATGGTGCCAACAGGTTTTCGTTTTCCCATTTTCCTCTCCCTTTCTTTCTTCACAGGGGGGAGGCTCCTGAAGCCCTGTAACCTGAAGGGGTAGCTCTGGCAGTAAAGCACTGGTAATGCTTCCTTCTACTTGAGATAAAGGAGCAGACTCCCTGACTTGGAGGAGATGGTGCCCTGATCTGCTTGTTCAGCAGCTGGCACTAGCGTGGGTCAAAAGGGCTCCAGATGGGGCTTGTGTGTGGTCTCAGGTCCTGGACTGCAGAGAGATGGGGGTGTCAGGAGAGGGAGCTGAGGATCAGGAGTAGATGAGGGAGGCCTTTCCCACCTCCCAGAAGGTAGGTCATCAAGCCCCAGATCAATGTTACATCCCAAGTTCCTTGTATCCAGGTGTTTCAGTGACATCTCTGACTGTCCTTCTACGCTGAAGCTTCTGGGGGTGGGGAAAGGTGGAGGAGGGCACTGGGTGGATGATGTGGGTGCTGAGACAGAATGGTTCCAGTTTCCCAGGGGTTGGAGTCCCTGGTGTCTGCTTTTCCAGGACAGCTGGGGCCTTGTGAAAATCTGGAAAGGAAGACATGCAAGAGGAATGGAGAGCCTTGTGCTCATGACTCAGAGATGTTCGGACAAGGGTGGTGGCCTCGTGAAGGGATGACCTTGTGATAAGAGGGAACAAGAGCTAAAGCTGGAGGCAGAACTTTGAGATGGGGGGTGTCAGAGGGGCTTTTCTGAAATGTGAAAGTGAATACGGGGGCAGATTTTGCAACACCACCCAGCCTGCTGTCTTCTCAAGCCTCTGCTCTCCAACCCCCGCCTGTTCCCCCCACCCCACCCTGTGCTTCCTCCCATCTTTCACCAAGCTCTCTTTCTGTTTCTGCTTTCTCCGGCCTTCTCCCATCCTGTTCTGCCACGCCCTCTGCCCGCTCTGTCCCCGTTCCTCTCTTCCCTGGTGTCCTGTTCATCTGTTTCCATCCCCCTGGCTGCCTGCCCAGGCCCTCTGTCCTTCTATCCTTTAATGTGGGGCCCATGGGAACTGGAGTTCACAGCAAAACAGGAAGAGCCTGTGAGCAGGAAACTGGGAGTGGGGCAGGGGGTGAACAACCAGCAGTAACCTCAGCCTCCCACATCTGGACTGAAGCATCGCCGGGGCTCTCTGTCTCTCCCACAGCAACCCACCAGCCCCAGCTTCTTCCATCCATCTTAGTGCTTCACTGGTCCAGCTGACCTGAGAGAGAACCAGACAGGAGCATCCTGGACTCCAATTCAAGAGAAAGAGCACAGGAGTGCTCACTGGAGTGAGGACATCTGGATTCTGATCCCAGCTTGGCCACTAACTGTGTGTGGTCTTGGAAAAGGCTCTCCCATGAGCTCAGTGTTCTGAGGCTAGTTCTTCTGAATGTTCTCTGTAAAATGGTGCTCCTGTTATTTACCCTCCCTCCCTCCCTCCCTCTTGAGGTTGCTCTAAGGCCCAAAAGATATAGTGAAACAAGCACTGGAAGGTTAACAGTGTGAGATTCCAGGTGATGGGAAGACCTATAGATGAAAGGATTGGAAGTTAATGATCGCTGCTACCATTTCTTGAACACTTACTATGTGCCACACATTGTGCTGTGATACGTTGTTTATGTCTCATGACAACCTTATGTAGCTAAAACCATTATTATTATCATCCCTATTTTAAAGGTAGGGAAATTGGTTAAGAAACATTATGTAACTTATTTAATCGCAATCAGACAGCTAATAAGAGGCAGAGGCAAAGCCAGATTTGAACCCAAAACCTGAGCCCAGAGCTCAGGTGCCAAACAACACGTTGAGATGAAATTGACAAGAGTTAACAAGTACAGAAGAGGATCATATTATTTCTCTTATTTAAGAAACAGGAACATAGTACCTCCTCTGTTGCTGACTCTATGCTAGGCCCTGTTCCATGGGCCACAGGGGAGATAAAATCAATTAAACATGGTATCTACCTTCAGGGGTGTATCTCATTTTCCAGGCAACAGGGCAGGACAACTACAGCTATAGTCTTAGTACATCCTGGTTAGAACCTACCATCACTTCAGATGGAACGGTTCCCAGATACGAGAACCTGTGTATCTTCCCAGGTCCATCCTGGGCTGGCACCTGAGTCACCTGCCATCTCCACCCCTACCTCCTTGCCAGGCCTGCCATTGCTCCTCCTCTCTCTCCTGGCCTCTTCACATTTCGGTGGCCCCCTGCAGGGCACCCACGTTCAGAAAGCCTCCCTGGAAGGAAAAGCACCTGCCTTTCCACCTCTGGAGTGATACCAGCTTGGCTGAGGCCCGGGGCTTGTGGGGAGAGCTTTTTGGCCCTTTCCCAGAGGCAGGAGAGGAGGAGGGAGGCTGGGAAAGCAGGCTGGGGCTCAGTGTTGCAATTCCGGGCAGTGCAGGGACCTTTGCTCTACGAGGTGTCTATGGAGGGGAGGGAATACTGACTCTGGAGGCTGCCGGGATTGGGGTGGGGGTGCCTGGGAGGCCGTCTTTCTGTAAGAGCAGCTAAGAGGCACCGGGGTGAGGAGAGGAAGGGGAGAGACGTGGAACTGGGCTGGTCTACAGGGAAATGCGACTGTCATGGTTGGGGGAAGGGAAGCAGGGGTGAGGCTGGGCTGAGGGGCGGCGGGCTGGGGAGGAGTCAGCATGGTAGGGAAGCTGCTCCGTGGGTGTGGGGGACTGCGGCCAGGGTTCTGGTCAGTCGTCTCCAGTCTGCCTAGCAGGAAGGAGAAGTGGCCCGACCCCTCACCAGTCCCTCCCCTCAGCCTCTCCCCACATTACTTTTCTGGGGCTCCGGTCCTTCACTTGCTCAGCTCCGGCTCCTCTGCCAGCCAGCGAGGCCTCTGGACAGGGGATTGCACCATCCTCCTCTCCCAGCAAGGGGGCTCCAGAGACTGTCCCAGCCTGGAAGTCCGCTGGCCTGGGGATTCGGTGGGTCTGTTCCTCAGCACTGGCCTGGGGCTCTGTGTGTGAGTCTGGGGTGGGAGGGAGGTTACCCTGTAGATCTTAGAAAGTGGTCTCTGGGGAGAACTGAAGGATGATAATGGTGATGGCAGCCCAGGCAGCACCAGGATTCTGTTTAGGTCCCAGAATAACTTCTGAAGGGTTCTGGGGGAGGGGGGTCCTGGCTGTGAACTGGAGTGACTCCCACAGGCAGGAGGTTTGTGCCGGGACCCTGGAAAGTGACAGTAGTGAGGGTGTCTAAAAAGCAGTGAGTTTTACTGTGTGAGTGAGCAGTGAGTGAGCTGGTCCTGGCCAACTTTGTTCCCAGTGCTGTCCTTACTTTGGACTAAGAGGAAGGGGCTCTGACAGAAGCTGGGCAGATGTGCCCAAACACCCTGTGATGGCCTGGAGGGGTCCTTGGGGAGAAGAGGTGGCATGGTGGTCAACAGCTAAGACTTTGGAGTCAGACCAGAATTGGAATCTTGGCTCTACCATTGCCTAACTGTGTAGCCATAGGCAATTTACTTAATCTCTTTGAACCTCAGTTTCCTGATCTGTAAAATGAGCTTAAGAATAGTCATGATATTGGGGTGCCTGGGTGGCTCAGTCGGTTAAACGTCCTACTCTTGATTTCGGCTCAGGTCATGATCTCACGGTTCGTGAGTTCAAGCCTCGCAAGGAGCTCTGTGCTGATGACGCGAAGCCTGCTTGGGATACTGTTTCTCCTTCTCTCTGCCCCTCACCCGCTTGTGCTGTCTGTTTGTCTCTCTCTCTCTCAAAATAAATAAATAAACTTAAAAAAGAAAGAATAGTAACGACATCCATAGGAATATTGAGAGAAAGGCATATAAAGCCTTAGAACAGGCTGATATGTACGTATACAGCAAGTAAATGTTAGCGGATATATCAGTACTGATAAGATCAGGAGGAGAAAGTTGCCGAGGCCAGAAAGGAGCCCGGTTCTGAAGACTGTAACATGGATCATTCCTGCAGGAGAGTCCCTTGGTAATGTCCAGGGCTCCAGGAAGAGATGTCCTTGTGGCTGGAGGCCCCTGTGCCTGATGCTTCTCCTGGTAAGCTTCTTCATCCCAGCCCTCTCCCCTGATCCCACATCTCAGCCCTTCTCCTCCCTCAGGAATCAGCCTCCTTCGTTACTTGCCTTCTGCCATACCCCAGAGAGCAGTCTAGAGTCGTTCTTGGTATTGCTTGCCTCCTTCTGCCCAGACTACCTCTATCTACACTGGTTCTGGTGCTGTTCCCTCCCAATCTGGGCTTGCTGCTGGGGACAGCTGGCGTGTCCAGGGCTTAGCAGCACTGGCTTTGAAGAGTTCTGTCTGATCTCTGAAATTGATACACATCAGCCCCTCAAGGGGACAGAGGTTAACATCCTCATTTAAGGTATTGAGGTACAGGGGACTGTAAGTGACTAGCCCTAGAGCCCACATGAACCCCAGGGGCCTGAAGCCTGAGCCAACATTTTGCTGCCCTCTAGGGGTAGAAACAAGTTTGCAGTTTCCCAGAAGGACACAGAGGAAGTGGATGGGAGGGACCTGAGAGACCCCCCTTGTGCCTCTCTTTTGGGGCTAGACTCTGCAGTGGAGCTGTGGGAGCCAGATGCACAAGATGCAAGTGGCCAGGCGCTGGGAGTCAGCAACTGCGTCCTCAGGGAGGAAGCCAGCACGCCCCAGTCGGCTGGGGACTCCCTGGGGGCAGGGCTGGAGGCAGCAGAGCCCATAGTCCTGCTCCCTGGGGTGGATACCCCTCCAGAGTCTACAGGTGAGGAGCTGTTGGATTTGGAGGAGGCAGGGGCTCCCTGGATCTGGGAGAGGTACCTTAGGGCCGTTTACCTCATAAGATCATGGTTAAGTCCAAAGGCTTTGGATTCAACTAGACTTGAGTGATCTAAGTGTGAATTTTGTCTCTACCTTAGGCCTGTCCGAGTCTCGGTTTCCTTATTTGTAAAATGGAAGTAATAATGGTATTATCGCTTCTTGGCCTTTTGGCTAAGAGCAAGTGTAACATCTGTTCTTACCAGTTTAATAATAGTATCTATCTGTTATGGCTGTTGTAAGGATGGATCAATGCATATAAAGGCTCAGACAATACCTAGGACATAATAGCACTTGGTATATGAGAGCTACTTTCTCATAACCGACTAGGAAGGGAATGAAGGTCACTGAGTGCTCAGGGCAGTGGCCAACTGGGCACCAAGCTTTTTTCTTGGAGAAGAACACTAAGGCTCTTCCCTGTACCCAGAGCTCCGTCCGCAAAAACGGAAAAAGGGGCCAGCCCCCAAAATGCTGGGGAATGAGCTGTGCAGTGTGTGTGGGGACAAGGCCTCTGGCTTCCACTACAACGTGCTGAGCTGTGAGGGCTGCAAGGGATTCTTCCGCCGCAGCGTCATCAAAGGAGCGCGCTATGTCTGCCACAGTGGGGGCCACTGCCCCATGGACACCTACATGCGTCGCAAGTGCCAGGAGTGTCGCCTTCGAAAATGCCGCCAGGCTGGCATGCGGGAAGAGTGTGAGTGTCTGGGGGCAGGAGTGGGGGAGGAGGCTTCTGGGAAAGGGGTGCCAGGGTGTGAGGGTAGACAGGCAGCTGAGCCTACAGGGCCTTCCTACATGGTCCCTACGTATAGATTAAAATCTCTTCCTTATGTTTACTCAATGCTCTCTGCTTTTCTGGAGCCTCAAACTACCCCTGTGCCCCATCCTTGCTTCCTGTCTCCCCCTTTTCCTCCCTCCTCACGTCCGGCCCCGTCCTTAGGTGTCTTGTCCGAAGAGCAGATCCGCCTAAAGAAACTGAAGCGGCAAGAGGAAGAACAGGCTCAGGCCACATCCATGCCCCCAAGGGTGTCCTCCCCTCCCCAAGTCCTGCCCCAGCTCAGCCCAGAACAGCGGGGCATGATTGAGAAACTGGTGGCTGCCCAGCAACAGTGTAACAGACGCTCTTTTTCTGACCGGCTCCGAGTCACGGTAACTGAGGGAGCTGGGGACAGGTGGCTGTGCCCAGGGCATGGTTGGCTTCTTGATATCCGACTCAGTATAGTTTGTGTCTTCCATCCTTGCCCTTCTGGATAGCCTTGGCCCATGGCACCAGATCCCCAGAGCCGGGAGGCCCGTCAGCAGCGCTTTGCCCACTTCACGGAGCTGGCCATCGTCTCTGTGCAGGAGATCGTTGATTTCGCCAAACAGCTGCCTGGCTTCCTGCAGCTCAGCCGGGAGGACCAGATCGCCCTACTGAAGACCTCTGCGATTGAGGTGGCTGGCAAGGCTGAGGGATGACGGGAGGACCGGGGCGGGATTGTCTCTGGCAGGGGCTTCACGACAGCCGCATGGGGAGTTGAAAGTGCCTCATGCCGAGACCAGCCTGCAGAGTCCCTGTTTGAGGTCTGCTGTTGTGTGCAGGTGATGCTCCTGGAGACGTCTCGGAGGTACAACCCTGGGAGTGAGAGTATCACCTTCCTCAAGGACTTCAGTTACAACCGGGAAGACTTTGCCAAGGCAGGTGAGAACTGAGATCAAGAAAAGATTGGGGTGGATGGAGAGACACTTTTGGTCATTGGGCTCATAGTGACTACAGAGACACAGGCCCAGGCTTTGGGTGGCTGTTCAGGGAAGGCTTCTCTTGTTTTCCCAAGATAGAAAGTTGGAATGGTGATCGGCCTCTCTCAGCTGCTCCAAATAGACCCCTGTCCTCTGTTGCATTTGGCCAGTGGTTCTCAAACAGTGTTCTAAGGAATCTGAGGTGGGGTTCTGGGGAATTGTCACCCTGGAGGAAGGTCAGAGAGGCAGAGGAATGTCCTTCTTCCTTGAGCCAAACAAGAAACTCCGTGTAATATTGTGCTTCTGGATGATGTTTTGCCTAAAGAAAAGATTTTGCACCGAGTCTTTTAGTACTTAATAAGGAACTCAGTGGTGCCCTTTAAGGAACGTGTGGACTGACTTCACCCTATCTTTCAAATGCTTTTTTTGATGAGTTGTGGAACAGAAGCTGAAACGTGGCAACTTCAGGGCCATTTTAGGTTAAGAGTGAACACTCCCTTCCCCGTGCTGCATTACACCTGGAATGTTTTCTCCAAGAATTCGTTCACAGCGCTGCTCTTTGATCCTTACTTGTAGGCTAAGCAGTGTTGGCTTCCTCATATCCAGTTGCTGGTAATGTTTGTGTCATGGGAGTGGGGGTGGGCAAGAATGGACGGCTGAGGGTGTTTTGGAGGGACTGGAACTTCGGCTCAACGGGAGACCGAGTAGTTTAACACCTGAGTGAGTGGGTCTGTAAAATAGGGCCAATGCTATGACTCCATTCTTGGGGTTTGGTAGGTCCTGCTTTCCAGGACAGAGCTCATTGTCTGGTTTCTGGTGACTCAGACCAGCTCATATGCCTCTTGTCCAATACAGGCCACTCTGAGCTTTCTAGGAAGGCCTCCCTTAACTATAGAGCATGGCACATCTGTCACATCTCCTGGCTTCTCTAGTGCCCTGTGTGCTGCTGGAGTGTATAGGCGCCTAATGGGGGCAACTTGAGGACTTTTTTCCAGCTTTAAAAACCCAGCCCTGCTCCTTTTCTCTGCCTTTTTCCCTAAATGCTTATCATCCAGGTCGTTCCCAAGCGTGGCCTCCTCCTCCTTCCTAACCTCCTCCTTTCTGAACCCTTCGCCATTCTCATGTCCGGGTGTTCCTGCAGCACTCGCGGGCTTGTGCCATCTGAATCTGCACCTATTTATAGATTCATTTATATAAGCAGTTGTGATGCCATCACATTTGCCTTTCATTTCTTTTTGTCAGCGAGATCTTGGGAAGGAGGAGCAGGGGCCCTCTTTTGTCAGGTCTTCATCCCTCTCTACACCCACTACTATATGCTGCAGCCACTAATGATGTGGCCTGATAACATGAGCAGACCCTGCAAGGGTGCACAGACCATCTCCAGAACCTCCGCCTCCTCTCTGTACAAAGGGGCTGTTCGGCACAATTGGAGGCTCAACACCTCAACAAGAAAGGCTTTATAAAATGGGGCTTGTCCATTAAATGTCTTAGCACACACTTGATAAACATCAGGGTGAAAGTACAGGAAGTGACTAACCAAGAAGCCTTGAATGGAAAAGTTAGCAGATGGTTGCTAAAAGAAATCTGAGAGAGCTTAGGGGATAGGGTGGAGTGGGGGAGACTGTGTGATGGGAGAAGTGTTCTTTAGATGTCACGACTTTAGGTCATGGTTTGTTGAACTTCACTCTCCTCAGCAAGAAATCTGGCTCTGTTTTTTTAATCTATTACTTATTTAACAAGCACTTATATAGTATGTGCCACGTTATAATAAGGATCCATCATGAGATGAGTACTATTACTATCTCCATTCTGCAGATGGAAAAACCAAGGCCCAGAGAACTTAAATAACTTACCCAAGGTCACACAACCCAATAAATGGTAGAGCCAGGACTCCAACCCAGGCAGTCTGTTGTCATAGTCCATACCCTCAACCTTATTGCTGTGTTCTTGCTGGGATGTGAAACATGTTATCTCTGGTATTCAAACAAGTAAGGCCTATTGCCAGTGAAAAAGTTTTCTTTGTAAACAAAAATAAGAGTTGCCTCTATTTCTAGTAATGTGGGGTCCTCCAGAATGCCAATAATAGGGGCATCTGGGTGGCTTAATCGGTTAAGTGTCCAACTTCGGCTCAGTTCATGATCTTGCACTTTGTGGGTTCAAGCCCTGAGTTGGGCTCTGTGCTGACAGCTAGGAGCCTGGAGCCTGCTTTGGATTCTGTGTCTCCCTCTCTCTCTGCCCTTTCCCTGCTCACGTTCTGTCTTTCAAAAATAAATAAACATTTTTTTTAAATGCCAATAATAGAAGAATTTATCCTTGTCATTCAATTCAGCACCTCCTATGTGCCAGGCACAGCACTATGTGCTTTGCATGCTTTATCATTTAGCTGTCTCAACAGTCTTACAAGTTCAGATGAGCTTCCCATATCACAGATGAGGCTTAGAGAAGTTAAGAAACTTGCCTAACATTACATAGCAGAGCCCTGGAGACTTCTTCGTGCGTTCCCAATAGTTCCCCTAAGTTGAGTTGGAGGAGAGAAGGAAGCTCCCACGGCTCGTGCTGCATGCCCCCGCCTCCCTTCTTCCTCCCCAGGGCTACAGGTGGAATTCATCAACCCCATCTTCGAGTTCTCCAGAGCCATGAATGAGCTGCAGCTCAATGATGCTGAGTTTGCTCTGCTCATCGCCATCAGCATCTTCTCTGCAGGTGTGAGGAGGGGCAGGAGGGAAAGGGAGCAAGAGACTTGCACCAAGAGGGGGCTGCAGGCCCCATGGGGCAGGAATTGTGGGGGTGGAAGCCCATGTCGTGCTACTTTGGGAGATGTTGGGTGTGGCATGTCCCTATTTTGGGGGTTGTGATTTGGGATATGGAACTAAGACCGTGGCCAGACTTGCTCCTCGACTCTCTTGGTGACCTGTAGACCGGCCCAACGTGCAGGACCAGCTCCAGGTAGAGAGGCTACAACACACATACGTGGAGGCTCTGCATGCCTACGTCTCCATCCACCACCCCCATGTGAGTCTCCCGATGGTGCCCTTTTTCCTCCTCCCCCCAGGCTTATCCCCTGACACACCTGTTTTCCCTTCAAGACTCCTTCCCTGACTACATCTTGCACAGACAATTTGGTACCTCTCTCACAACTCCCCTACCCTTGCCCCTTCCCTGGGGAGAGACAGAACCTGTATTTGTCCCTCTCTTCCCCTAGGACCGACTGATGTTCCCAAGGATGCTAATGAAATTGGTGAGCCTCCGGACCCTGAGCAGTGTTCATTCAGAGCAAGTGTTTGCACTGCGCCTGCAGGACAAAAAGCTTCCCCCGCTGCTCTCTGAGATCTGGGATGTGCACGAATGACTGTTCTTCCCCCATATCTTCTGTTTTCTGGGCTGGATGGCTGAGGCGCCTGGCTGCCTCCTACAGGTGGAGCTGTCTGAGAAGGGCAAACATTCCTGGGAGCTGGGCAAAGGAGATCCTCGTGTGGCATTAAAGGAGAGTCAAAGGGTTGGGAGTTTTGTGGCTGCTGGGCAGTGAGGGTCCTGCTAGAAGTGTGCTCCATTTGAAGATCGTACTGACCCAACCAAATGGATGAACCTGGGGGCCACTTTGCACAAGGTTCTCCAGGGCCCTGCCCCTCCTGCCTCCACCACTTCCTGTTTTCCCCACAGGGCCCCAAGAGAAATTCTCCACTGTCACTGCGGCTTGGCCATAAATGCCTGGGGGCTGCCTCACTGATAGGTCTGGCGCTGTCTGTACAGAAAGACCAAAAAGAAGATAGAACGAGAGAAAAAAAAAAAATCTCTGGATTGGGGGTGGGGGCACGGCCACCGTAGAGGAGGAAACCCTCCTTTAGGATCCGCCTCCAGACGCATAACAGAGACAAGTCACAAGTGACAGCCTGGGCAGTGAGAGGGGACTACCAACCCCATGAGGATAAATGAAATGCTGAGGCTTAGATGCCCCCTTCCCTTTTAGTGACCCAGGTGGGATTGTGTTGTCTTTCTAAGGTGGGGGGGGGGGCGGGGTAGGAGGTTGAAGTTTCAGAACTAACACCCCAGTCATGCACCTGTCTTCGTGGGCACGCTCATAATGCCTCGGGTGTTCCGTTGGCACCTAAAAAAGAGGGTACAACAGCCCAACTTCTAGGGCCTCAGGCCTTGTGGGACAGGAAGAAAAGTGCCCTGACAGCAGGGTGTAGGCTGCCCTGCTGCAGGTTTGTCTTGTGGGAAGGGCTGGACTCCATTTCCCACCGGACACCGCGGCACCGTTCACGTCCCCTTCGCTCTGCGCGCTCCCTTGTAGGTGAGACAGCGGGCCGCGCCTTCCGGCCTCGGTCCCCCCCGCCGTCCCTGAGTTGGTAGGCTCCACCTCCAGGGCAGCGGCTTTGCAGCCCCGGCTGCTGGGCACTTCCAAGCCGCTTGCAGGGGGAGGAAGCGTGAGGTGTGGGGAACGCTCAGAAAGTCTCAAGAGCAGTTTCATCTTGAGAAGTCGCTCCCAGGTTAATCTACATTTCGTCGAAATGGACGCTATTACCTTGTCAAATTAAAATCTCGTTGTGCAACTTGAACAAAAGGTATTCCTTTGAGTCCTCCCCATGGCACGCTTGGCGCTGGGCTGGCCCAGCGCTCCCCATCGCCTTCCCACTCCCACTCGGATAGGTGTGTGCGTAGCCGCCTTTCTCCCGAGGTTGGCTCCACCCTTCAGCGCTCGGCTTGGTGCAGCTCTGTCCCCCCCAGTGGTGCATGGTACAGCTCCCGACCCCCTCAACCTCTCCCTCCCTCTCGGGCTCGGAGTGGTACGCGCCCCCCCCTCCCCCCGGGCAGACACGGAACTGGCGCGCGCTGGAAGCGGCGCCGGCAAGCGACCGACGCTCAGCTGCCAGGGGCGGTCTGACTGGGCCTGGCCGGTTCCCCCAGGCTCGGGAGGTAGGAAGGTCCGGGCCACTCGGGGGCCCTGGAAGGATATTTGGGAAGGAACTCCTCGCGGGGGTGAACGGGCTCTGACAGGAAACAGGGGTTCTGGGGGAAGCGGCCTCTGAGGAGGCCCTAAGAGGCGTGTGTGTGGAGGTGGGGGGCGTGGGGTCTGGAGAGGAAGGGGAGTCCGTAGGGAAGGGGGCGGGGCTAGGAGTGAGAGCGCTCGGGGCCGCGGACCGGGTGCGGGCTGCCAGACCCAGCGCCGCTCGCGGCGGCTGGGTTCGATTCCTGCCGGCCGGGCAGGGGCGGGTGAGAACTGTCCAGCAGGTGAGGGGGCGGGCAGAGCTGTCCAGCCCGGGGGCCGAGCCGGGATAAGCACCTGGCGCGTGCGCGCGTGTGTATGTGTGTGTGCATCTTACATTTGATCACGATTTGGAGACCATGTTTGGTTCTTTGGGGAAAAAAAATGGGGGGTGGGGTGGGGGAGGAAGTGTTTCAAAACTGCTTGTTGGAGGGTCGAGACACCATTTAATCTTTGCCGCAACTGCTTCCCTTCCTATCCTCGTGCATCTCTAAATTCCTCTTCCTGCCCGGCCTCCCCCCCCCCCCAACCCTGCCTATTGCCTGCCTTATTGCTCTCGTTCTCCCCCACGCTGACCGGTCTGTGCTGATGCGCTTGCAAGGTCACTGCCTGGGTAGGAGGGGAGAGAGCCTCCTGTTGTGCTCACGTCAGCAAAGATGTCATATCGCTCTCCGGTTCCTGTGGTTTTACTATGACATTCTGCCCCAAACGAGGGACGAATCCAAAGGGTTGGTTAACGTTACCATTTGTAGGCTGAAAAGACATAGAGAACGTAAAGATCTGTGGATTCCAAATCTGCATCTGGAGTGGATGGTGATGGAGGACTTCAGCAGATAGGTATGCGTTTAGGGCTTGATGCCTTTGGAATATAGGAGCTGGAAACCAGGGACTCCCCCTTAGTAAACATGGTTGAAGCAAGAGGCAGAGTCTGAGCCTGGGATGGTATGAAGACAGGATGTGAGTTATAGGTGATGTTAGAGGCTTTACGGAGAGGAGGGAGAATGGAGAGAAAAGCCTTGGTTATCCCTGCAATCTGAATAACGGGAGGTAGTGGCTATTGATGAGACATGAAGTGTGGCTAAGCATCTATCCTATCACTAGTACTAGAATAGTCACAAGATCTTGGTGTCCTCGTGGCTCTGGAGGGACATGAACGTTGTAGAGCATGATAATGATTTGAGTTTTATCACATGCTTCTCAAGTGGGAGGGCTGGGATCTCATCAAGGCTAGAGGCCTGATGCCCTAATATGTCAGTAGAAGATACTTCAGGTGTGATATTTGAGATTTTGGCAGGAAAGGGCTCTTGATTTTCAGTGTAAAATAGATTTCAAGGCTTAGCCTTGAGCTCTGGCTCTGTAAATTCTGTTTTGAGATACATTGGCTCTCATCCTAAGTATTTTGCACATACTTATAGAACAAATTATGCTTTTACCTATGCCCCTTTTCATTTCTCTATTTCCCTCCCCTTCTTACTCTGCTTGGGAGGAGTTGAAATCAACTTTATAGTAGTGCCCCACCTACTGCGGTTTGCTCATGACTCCATGGCACTGGAGAGAACCAAAGGACTTTTTGGGTGTTAGTGATACCTAGAAGTGAGCATATGGCATGTTTTAGAAACTTGGTTTTGGTTGTGTAGAAAGAAGAAATCTCTCAAAATCCAGAAGTAGGACAAAGTGCAAACTAAAGATAGGTAGGGAAGAAGATAACCTAATAATTAGCGGGTGCTGTCAGTGGAAGAAGTGTCTCTAGGTTCAAAGAGAATGAATTGTTATGGGCCCTGGCTGACTCTGGAGTAGCAGCTGCTAGCACTGTGCGGTCACCAAGCAGGGGAGGGGCTGTGGCTATGCTATAAATAGTTCTGGGAGCCAGAGTCGCCATGGAGACAAACCCGAATCCTATTACCTGCAGATCCTCTATTGGGAGCAACAGAAGGGAGGGAGCAGAATTTTGAGGATTTGAGAGGTATTGCAGAGCGGTCTATTTATTATTAAGTAGGGAAGAAAAAAGATAGAGCTTCTCATTATCTAAATCAAATAGAATCTTAAGCATACAGGGAGTGTGCATGTCTATGTATGGAAGTGCACACAGCAGCAGAGAAGAGAGTGGTGTGTGTGTAGTGTAATGGGAATGTCTGTGTGTACAGTAAAGAAGGTCCTAGTGTGGCCATGTGTGGAGCACAGAGGTACATTTCTGTATGCACCGAGGGTAGCTTGTAGTGGAGTGAACCATTTTATTTAGGGAAGTGTGTGGACACCCAACAGGATATAGATTATAATTAAGACCACGTAAGCTTTTCCTAACTTTTGCTCTGTGGTTTAGAAATTACTGAGCACCGGGGCGCCTGGGTGGCGCAGTCGGTTAAGCGTCCGACTTCAGCCAGGTCACGATCTCGCGGTCCGTGAGTTCGAGCCCCGCGTCAGGCTCTGGGCTGATGGCTCGGAGCCTGGAGCCTGTTTCTGATTCTGTGTCTTCCTCTCTCTCTGCCCCTCCCCCGTTCATGCTCTGTCTCTCTCTCTGTCCCAAAAATAAATAAAAAACGTTGAAAAAAAAATTAAAAAAAAAGAAATTACTGAGCACCTCTTCCTGTCCTTGCAGAAATCCTATTATTTCTGCATCTAATTCTTAATTTCTATTAGAGATAGAAGGACAAAGTCTCATCTGTGTGTGTTGTATCACTGATTCCAATCTTGGGACTAGAGTAGAGGAAAAAAAAAAAAAAAAAAAAAAAAAGACTATGATTCAGCACCAAGGGCAGAGCTAGTAGCGATAGCCAGTGAGCCCCTTTCTTGCTTGAAGAGGGAAGAAAAATGGTTTAGATGGAGCAGTTGGAGCATGGATATTCCTCATGTGAGATTGCACAGGGTACAGTAGCCCACTGTTGTTGTTGTCTCAGTGCATTAAGTGTACAATTTATATGGTAGTTTCCCATGAAGCTGAATGCAGCATGTTTGGTTCAGGAAATAATTAGGTTTTCATATAGAGCTAGGAGTATAGATTAGTACTGATTAGAGTCTGGTTTGATACTGATTCAGCCTGGAGCTGTCCTAGAAGTGACTTAGTTTTTATTAACATAATGACAGTCCTGTTTAGACTAACGGGCTCTATTTTTCAGAAACAGAGCACCAGGAGTGAGGCTGGAAATGGGCTGGTTTGTGGGGATGGGGAAGTGAGCCATTATTTATCCTACTTTTAAAAAATTTATTTAATTTGAAAGAGAGCGCACGTGCGTGTAAGCATGAGCAGGGGAGGGGCAGAGAGAGAGAGGGGGGGAGAGAGAGGGAGAGAGAGAGAGAGAGAGAGAGAGAGAGAGAGAGAGTGAGTTCCAAGCAGGCTCCACATGACCTAAGCAGAAATCCAGAGTTGGACGCTTAACTGACCGAGCCACCCAGGCATCCCTCTCCTACTTCTTGACATTTGGCCCTGTGAGTTCAAAAGCTTAGACCAAGCTCTAGGCTAGGAAAAGTGTCATGTTTCCCCATCTTTACTACTGAAATGGAAGGTCTTCTGACCTATGACCCTGGCTGGAATGAAGCTGAGAGAGATGAGTCCCTTATACCCAGCAGTGGATCTTATCAGTACTTTTTTTCCTATTGGACTTGAATTTTCAGATAATATCAGAAATCCTCCTGGGAACATTGACTCCTTGTGCGGTGCCTTGAAGTTTCTCTGAGATGAACTGATGAATTGGAATCATGGTGCAAAAGAAGAAGTTCTGTCCTCGGTTACTTGACTATCTAGTGATCGTAGGGGCCAGGTAACCAAGAAGAGACTGGTTTTTGTCTTGTCTTTTGGGATGACCACAACATCTGTAATTATTCCCTTTCCCCATGCCCACATTGTTTTGGATATGTCATTCTTTCTCTATTATGTTACCCTCATAGGAACATTGATGCCATTAGTGAAAATAGCAGTCAGGTGGATTGAGAGCATTGGCCCAAAGGAACAGAGACAGAACAGAATTGCTCTTATCTAGCATCTTTGTGTTCTTGGGCAAATATACCCTGTATACTTCAGTTTCCTTATTTTGTAAAAAAAAAAAAAAAAAAAAAAAAAGTACCCTGTGCTCTTTCTCAACCTACATATGCTCTTTTGGTAATTCATTAGCTAATACACCTTTTAAAAGTGCTAATCATCTTAATGTATTAGTGATAATTCTATTGCTGCGATTTTCCTTGCATTTCAGGATGGGTATCTTCATGACAGTGCAGACCTCATTTAGCCCCCCAGCTAAATGTGGCAAGCAGCACCCAAGTTTTCCAAGGTCGTGCAGTTAGGTTACTTTATCCAAAATAGCATTTTGAGCTTTATTTCTGGACTGTGGTTAAAATTTGAAACAACATCCTATCCCTCCAGGCTGCTGAATTTGTCTTTATATTCTTCAGGCACCCGAGCAGTGATAGTGTGGCCCAGACTCCCGAATTGCTACGGCGATACCCGCTGGAGGACCACGCTGAGTTTCCCCTGCCCCCAGACGTTGTGTTTTTCTGCCAACCAGAGGGCTGTCTGAGTGTGAGGCAGCGACGCATGAGCCTGCGGGATGACACTTCTTTCGTCTTCACCCTCACTGACAAGGACACTGGAGTCACGCGTTACGGCATCTGTGTTAACTTCTACCGCTCCTTCCAGAAGCGAATGCCTAAGGAGAAGGGGGAAGGTGGGGGAGGGTCCCGTGGGAAGGAAGGACCCCGTGCCACTTGTGCCTCAGAAGAAGTTGGTACTGAGAGCTCGGAGAGTGGCTTGTCCCTGCAGCCTCCCAATGCTGACTCTGCCCCTGAGGTGAATCAGTCTCCTCGGGGCAAACCCCGGGCCAAGGCAGGAAGCCGTTCCCGCAACAGTACTCTGACATCCTTGTGTGTGCTCAGCCACTACCCCTTCTTCTCCACCTTCCGAGAATGTCTGTACACCCTCAAACGTCTGGTGGACTGCTGCAGTGAGCGGCTGCTGGGCAAGAAACTAGGCATCCCTCGAGGCATACAAAGGTACACTTTGCCACTGATGGTCAGAAGAGAGGGAAGCAGTTAGAGATGAGGTATAATTGGTGTGTGAGGGGCAGGAAGTTGCCTCTAAAGCCTGAGGTCCTTCAGACAGCTAGAATGAAGCGTTGTCTTATATCCTGTTGTATATTTAAGAATAAACTTTTGTTTAAAAAAAAAAAAGCCTGAGGTCTTTCATACCTATTTAAGCATTTTTGTGTTAGTCCTTTCTAAGCGAAAGACAGCTGCAGAGTTAAACTTCCTGCCATAATAATGTTTGGAGTTCGACATTTCATGGCAGGCAGGACAGTAAGTCCTGCTGTGTATACATTTTTATACTTGTTTCACCCTTGTATATTCTCTCTGGTCCTAGCTGAGCCCAAAGGGTGGGCTTTTCCAGTTGTCAGCATTTTACTCTCTATGGTTGCATTGGGTCGCTTTGGGGTATCAGCTCCTGGTGCTTACGCATCTGTTTCCTGCTGTCTGTTCCTCAGGGACACTATGTGGCGCATCTTTACTGGATCATTGCTAGTGGAGGAGAAGTCAAGTGCCCTTCTGCATGACCTTCGAGAGATTGAGGCCTGGATCTATCGATTGCTGCGCTCCCCGGTGCCTGTTTCTGGGCAGAAGCGAGTAGACATTGAAGTCCTACCCCAGGAGCTCCAACAAGCTCTGACCTTTGCTCTTCCAGACCCTTCTCGATTCACCCTAGTGGATTTCCCACTGCACCTTCCCTTGGAACTTCTGGGTGTGGATGCCTGTCTTCAGGTGCTAACCTGCATCCTGTTAGAGCACAAGGTGAGAGAGCCAGCTTTTTAGATCTTTAAGGACAGGGACTACATCTTTTTCATCTTTTTGTCTCTAGGAGGTAACATGGTGCCAGGTATACGGCAGTACTCAGTAGATGTGGGTTGAATTAAGTGGGATGTGTTCAGAGGGTTTGCCACTCAGGTGAATTATCCTTAGCTAGACTGAACTAATTCTCTGGAAGTATCAGTAGTTCTAGTCTAATGAGTGGTCCTGGCACTGGGCGAACAAGAGCCAGAAAAGTAAGGCATGAGGCAGGGATAATTGTGGAAGCCATGCTCATGGAGCCCTACACATGGTGAAATGGAAATTAAATTGTAGCACTGGAAACTTTCCCCATAAACCTTATTTAGGCAGTTGAATGATCCTTATGGTATGGCTTGTGGCAGGTGGTGCTACAGTCCCGAGACTACAATGCCCTTTCCATGTCTGTGATGGCGTTTGTGGCGATGATCTACCCATTGGAGTATATGTTTCCTGTAATCCCACTGTTGCCCACCTGCATGGCATCGGCAGAACAGGTGAGTTTCAGGTGTTTTCTGGCTTTGTCACCTCTGTCTTCCAACTCTGGCCAGCTCTGAGGGAGAACGCCCGATGCCAAGAAGTTGTAAATCAGTACTGGTCTTCAATCCTTTACTCTAACTTCTTTGTCTGCAAAACATGACCTAACTTTGAACTGATTTGATGGCAAAACTTGTGTTATTTGTGGTTTTTATTTATCAAAGTAAATGTTAATCATTATAGGTTACTGGCCATGCTCCTGTAGGTGTTACATAATATACAGAATATACACTGTCGCCTTTCTAAAATCTGAAAAATTATGAATACTAAAACACACCTAGCCTCAAGAGTTTTGGAAAAGAGATTATGGACCTGCATTTCCTCATCAAGAAAAATCCTCATGTGATAAGTGATCGAAATATGTTTAGTTTTTGTTTCTTACCCTCTTATTTTTTTTCTACAGCTACTGTTGGCTCCAACTCCGTACATCATTGGGGTCCCTGCCAGCTTCTTCCTCTACAAACTGGACTTCAAAATGCCTGATGATGTATGGCTGGTGGATCTGGACAGCAACAGGGTGAGGTTCTTGGCTGAGATATTATAGAGTCCAGAATAGTATTGTGTTCTGTTTTTCTAGGTTATTCCCAAGAAGGTCCTCAGTTGGTGGGTGATTTTTCTTGTGTGACTCATTGATACCATTTTTTTTTAATGCTTAGCTTTTACTTTATTGGCTAATAGGCCCTTGGTTAAGACCCAGAGTACAAGATTTAGTTTTGCCAGAATGAAGTGCTCCCCTGCATCTAGAAGCAGTAGGCAGTTGTGGTTGTGGGACCACTGCCTATGGTGTAAGTCATCTCATGGTTTTCCTGGGTATGGTTTCTAGTAAGACAGTGCCTTTCAGGCTTAAAATGTACAGTAATATTCTGTGGTGTGAATATACTCAAATTTCAGCAGGAAGCCCTTATATCTGTTTATAGTAAAAGTTTAGAAAATACAAATAAGTGTAAAGAAATAAATAAAAACCAGGGGCATCTGAGTGGCTGTCGGGTAAGGGTCCAACTCTTGATTTTGGCTCAGGTGATGATCTCACGGTTCATGGGTTTGAGCCCTGCTTTGGGCTTCATGCTAACATTGTGGAGTCTGCTTGGAATATTCTCTCTCTCTCTCTCTCTCTCTCTCTCTCTCTCTCTCTCCCCCCTCCCCCTCCCCACTCTCTCTCTCTGACTCTTCCCCTCCCACACGTGCACACTCGCTCTCTCAAAATAAACTTTGAAAAAAAAAAAAAGAAAAACCATAGTCCTATTGTCTGGACGTAGTTTCCCGTAACATTGAGGTATATTTCTTTTCAGGTGTGTATATATATCACAGCCATGTATATGTGTGCCCCTAATACACGTGTATATGTAATATATTTGTATGTATAATATACATGTTCACATATATGTGAAAATACCGTGTATACAACTTCCACTTACCCTTACGTAAGAGTAACTCCTGAGCGATTAATTCTAAGGTCGTGCCTTTTGTCTTTTTTCTGGTGTAGGTGATTGCCCCCACCAATGCAGAAGTGCTACCAATCCTGCCAGAACCGGAATCACTGGAGCTGAAAAAGCATCTGAAGCAGGTGAGTGAAGAATGAAGAGGAGAAGGAGCGGTAGCTACTCCAGGGTGGCTGCAGAGGCTGTAGCTGTTGTGAGAGCCCGTTTCCCTTCGGACCTCAGGTGGAATAGGTTTTCTTAGCCTCGGGTGGGCTTAAGAAGAGGTGTATCACATTTCTGGGTGGCAGGATGACTCTCAAAAAGGCTATTAGATATCTTCTAATTCATTGTATGCCTCCCACCCTCTAATACTTAGAATACTATATATATATAAAAAAAAAACAACCTTCATTTTCTGTTTCTTGTCACGTGTACCATTCTTTGTGGCTTAGAGTGTTCTCTCAGTCCTGTAAGGAAAGAACTAGTTGTTTGGATAGTCTGGCTCCTTTTATATTTTCCTCCTGAATTGACCTCTAGGTCCCTGAAGAATGCTTTCTTCAAAAATTCCTCTCTTTGAATAATCTCCTAAATACATTTTTTCATTGCTTTTCTTCCTCTCCTGCATGCTGAACACAGTACCTGAAGGTAAAATATGACAAGGCCCCATCCCTTTGCCCTGTTGTATGTGTTATGTAGGACCACCAGTAGATAGCTCCGTATTTATTTTTAGGAATCCCTTTGCCCTGTTGTATGTGTTATGTAGAACCACCAGTAGATAGCTCCGTATTTATTTTTAGGAATCCTTGTTGTCATCTTCAGGGTCTTCGGGAATCTCTGTGTTGTCTTAGTTGCTAAGCAGTACCTCTGCTTGGTGTAAATAGGTCATTTTGTAGCATCCCTCTCATCATCCTTGCTGATGTAATATGGTGTCTTGTTACTGCAGAGTCTGTGAGGATTGCAAGTTGAGAAAGTTCTCTGTCTTCCTTTGCAGTGTTTTCATTCTTGATGGTTACTTTAGTATGACTAATGAGATGGAGAGGTTGATATATAGAATGGTACTTTAAATGTTGGTAGGAGTTAAGATCCTTGGGCTCCTTAATCCTGTGTCCTTCCCCCCTGCTACTTGAAGTGTGGTCCATGGACCAGCAGTGTTACTTTTGCCTGCGGTTGTTAAAAGTGCAGAATCACCCCAGATATATTGAACCAGAAAAATCTGCATTTTTAACAACATTCCCGATGACTCCAATATTTAAGGAAGCCCTGCTGGTCTAGACCAGTGGTTTTCAAACTGCCCCATGGAGCCTCATAGGGGCTGATTTAGGCTGGTAACACTGAGCACGTGAGGTTCTGGGTTCCTTATGTCCTTCAGAGAAGCTTTACTTTTATGTGTCTCAGTTGTTTATATTTCCATACAGATTTCAACATGTTGTTGAAAAAGAACATTTCATGGCTAAAATAAATTTGAAAATTATTGCCCTGGACTTCAGATTTGATCAGGTTGCCTTGAACCAACCTGGCTTAAACTGCAAGGCTACATAACTCAGATCATCTTCTAAAGGTTAAAGTACGGTATTTGGATTCTGATTTCAAAGATTAAGGCTCTTTCCTAGGAGATGAGATTGGCCAGCTGCCCAGGAATCTGCCTTCTATAGGGGATTTCTTGTTGTTCCACAGGCCCTTGCCAGCATGAGTCTCAACACCCAGCCCATCCTCAATCTGGAGAAATTCCATGAAGGCCAAGAGATCCCCCTTCTCTTGGGAAGGCCCTCTAACGACTTGCAGTCCACACCTTCCACTGAATTCAACCCACTCATTTATGGCAATGATGTAGATTCTGTGGATGTCGCAACCAGGTACGACCAAGTCGACTAGATCATCACAGGTGCTTAGATTGGGTTCTGCTCTCTCATTAGGTATATTTGTCACCTTAGTAAAAGCAAAGAAGAATTAATTCATCGTACTCTCAGGCGTTTTAGGCCTTGAGTGAAGAAAGAAATTGATGATTCTTTAAGATCCCTTCCCCTTTGATGTTGGAAGCCTGTGAAATGATGACTTGGGGAGGTGGTCTGACACCTTGGATCATAGGAATCCTTCTAGCGCAGGGTGTGGGACTTGAATTATCTCACCATCCCCTTCTTCCCCAGAGTGGCCATGGTCCGCTTCTTCAACTCCCCCAACGTGCTGCAGGGTTTTCAGATGCACACGCGTACCCTGCGCCTCTTCCCTCGGCCTGTGGTAGCTTTTCAAGCTGGCTCCTTTCTAGCCTCACGTCCCCGACAGACTCCTTTTGCTGAGAAGCTGGCCAGGACTCAGGCTGTGGAGTACTTTGGCGAATGGGTCCTTAACCCCACCAACTATGCCTTCCAGCGAATTCACAACAGTGAGTCCACCTGCCCCTGCCTCTTTGTCCTCCTGATGGCTCTTCCCTTTGCTTTTCCCTTTTCTCATCTTTGATCTGCCCCTTCCATTCCTATTTTGCTTTAGACATTTCCCTACCTTTCTTCTATGTTTTGCTTGTTTTTTTTCCTCCTTGTTGCTAACTCTATTCTTTTTTTCTCTGTGGGTAGATATGTTTGATCCAGCCCTGATTGGTGACAAGCCAAAGTGGTATGCTCATCAGCTGCAGCCTATCCATTATCGAGTCTATGATAGCAATTCCCAGCTGGCAGAGGCACTGAGTGTGCCACCAGAGCGTGACTCTGACTCGGACCCTACTGATGACAGGTGAGCAGCAGCAAAACCGCTTTTTAAGGCCGAGAGGCTCTCGCTAGTCCTTATTGAGCACTATGGCAGAACCTCATAGGACTTAAACATTAGTGTTTGAAGCCTTGATGATATTTTGGTTGATTGTTTTGTGTTAGCTTCTTTATTTTATCTTGTTCCCTGACCTTAAGAGTTTTCCTCTTTTTTTTTTTAAGTTTTTAATTTTAATTCCAATATAGTTAGCATACAGTGTTATGTTAGTTTCAGGTGTACAATACGGTGATCTAGCAATTCTTACATTAGCCAGTGCTCATCATGATAAGTGTAGTCTTTAATCCCATCACTTATTTCATTCGTCCCCCCATCCACCTCCCCTCCAGTAGCCAAATGTGCTCTATATTGTTAAGAGTCTCTTTCTTGGTTTGTCTCTCTCTTTTTTCTTTTGTTCGATTACTTTGTTTCTTAAATTCCACATATAAGTGAAATCATATGGTATTTGTCTTTCTCTGACTTTGCTTAGCAAAATACACTCTAGCTCCATCCATGTTGTTGCAAATGGCAAGATTTCATTCTTTTTTATGGCTGAATAACAGTCCAGTGTGTGTGTGTGTGTGTGTGTGTGTGTGTGTGTGTGTGTATGAGAATGCTCGCCTTTTTATTTTTCCTAATGCTGGTTGCTGGTACTTTTCCTGCCCCTTCATTCTGTTTTATTTTTATTTTTATTTTTGTGCTCTTCACTCTGCAGTGGCAGTGATAGCATGGATTATGATGACTCAAGCTCTTCTTACTCCTCCCTTGGTGACTTTGTCAGTGAAATGATGAAATGTGACATCAATGGTGATACCCCTAGTAAGTGTACTTGAGGAGATGGGCCAGCTCTGGGAGGGGTTGGAGGCTCTGGGATGGTGTGGTCTGTACCTGCCACCTTGGGTTTTGGCAGATGTGGATCCATTGACGCATGCAGCCCTGGGGGATGCCAGTGAGGTGGAGATTGCTGAGCTGCAGAACCAGAAGGAATCAGAGGAACCTGGCCCAGACAGCGAGAACCCTCAGGAAAACCCCCCGCTGCGCTCCAGCTCCAGCACCACCGCCAGCAGTAGCCCCAGCACCGTCGTCCATGGAGCTAATTCTGTACGTGAGGACTTGGAAGGGCGGATAAGTGAGAACTGTTACTTATGTGGGTCATACCTCCATTAGGAAGGCGAGGCTGAAGCTGTTAATTTGCCTCTTCATAGTCTTCCTGTCTTCCTCTCTATACATCCCATAGCTTAGAGCCTAAGAGACGTAGTTTTGACTCCAGAAGGAACTCGTCGGGCTTTGTTCAGGGCTTAGCTAAGGTCCCCTTTGCATGGTTTGTGGGGACAGAGAGCAGGAGTGTCATAGAGATCTTTTCTCACACATTCCCTTAGGATAGGAGATGGGAATCTAATAGACCTGGCTTGGCCTTGCCAAACTGAGGTAGGTAGGTATCACTGGGCACCAGGTGACCAGTTTTTATTTAATATGGCCTTTAGGAACCTGCTGACTCAACGGAGGTGGACGATAAGGCAGCAGTAGGCGTTTCCAAGCCCCTCCCTACCACGCCTCCCAGCATTGGCAAATTGACCGCGGACAGGCGTCAGACAGAAATTGGAGAGGGGTCAGTGCGCCGGCGAACCTATGACAATCCATACTTCGAGCCCCAATATGGCTTTCCCCCTGAGGAAGATGATGATGAGCAGGGGGAAAGTTACACTCCCCGATTCAGCCAACATGTCAATGGCAATCGGTGAGAGCCTGGGGATTCCTTCTAGGTGGGTGACTGAAAGACCTCACCACAGAGGACCCCGGGTGAGGGTTAATCAGAAAGAGAAGTCTGAATGCTCTTGTGACCCGCCATCCCATGGTGGTGCCTTGATCTAGGCATATAGAAATTGTGGGAAGGGAGCAGTGACTGCAGTGTAGCATAGGGCCCACACTTCCAAGAGTAGGTACCCCTGCCTGGGGCTCATAGGTGCCACTGTGCATTCAAGGGCTCAAAAGCTGCTGCGGCCCAACAGCTTGAAACTGGCAAGTGACTCAGACGCAGAATCAGACTCTCGAGCGAGCTCTCCCACCTCCACCGTCTCCAACAACAGCACCGAGGGCTTCGGGGGCATCATGTCTTTTGCCAGTAAGTGCCTTCTGCTCTCATGCCTCTGTCCCGTTTTCTATGCAGTGGGGCCTGACTATGGTGGATGCTGCTTAGAACTTCAGAGGTAGAACTGGCTTGGCATTGTCAAGCCCCAGTTCAGGTTGTTGCGGTGATAGTGAATAAGGTATTTCCAAGGGAAGTCAATAAAGGACAGAGACATAGAGTAGTCACTATCTTTATACCCAGAGATTTCAGTCTGTTTCGGGTAAGACAGCTGGTCAACTGAAAGATAATCATTATATTAAAAATCATACACTTGTACATATAGCTTGTGGAAATATTCTGGTCATATTTGATTTGGGTACATATCTAATACCTTTTTTGCCTGATGAAGGACTTTTTCATGAACATGCTTTGGAATCTATATGAGGTGACTTTTGTGCCTAGAGAATATTTCCAGAAATGAGGGGTGGTGTCAATTAAAGGTTGAGGACAGCCCAGGGGCCAGAGAAAGCCAACATTGGGTATAATTATGATTGTGAGTTTTTCTCAGAAGCCAGACAGGGACAGCACCAACTTTTGACCAAAAGTGCATTAACTGTCTGGCTTTCATGCTGAGTTAGCAGTTGATGGGACACTTGTCCGTCCCCATGGGAGGTAGTCAGAGAAAGTTCTTACTGGGTTTTGAGCTCTCCTGACAGTGGCCCCCATGTTTGCCCTGAATTAGACTTGGTCCTCTCTAAGGTAGATCAGAGGTACTGGGATTATGTTTGAAAAGGAGGAAGATGGAGATGATGATACACTTATGCTCCTAACTCCTCGCTCTCACACCCTCCCCTTGATAGGCAGCCTATATCGGAACCACAGTACAAGCTTCAGCCTTTCAAACCTCACGCTGCCCACCAAAGGTGCCCGAGAGAAGACCACACCCTTCCCCAGTCTGAAAGGTAACTACAGCCCTCCTTCTGCCATACCAGGATTCTCCAGAAGATATTTCAGGCCTATGGGTGCTTGTCAGGAGCCCTGCGTATGATGAATCATTTGATCTGGCTGTTGCCCCTCATACCGCTTCTCATGGCTTTCATTGCACATTATGGGCTCTACTCGTTTTCAGATGGAAAGTGTCTTTGTAGCTGAAGAGACGGCCCTGTCGTATCATTTAGGATAACAGCAACTGAGATCACCGCTGCTTCTTAGGGGGAGCTTTGTCAGGTGTACATAATTAACACAGGGATCGTCAGCTGCTGCCAGTGATCTGCCAGGTTCCTGCTGCATGAATGTAGGACAAGCTTCATCCCGATTAGCTGGCCCACTGAGGGATGCTCATAGAGAGCCTGGCAGTGTTACAGCGTCAGGAAGCCTCTTTGGCTTCCTGTCAACGTAGGGCCTGTGGGTGGGCCAGGTAGTATCGGTTGGCTTCTCCGGGCATTTAAGACCTTATTTGATTTTCATTTGTGATCGCTGAGAGTTTGAAGAGCTCTTCTGCATTTACTCTGACTTTTGTTTGTTTTCTCTAGATATTGTACTGAACTATTTAATTACACTAGAAAGCATAGTGAGAAGCAGCTCCATATATTTTTCACCTGACTTCTCTTCCCAGTGATTAAAAATCCCAGGAATCTAAGGAGTGTTCTTTGGTGGGACTGGGAACATAGGATAGATGGGCAGAGGGACAGAATAGCTAGTGGCGTAGGGGATTAACTAGCACTGTGGCGTCAATCTGCACCTGACTCTGTAGGTTAGGGGTAGAAAAGTGTTAGCGTCACCGGCTTTCATTTGATACAGTTGGGGAGGGGAGCAATTGAAGCGCTTTCATTGCATGCTGATGCTTCATTTGTGCACTTCCCACTCCCATCCACCTCCCATCCTCACACCCCAACCCCACGTCCCATGACAGCATCTGCAAGATGGGTCTCCTCTCTCTGCATACCAGCAAGCCCTGTGGACCCTGTGCTAGATGTTTCATGAAAACCAGCGGTCCTTCTTTCATGCATGTGCCTGTTTAGTACCCGAAGGTCCCTTGTGTCATGTACCCTGCCCCTGGCTCTGAGAGGCCATAGTCTTAAGAATGGTCTTTCCTAGAGCCTTGGTTGATTCCTGATCTCTTGGCTTCCAGCTCTGAGGTGCCTGAGAACTAAGGTTATGTGCACTAAGCTTTGGGAGAATTCTCAGACTATCTGACTTACAGCTCCATCGAGGGATATAGGGGTTGTGGTATCATGGTGCACCTACTAATTGTGTATTTTGTGTCCCAGTATTTGGGCTAAATACTCTAATGGAGATTGTTACTGAAGCCGGCCCCGGGAGTGGTGAAGGTGGGTCTTGCCCGTGAGCTGTGCATGATCTTTTTTTCCTAGCATCTTCTGTGCCTGCCTGAGGGCCATCCTCCTCATGGAGCAAGCGGTACCACATGGGTGACCTGCCTTGCCCTGTCCCCCGTGACGCCCGTGCTTGCCCGTGGGGCATGCTGCTGGTGCATGTGGAGTGGCCTGAGTCTCCATCCCCACTTCCTCCACATTGCCATGGCTGGTTTCTACCTATGTGTGATGCCCTGGGGTCACCCTCACCCGGCCCTTCTGGGGAACGGGTGTGGAACGTGGCTTCCCAGGGCTGTGCTGACAAGGCTGCTGGACTACAGTAGTGATGTCTCTCATTCCTACCTTCCTGGCTATAGGAAACAGGAGGGCCTTAGTGGACCAGAAGTCATCTGTTATTAAACACAGCCCAACAGTGAAAAGAGAGCCTCCATCACCTCAGGGTCGATCCAGCAATTCTAGGTAATCCATGGCTGAGCTATTACAAAAGATCTCTGATAGAGGTAGCGATTCCTGTACCACACTGTAGGGAGGCTCAGGAGTGGGAGAGAACCTGTCAGTTGGGTGGATGAAATCAATTCTCGGGAGCCCTGCGCATTCTGACTTCCCATGCAACAGTAGTAGCTCACCCTGGTGAGAAGAATGAAACAGCAGTGGTGGGTATGTGGGCACACCAGGCGATCCGGAGCGGTGGGGGGTGCAGGGGACTTGCACCCCTGGAGACTTGGCTTTGCGTTTTGCCCCTGGAGGCAAACATCTAGTCTGGTGAAAGAGGCGGGGTGCTCTGCAAAGAAGCCGATGACCACAGAAGCTGTGTGTGGACCCCGTAGTGAGAACCAGCAGTTCCTGAAGGAGGTGGTGCACAGTGTGCTGGACGGCCAGGGCGTTGGCTGGCTCAACATGAAAAAGGTGCGCCGGCTGCTGGAGAGTGAGCAGCTGCGCGTCTTTGTCCTGAGCAAGCTGAACCGCACAGTGCAGTCGGAGGACGACGCCCGGCAAGACGTCATCCCTGATGTGGTCAGTGTCTGGGGTGAGGAGCTGGAATCAACTGCCGGAGGGACCTGGACCCTGAAGGCAATTTTGCCCACTCCAGCCCCTGGGTTATTGTTGCAGGAGGTCAGTCGAAAGGTGTACAAGGGGATGCTAGACCTGCTCAAGTGCACGGTGCTCAGCCTGGAGCAGTCCTATGCCCACGCGGGCCTGGGAGGCATGGCCAGCACCTTTGGGCTTCTGGAGATTGCCCAGACCCACTACTACAGTAAAGGTAGGGATCGCACCAGCTGGGCGGGCGCTGTCCACAACTCTTCCACTCATCTCCAAAGAAGGCTTGTTCCTTCACAGGTTTCCCGGTGCCAGGCTGTTTCCCCTCAGGCTTCGGGGTTTCCTTTTTTAATGCATGTTTATACGTACCGGGTGTTTTTCTGTCATGAAAAATAAGATGTCTGTTTTTCTTTCCTTGCACTTTTTCCATTCTGCATCCTCCTTGCTTCTCCCACCTCGTTCCCGCAGCTTGATTCCCACTCATTGTCTCTCTTGACCTCTTCCTGTATTCCCTCTTTTCCTAGAACCAGACAAGCGGAAGAGAAGTCCAACAGAGAGCGTAAATACACCAGTTGGCAAGGATCCTGGCCTGGCTGGGCGGGGGGACCCAAAGGCTATGGCACAGCTGAGAGTTCCCCAGCTAGGACCTCGGGCACCAAGTGCTGCAGGAAAGGGTCCTAAAGAGCTAGACACCAGAAGTTTAAAGGAAGAGAATTTTGTAGCGTCTATTGGTATGTATCACCGTGTTTGGTGTGGTGGAGGGTTCGGGCTTCTAAAATACCTCTCCCTCCTTTCAATTCATTCAGAATCCTGCCTTTCTTTTCCCCATGCTTTGCTTTCTAGAGAGGGAGATAGATCTGCATCCATTTCTAATGGAATTTCTTTGTACTTCTTTATTGCTTATGCTTCCTTTACAGGCACCCCCACCTACATCTTAGAGGAAGAATGGAAGTTTTGCTTCGAGGGGCCAGTGAGGCTTAGTGCAGGGAGTCTGAGCTATATTCCTTGTCCCACTTTTTATTTACATCTGGATTTCTTCAGATGTGAGGTCCAGGAAGCTATAAGAAAGTTTATAGATGCGTCTTTGGCCTATAAAATTATAATTGTCTGGCCAGTTTTCTCCCATCCAACCATTACATTACCCTCAAATTTGCTTTCCTGGGGTGTGTCCAACAACCCCATTTCCCTGGGCGCTGGACCTCAAGGTATAGATTTCTGAATCGGCTTTTCTTCAAACCTTTTCTCACTGGACTCGACCAAGAGCTTGTTTACGTTTGGTGTCTCTCTGTTCCCACTGAGGCAATGCCTTAGTGAGCTCTCTGGGTGTCACCTCCATTTGACTCACTTGACCTAGAGCCATCTAGGCTGTGTCTTTCTTTTTCTGGTTCTGTCTCCCTGGGCAGTTTGCTTCTAGCTGATGCTTCTTTGCCACACCATTAGCAGTTGTCTTATGCTCCCAAAAGTGGGGAGGAGGAACCAGTTTCCTTTGTTGGGGAACTGCACTTCTCTAGCCAGCAGAATAGTGTCCTAGAGGCAGCCAACCCAGTCTTTCTCCCACATGATGCGATGCTCTAGGAAAAGCACCAGCCTGCAAGTCTGGAGGTCCGGAGTTTTAGTCCTGTATCTGCCCCCCAGCTAGGAATGAAACTTTGGGCAAAGCACTTCCTCTTTTCAGGGTCTCTGTCTCCTCATCTGGGAAATGAAGAGATTGGACTAAGTAGGCACTCAAGTTCTTCCAGGAAAAGAATGCTGTGATCAGTATTCTCTCTTCTTTACCCTAATGAAGATCCTATTCTTGACCATTTAGTGTTCTCTGTCACCTTTACTGAAAGCATTTTTCCAGATGACTAGCTGAGAACGGGTCACTTGGCAGGGCAGATGCTAATACTGAGGGTGAATTGGATTTTTTGGTAGCAACAAGGAAGGATGCTAACCACCCGCATGAGTGGCCTCTATCCAGTCGTGTGAATCAGCCAGGTTTGTGCTCACACTTCTGAACCCCTTTGGCTGCTTGCGGTGATCATCTGTCTAGAATCTTTAAAAATTGTTTCCCAGCTCATTTGGCAGAGAAAGCATGGTCCCAGGTGATCCTAAGTTACATGATCTGGAGCAAGTGCTCCGGCCTCATTAGGATCAGTTTTCTCAGGCCAAAAGGAAAGAGCTTGGTCCAAGGCAGTTCCATCTCTCACGTTCTGCAAGGTTTTTACTACCACGTTAAGGTTTGGGTTAGGAATTTAGAGTCTTTAGTTCATGAGTGGGGGAAAGGCATTAGATCTCTTGATTTTTTAACCTCCCAAAATGAAGATCTCTTTTTATCTCTTAATATGTAATCCTGTGCCTGAGACTGAATCAGCTTGGGTTGGGTGGGTTTCCATTCTGTCTGTCTGACCAGCCTCTGACTCTGTCTGTCTTTCTCTCCTGCTTACATTGCATCTGGGGTAGAATTGTGGAACAAGCACCAGGAAGTGAAAAAGCAAAAAGCTTTGGAAAAACAGAGTAAGGAACAAATGCCCCTTCCTGTTCCCAAATCTCCCATACCTGCCAACTCCCCAGGCCCAGTTGGGGCAGGCTCTCTTTGTCAGCCCCACCCCAAATTTGCTCTTGGGGGGTATTTGGAATGAAAGCAGGTAGGTGGTATGTGATTCACAGGTACGTGACTTGTAGGCTGCTTCTTTCCCCGCTCCTCCTAGCAATCAGGCTGTAATCAGGGCGTCTATCGAGTAAAGTCCCTTAGACCTTGGTTCTCTATTGCTTCAGAGTTGGTGGGGAGAATGGTCGCCTATTTCAGTGCCCCTCATTGGCTGAGATCTCCCTCACCCATTAGAAGGCCTGTGGGCACAGTTGGCAGAGATGGTTGCTGTCCCTCCGTGTTGAGTCTGTAGCTTCCCAGCTCTCTCTGGTGGCTTGCCTAGGCACGCTTTCTTGCTTTCTGTCATTCTGTCCTTCTGCCATACTACTGTGGGTGGGTGGGGAAAAATGACAGTGTGTTTGTTTTTTTTATCTCAAATGTAGAAGTAGGGTTGGGGTAGGCTGTGTCCACAGAAACAGCTGGTGTTTCTGTATCGCATTGGGCCTATCCTTTTCTAGCCCCTTTTAGATACATTTGCTGGGGAAGCACCGAGTGACCTGGGGACCCATAACCGGTTGTACACACCAGTGAAGCTCTGACTCTGAGTGTAGTGGAATGTGGTTTAGACATTTGTTTGTGGAGCTTTCTGTTTTAGAATGATTTGCTCAGAATTTTCTCAGGTTGTGAAGATGGCTGCAGAACCCCTTGAGACCAGGTTTAATTTGTCCTACTTGGTTCTTAAGGCATCTGGGGACTTCTTCCAATGGGGCCCGAGGTGGGGGCAGTTCCTGGAAAGGTGACTGGGACACAGCTGTGCTGCTGTCCCTTTCCCTTCACCAGCCTGCCCCTTGTGTGTGTGCACTGGGTGACAGAGGTCTTCCCCTACCCAGGGCCTGAAGTAATCAAACCCGTCTTTGACCTTGGTGAGACAGAAGAGAAAAAGTCCCAGATCAGCGCGGACAGTGGCGTGAGCCTGACATCTGGTTCCCAGGTTTGTGACAACCTTGTTAAGAATTGCGAGAATTAAATTTGCTCTCTCAGAATACTTCTTTAAGTTAAAAAAAAAAAAAAAAGACAACCTCAAAGCAACATGCTTGCCCAGTGATAGTGGACTGATGAAATAAGTATAATACATCATGTACTATGATATTAACATCATTGAAGACTGTTTTTAAAAATGTAGTGACATGGGAAAATGCTTTACACAGCTACATGTAGTATGATTCCCATTTTATTTTTAAAATGTATGTAGAAAAGACTAAAAGGAAATGTACTGAAACCTTAACAGTGATTAATATCAGTGGTAGGTTTATGGCTTTTGTTTACCTATTCTTTCTTGTATTTTCTATAGTGAGTATGTATTTCTTTAGTGTTTACTATTTTTTATTACATAGTTTTTATTATTTTCTATTATGTATATTTTATATTCAGGAAAAAAATAAATTTCTCATGACCTGTTTAGGGATGGTAATAGTAGGCTGGGGATGGGGAGAAGGAAGAAGATACAGTATTTCTTAGAGAAACCAGGAGTATATGGGACACCCCTTCTAATGTGTCTGAGTCCCCGTGTCGTTTCAGAGGACTGATCCAGACTCTGTCATTGGTGTGAGTCCAGCTGTTATGATCCGAAGCTCAAGTCAGGACTCTGAAGTTAGCACCGTGGTAGGGGAACACCACATTGGCATCTTGGTGGGTGGGGTGTGAGCTTCCCTCTGGAAAAGGGGGCTGCTTTCTCCCATGGAGGCTCTTAGTCTCAGGTCAGCTTGGTTCTCATGGTGGAGATGTTCACCTGTCCTAGGTTTGTATGCATGGGATCAGACCCTGAGATTGCACCCAGGGCACCTCATCCTGTAAAGAAGGTACTTCCAGAGGCTATCTGACCCACCTTTGAAGTTCAGTGCTTTCTCTATGGCAGTGGAGAGCTCTAACAGCTGGGCATTTCTGGGAACCTTTCCCTGGGGAATATCCCTTACTACCCCTTTTTCCTTTCCAGGTGAGTAATAGTTCTGGAGAGACCCTTGGAGCAGACAGTGACCTGAGCAGCAACGCAGGTGATGGAGCAGGTGGTGAGGGCAGCGCGCACTTGGCCAGCTCTCGGGGCACTTTGTCTGATAGTGAAATTGAGACCAACTCCGCTACCAGCACCATCTTTGTGAGTTTTGTTTACTAACAAAAGGAGATCAGCTCTTTCACGGGAGGGCAGTGGATTAGAAAAGAATGAAAAGTTAGGGGGCAGTTAGAAGGAAAGGAGAATATCAGGAATCAGTCAGGAATGAATAATCCTGATATATCTGGCTTCAAAGAAAATGTTTCTCAAATCTTTTTTCAGAATTATTTGACTCCATGATCTGGGGCTTTTAGGATCCTCTCAAGAATCACTGAGGAGTTGGGCTCCCCTCCCACTCAGATAAGGGCCTCAAATCCTAAGTAGCAGTAATCCCCACATTTACAATAGACAAGGTGATGGGTACTTTGTGGCAATGTCAGGGCAGTTATAGTGTGTACCAGTCAGCCTGTTGCTATGGAATAGTTTGGTTTTATGCTGGTCACTGCTCTATTTATACAGCGCTTTAAAATAGCATTTTATTTCATTTTTATTTTATTTTAGTATGTTTTTTTTTTTTTAATGTTTATTTATTTTTGAGAGAGAGAAAGAGAATGTGCACACGAGCAGGGGAGGGGCAGAGAGGGAGACAGAATCCCAAGCAGGCTCTTCACTGTCAACACAGAGCCCAGTGCGGGGCTTGAACTCACGAACCGTGAAATCACGACCTGTGCCGAAACCAAGAATCCGACACTAACCAACTGAGCCACCCTGTCGCCTCTATTTTAGTATATTTTTAACAGTTATTTGATGTTTTCATTCATTAATAAGTATCTATTAAGTGATCTACTAAGTGCTATATTCTGTACTAAAGAAAGAGAGATAAGGCACGATTCTCACTCTCAAACAAGTTTGCAATTCACTGTTTCTGTGACTAATCTCTTCTGATGGGAACAAAGCCTTAGGGAAAAAGAACTTGCCCTACATCATATAAAAAGCCAGCAATCAGTTGGAATTAAATTAATTCTGTTTAGTTCTTGCCTTTAGACACCCTACTTTTTGGTGTATACGTGCCTCTTTAAACAGCACTAAGCACTCTGATACGCTTGTCACTTTATTAGAGTCGAGAATGGATAGTCTCTACAGGAGCTTATAGGTCCTTATCTTTGTGGGGAGCATGGAAGATGGAATTTAAATGCAATCAAATATTTAACACTGGTGATCATTCCCACCCTCAGGGCTTTCTGTTGTGTGTGTTTCTGATAGAGCAGGTGACATCCCTGAGTGAAGGTGGCAAATGGGATGGAAAGTCAGCAGAGCCATTCAAGTTAATGGACCTTAACTTTCCTTGAGTCTAAATAGACCATTTTAATGAGAGTATTTTAAATCCTTCCCGTGTGTCTCCATTCTGGAAGTTAAGATAGATAATATGGGATAGGAGTCTTGCAAAAAGCCTTTCAGCTGTGTGCTGCCTTTCCTGGCACCTTCCTGGGACAAATTCTTACTTGTTCTGTGCTGGTGGGCAAGGGCTGTTTTTGTACAGCTGAGTTGCTGAGAGCAATTAAATTTCTTGGCTCAAAAAAAGGCTAAACAGTAAGAAATAAATTGGATTAAGTCAGTATGGTCCATTGAACAAAGAATTGGGCTATGAATCTGGAGACTGGCATTTAGACACACTAATTAGGTATTGCCTAATAACCTTTGATTGGTTGCTTCTCTGCTTATGCTGTTGCAGTAGTTGTGAAATGGGCATGAAACCTGCCTCTGACCCAGTTAAAAATCTTTTTTGAATGATTAGAAAGCCGACTATTGTGGAAGTGGCACATAAAGTTAGTGATATTTCTAAGGGGCAGATATTTCTAAGAGACAGTAGGAAAGAGAAAATTAACATTTATCAACACCATGTGCCAGGCCTGATTAAGTGCTTCATATATTTTTTCTAATTTAATTCCTGTAATAGTCCTGTGAGGTAGATGATACATACCTTCCTTTTATAGGTGAGGAAAATGAGACTCAGAGAAGCTAAGTTTTATGCTTAAGGTCACACAGCTAGTGAGAGACAGGGATCTGAACCTTGGTCAGTCCGACTTCAAAACCAGTGTTCTTTCTACTGCATCATGCTGCTACAGAGAATTTGCTTTTTTTTTTTTTTTTTTTTTTTTTAAAGAGTAAATGGTCTTTTATAGAGACTAAAGGGTAAAGATAAGCAAAATGAAAATGTGATTGCATGTTTTAAGAGGCAGTAACAGCAGCATTATCAGACTGACTTCTGGTCAAATCCTTGGGGCAAGCAGAGTAGCAAAAGCAGGACTCCTAGAGTATATGTTGCTAATGGAAGATAACAGGTGTGTGAGCCTCTTAGTGAGCTGGTGGCAAACCCTATCCATCGGTACCTCAGGCAGCTGACTGGTACCTCTTCTTTGTAGGGGAAAGCCCACAGCTTGAAGCCAAGTGTAAAGGAGAAGCTGGTGGGCAGCCCAGTTCGCTCTTCTGAAGATGTAAGCCAGCGAGTCTATCTCTACGAGGGACTCTTAGGTGAGAAACAGACTGGGGAGGCCTCTTGCCCTGGAAGAAAGCTGGACTCAGCTGGGGAAGAGGGTAGCACCAAAGAACTAGCTGCTTAGCTTTAAGCCGATCTCAGTGCTGATGTTAGAGGGCGTTTTTATATCTGAAGCAGGTGACTTACCAGGTCTGCAAATAGCAGTAGGTGAGCACTATAAGAGACTGGATTTTGGTATTAATCAACAGCCTCTGTCTTTCTGTCTGTCTGTCTTTCCTTTCTTGCTACCATGGTCCTTCCCGCTCACAAATTGGCAGGAAGGGACAAAGGATCGATGTGGGACCAGTTAGAGGATGCGGCTATGGAGACCTTTTCTATAAGTAACCACCTTTCTTTGTGTGCTGTGTGCATCCTTCCTCTTCGGGAGGGGCTGGGCCTCACTTGGAGGAGCTGGGGCTGGTGGCAGGATGTTAGTTCTGGGGTGGAGAGGCTCATGTTTCCTTTGTCCTAGAACTTGTCCCTTCTATCTGGAGTTTACTCTTCATTTTGGTTTGGCAGCTATATTCTTTATATGTTAAATAAGCCTCTAGAAAAATTCTATTCTACACAGGCAAAGAGCGTTCTACTTTGTGGGACCAAATGCAGTTCTGGGAAGATGCATTCTTAGATGCTGTGATGTTGGAGAGAGAAGGAATGGGTATGGATCAGGGTCCCCAGGAAATGATCGACAGGTATGAGACTTAGCAAATGCTTGGGAAATGCAAATTCAGCCTTTTCCGAGTTCTGTGGTCTCCCATCTGAGGGCTGACTTGTCCCTGTCTCCTGCTTAGGTACCTGTCCCTGGGAGAACATGACCGGAAGCGTCTGGAGGATGATGAAGATCGTTTGCTGGCCACACTTTTGCACAACCTCATCTCCTACATGCTGCTGATGAAGGTAATGTCGATTTTGCTTGTGTCCAGCTACTGCTGATGTTAGAAGGGGAAGGCTTTTTCCTATGACCTAAGTTCTGGGACATTTGGGAAGTTCTCTGAGCATCTTACTAGAGCTCTTCCTGATTGACTGTTTGAGATCTAGCTCACACATGATCCATTTGTCTGAAGCTGCCAGGCTATTGTGCTAAGGAATGTGGTAAAGATGATTGGTGATTCTATACCATTTATTTATTTAGAAATTTAAATGGGCTTCCTTTGCTAGTAGTTCTAGGATCCCAGTAGAGTGCCCCACAGAATACAATGAATTAAAAAAAAATTTTAAGTATTAGTTTCTAAAACCTTAGAAAGGATAGTCAGAATTCATTTTTTAGCACTAGCCCTTTATCATATAGAATTTTCCATAGATGTAAAAAGAGCTACTCATTAAAAAATTAATGGTATGTTCTAGTTTGACTTGGTTGTACTTAGTTGTTATACCTGTGGAAGAAGAATGTTACCAAATAGAGGGGTCTTGTTTTGAAAGGGAAACATGAGTTTGGGGTTGGTGGGTAGAAGAGAGTTGTTTTGAGAGTGAGCCCCTGGGTTTCTCTTCCTCCTGTTCTCCCCTCCTGAAGATGAAGGGATGGGTTGATCAGATGCAGAGAACGAGAACACCCTATAGACTGACTTAGTTTGTTTCATTTTCTGCTGTAAGTTCACTCCATTCTATTGAACTCCAGGGGTACCAGTTAACTCTGCTTGAGAAAGAGTGATGATCCCGAACCCTGGGAAGGTGTCTCTGCTACAACCAAGCCAGAATGTCACTACTCTAAGGCATCATTTCTGAACTATACTCTGAGGAGCCCCAGGGGGTTTTAGGGCCCCTTTAGGGGTGAACATTATGTATTGGTTGGGGATAGGGAGGAGGTGTCTTCTTGAACGCCTGTCCACTTGAACCAGACCTGCTCTAAAAGCTACTTTTCTGCAGAAGTCATCTAGACACAGAACCAAGGTTTTCCTTCCCAGCCTGTTGGCAGAATAGACAGTTGAATATTTTCTCTCCTGTTCAGTGATGTGGACTCTGAATTGTCTCAAATGGTCGGAAACTTTTTTGTATGTTCCCTCTACCTCATTTGCAAGAGCAGATCCCTCGTTAAGATCCTGTTTTGACTTTCTAGGTAAATAAGAATGACATCCGGAAGAAGGTGAGGCGCCTGATGGGAAAGTCGCATATTGGGCTTGTGTACAGCCAGCAAATCAATGAAGTGCTTGATCAGCTGGCTAACCTGGTAAGCATAGCCAGGCTGTTCCCTAGGCTCCCTTCCCACTGCACTTGTCGCCTCCCAGGCTTGGGCCTTGTCGCCGAGTGCACAGGCTTCCCTATAGGTCATTTCTTGGCTTGTATATTTTCAGAAAACAGAGTTTTGGAAATAGGGTTTTGAGTCTAGATGAGGCTTTAGTCTTTCTGTTCATCTGTGATAGGATTCTCTGTCCTAAAACCATCCTAGTGCAGCCATTTCAACATGTGGTCTGTGGAGTCCTGAGGATCCACAAGCTGAAAAACTACTTTCATAATAATACTAAAATGTTCTTTGCCTTTTTTACCAGGTTGACATTTGTACTGATGGTACAAAAGCAGTGATAGTTACAACTCCTGGATACCTTCACACCGTGAGGCAGTGTGATGGTAGCCACGGAGGGCCCTCTCAGTTTAAAAAAAGAAAGAAAAATGAATAATAGTTTCACTTAAGAGTGTTCTTGATGAAAGAGTTAAAATTCATTAATTTTATTAAATCTGATCATTGATTATACACCTTTTGAATATTTTATGTGACAAAATGAGAAATATAGAGAAAGTGTTTGTGTTGCAAACCAAAACGATGATTGTTTCAAGGAAAAGCAATTTGTGACAGTTTGAGTTGCAAGGTGAACTGTCAACTTTGGTCATGGGACATCATTTTTACTTGAAAGAATGACTAACTGGTTATTCAGAGTTGGGTATTTATTTGGCAGGCTTTTAGGCTTGAGTTTTCCTGATATTTAAAGACTTTTCTAATGAGATTGACATTTTTTTAAATAAAATTTTTTTAAACACTCTTTTTTTTTTAATATGTATTTATTTTTGAGAGAGAGAGAAAGAGAGAGCACATGAGCAGGGGAGGGGCAGAGAAAGAGGGAGACACAGAATCTGAAGCAGGCTCCAAGCTCTGAGCTGTCAGCACAGAGCCTGATGTGGGGCTTAAACCCTTGAACCACGAGATCATGACCTGAGCCAAAGTCGGAAACTTAACCAACTGAGCTACCCAGATGCCCCCAATTTTTTTTTTTTTTTAGAGAGAGATTGCAAGAGGGGGAGAGGGGCAGAAGGGAGAGAGAATCTTAAGCCAAGATCAAGGGTTGGACGCTCAAACAACTGAGCCATCCAGATGCCGCAATGGGATTGATATTAATGAATGTGATCTTTTTTATATTCTGTAATGAAATGTGTCAATATTTGGAAGAGCTGCATAACTTAAACCAGTATTTTCCAAAAGACCACTGTGTGGAATCTGTGTTACAACTTCAATTATGAGTAAAGATACACTCAAAATGTAAGGCAGACAAATGGATTTAATATAACAAAGTAGAAAATGTTCAGGGGCGCCTGGGTGGCTCAGTTGGTTGAGCATCCAACTCTTTTTTTCTTTTTTTATTAATTTATTTTCAAGCTAGTTAATATACAGTGTAGTCTTGGCTTCAGGAGTAGAACCCAGTGATTCATCTCTTACATATGACACCCAGTGCTCATCCTGAAAAGTGCCTTCTTTAATGCCCGTCACCCATTTACCCACCCTCACGCCCTTCAAGCAAGCCTCAGTTTGTTCTCTGTATTTAAGAGTCTCTTATGGTTTACATCCCTCCCTGTTTTTATTTCGTTTTTCCTTCCCTTTCCCTATGTTCATCTGTTGAGTTTCTCAAATTCCACATATGAGTGAAATCACATGGTATCTGTCATTCTCTGACTTATTTTGCTTAGCATAATACCCTCCAGTTCCAGCCACATTGTTGCAAATGGCAAGATGTCATTCTTTTTCATCACCAAATAATATTCCACTGTATATATACCACATCTTCTTTATCCATTTATCAGTTGACTTTGTGATCCCGGGGTTGTGGGATCAAGCCCCATGTTGGGCTCCACGCTCCGCATAGAGCCTAAGATTCTCTCTCCCTCTGCCCCTCTCCTCCACTTGTGCTCTCGCTGTCTCTCTCTTAAAATACTCCTCCCTTTTCCAAATACATATTTGCGAGACCAGATTTTCTTTATATACTTCAACCAAAGCAATGTGTCACAATGGATTGAATGAAAAAGCAGATATGAGAATCCAGCCATTTTTTAAAACCAAACATTAAAGAGATGTGCAAAAATGTAAAACAGTGCCAGTCTTCTCATTTTTGGATGGGGGGTGGGCATATGGTTGTTATTTTAAAAAGTTATTTATATTACCATGTAATGGATGTGTTATTAATGAATGATCAACTACTTTAAAATGAATTAATAATATTTTCAGTTTTAATTTCTAGTATGGTAAATATCTACAAATTTAACTCACATAAACCTAAGCTCTTGGGGATTGTCAATTTTTAAGAGGTATAGGAGTCCCAAGACCAAAAAGTTTGAGAACATGTCCCTAGTGGCCTATAGCCAGCAGATGGCACTGTGCTAAGTAAGCTGATAGGAATTTAATTGCTGAAGCTGGGGTGGGAGGGGTGGGAGGGGCGGAGGGGGAGGGTGGAGTGGGGGCGGAATTCTCGGCCCAGATTGTTCTGTGAGAGAGACATATGGATGTGTCTAACAGATCTCTCTTTTCTCAGAATGGACGTGACCTCTGTATCCGGTCCAGTGGCAGCCGACACATGAAGAAGCAGACATTTGTGGTACATGCGGGGACAGACACAAATGGAGATATCTTCTTCATGGAGGTAAATGCTAGTTCATGCTAGTTCAGATGTCTCAAAGGAACATTTAGGAGTCACAAGGAACTTCTAGAACTGATACCAGAATATTTCTCCCACTTACTCATCTTCGTGACCCATTTATCCATTTAATAGTCAGGCTCTTATGCAAATGATATAATATATGATTCCCCATCATTTCTTTTAAATATATATTGAATAGATGATGTAGTCACATTGTTCCTAAGTCAAGACAACTAAAATGGTAGGCATGGGGAAGCCTTGTTCTCTTTCTTAGCCCTCCGTCTCAATTTCCCATCCACTTGGCCCCTCCCTCCTATAGGTAACCACTTGTATTGGTTTCTTTTGTTTCTTCCAGGGGTACTTCACACACACACAATAGGATGTGCGCATCAGTTCTGATCTTTCTTCTTTCTTACAGAAAGGTAGTGCATCATATCCACTGATCTGTACCTTGCTTTTCTCATTGAACATATCCTGAAGATCTCTCTGTCGGTACAAACAGAGGGTTCTCATGGGTTTTTTCTTTTAGTTGAAGAAGATTTGACATACAAGGTTATATTAGTTTCAGGCATACAGCACAGTGACTCGACAGTTCTGTACATCATGCGTGGCTCACCGTGATGAGTGCAGTCACCATCTGTCACCATTATTGTAACGTTATTACAATGTTATTGACTCTATTCCCTCTGGTTCTCATTCTTTTTACAGCTGCGTAGTATTCCATGATGTGACTGTACCATAGTTGATTTAAGCAGTCAATATATATGTGCCCTTGCTTTTCTTCCACGTTTGTACTATTGCTAATGGTGCTACTATGCGTGATGCCATGCCTTCTTCCTTTCACACATGTGCAAGTTATCCAAGAACTCTCAGAGTGGCATCACTGAACCAAAGGAAAAAATGCATTAATGATCTTGGTTGATCTGACTCTGAAGTATCTCCTAACATATAATAGTTCCCTTCCCACTTTGCCATTTATTTTGTTGAAGCAATGTGCCATATGGAGTATCTCACATTCTCACATTCTAGATTTTTTTGCTGATTGCATCTGACTGCATCTCTTTGGTGGCAACGTGTTTTTCCACCACTTGTATTTTTTATAAACCAGTAGTTCAATCTTGAGGTTTGATGAGTTTCAGATTCAGTATTTTGGCAAGAATACTTCGTAGGTGGTGCTGTATATTGCCTATTGTGCCATATGGTCATCTCCCTCCTGGTGATTAGTGGATTTAGATGTGGGCAGCCTGCTCCATCCACTGTGAAGTTCCTCATGAGTCTTCTGAGTTTGCTTATGTTGTTTTTTTTGCCATGCAGAATTTTTTTAGTTTTATGTGGTTGAATTAATCAACTGTAATTTTTAAGTTTACTATTGATTTTTAATAGTTTCTGGATTTTGAGTCAGAGGTAGAAAAACCTTCCTAGGGACACCTGGGTGGCTCAGTCGGTCAAACAATGGACTTCAGCTGAGGTCATGATCTCACGGTTTGTGAGTTCGAGCCCCGCATCGGGCTCTGTGCTGATGGCTCAGAACCTGTTTCAGATCCTGTGTCTCCCTCTCTCTCCGCCCCTCCCCTGCTTGCGCTCTCTGAAAAATAAACATTAAGAAAGAAAGAAAAAAGAAAAACCTTCCTTACTCCAGGATTGTAAAGGCAGTTGCCTATGTTATCTTTATTTCTGTATTTTTAATTTTAAAATGAATCTCTTCTACATAATCGTAGGGACCAAGTACAACTCCCATATAAAGTAGTGAAATCAACTAATTTTTACAAGTATTTCTTCCTTTTGGTTTAGTTGAGTTGGGTTTTCACATCCACAGCTTTTGGAGCAAATAGTTTATCAGACATGAGGCAGGAGTTCTGCCCTGAAGCAGGAACATTCGCGTTGGTGTAGCTGAGAAGGGAGTCATTGTCATGCCACCGTGAAACTTTAGAATTTGGCTAGGTGTCTGCTCGAGTTGAGGGCTAACTTAGGACGTCTGCACCACATGCAGGTAGCAGGTGATTCCTGCCCTTTCCTCTTCCTTTGAAAAAATAAATAGAGAAGATCCCTTGAAGTATAGGACTAACACTTCCCACCATACAGGGGAGCCTCGTACAAAGTCCCTGGAGTATGGAATGGATCTGTCACCTCCCAGATCCCTCTCCTTTAAAGTGTCAAATAAGACTGTACCTCACTCACTCTGTCACCCACTACGGTTAGCTTACTAATTTAGCCTTTCTCATCTCTGCACAGCCTGCTGGCCGCATGATCACTTGGAGAGCACTTTGCAAAGACTTAAAAAATCCTCTCTATTACCCTTTTCTTTTTTAATTACAGAAGTAGAACAGTATATGTTGTGAAAGTTTCAAACCATGTAGAAGTAAATAAAAAGTGAAAGTTTCCCTTCACTTCCTTCAGTACTAGGTCTCAGAAGTAACCACTGTCAAAGAGTTTGGGATGATTTTTAAAAATGCATATTTCTATAAATACAATTTACTTATATGTAATTTTGTTTTAGTGTTTACAAAAGTGGTATCAAACTACATATATTGTTACATAATTTGATTTTTTTCACTTAATTTATGACTGACATCTTTCCATGTCTACATATTATATAGATCTATCTCTGTTTTTCCTTTTTTTTCTTTTTTCTTTTCTCTCTCTTTTTTTTTAAGTTTATTTGAGAAAGAGCATGCACATACAAGCGGGGAAGGAGCAGAAAGAGAGAGAGAGAGAGAGAGAGACAGAAAGAGAGAGAGAGAGAGAGAGAGAGAATCCCAAGCAGACTCCAAGCTGACAGCACATGCAGTCTGACGTGGGGCTTGAACCCACAAACCATAAGATCAGGACCTGGGTCAAAATCAAGAGTTGGATGCTTAACTGACTGAGCCACCCAAGGGCCCCTCTTTTTTCTTTTTTTCTTTTTCCTTCCCTCCTCTCCCCTCCCTTTCCCTCCCCTCCCCTTCCCTCTTCTCTCCTCTTCTCTTCTCTTCTCTCTTTTCTTTTCTTTTCTTTTCTTTTCTTTTCTTTTCATTAAGTAAGCTTTATACCCAATGTGGGGCTCGAACTCACAACCCTGAGATTAAGAGTTATATGCTTCACTGACTGAGCTGGCCATATGCCCTTGTCTCCATTTTTTTAATGGATGTTTAATTATCAAGCGTTATATGGATGTATACCATGAGTTACTCAATTCCCACTTAAAAAAAAATAATGCTTCATTGAATATGCTTGACTGTATGTCTTTGCACACTCACATAAGAATTTCTACAGACTAGATTCTTAGTGTGAAAATTTCTGGATCAAGCTTATATACATTTAAATTTTTTATAGGGGCGCCTGGCTGGCTCAGTCGGTTAAGTGTCCAACTTTGGCTCAGGTCATGATCTCATGGTTTGTGAGTTCAAGCCCCGTGTCAGTCTCTGTGCTGACAGCTCAGAACCTGGAGCCTACTTTGGATTCTGTGTCTCCCTCTCTCTCTGCCCCTCCCCCACTCGCACTCTGTGTCTCTGTCTCTCTTTCTCTCAAAAATAAATAATCATTAAAAACAAATTTTTTAATAAATAAAATTTTTATAGATTCTGCCAAATTGCCATTCCAAACACTATACCAGTTTACACCTCCACCAGCAGCATAGGCAAGTATGATACTTTATTATCATCATCTTTCAAGCCTAGAAATCCTATGTTCTTATAAATACCTGTCCTGCCCCTCTCCTTGACATTGTGTTCTTAAAGGATTATGGGAAGTCGGGGTAATTGTCTTCATTTTTCACCTGGAGTCAGACTGGGACCAGAACTCAAATTTTTAATTTCTAACTCAACTATTTTATGACCTTTTTCTTTTTTTCTTTTTTAAATATTTTTTTTTTTAAGTTTATTTTGAGACAGAGAAAGAGAAAGAGCATGCGGGGGAGAGGCAGAGTTAGAGGTGGGGAGAGAGAATCCCAAGCAGGCTCCATGCTATCAGCAGAGACTGTTGCAGGACTTGAACTCATGAACTATGAGATCATGATCTGAGCCGAAATCAAGAGTTGGACACTCAACTGACTGAGCCACCCAGGTGCCCCTGTCATCTTTTTCTTCATAAGGCTTTTAGAGCCTCAGTAACTCTTAACATAATAGGTTAAACCTGGTAGTCCTGTGTATTCCTTTTTTGTTCACTTAATGTTTATGGAACACATACTATATGCCAGGTACTCTGGGTATGGGGTTACAGCAGTGAATAAGGGAGACATCGTTCCTCTTGCCCTTCCAGGGTTGACAAGCCATCAGGGAAGTCAGCTAATGAAACAGTGTCATAAAGTATGATGAGCGTTATGAAAGAAGATGCTCAGGGGAGTAGGCAGTCTGGGAAAACATAGCAGAGGGTCTAGGAGTCATGGGTGACCCCTTAGAAGTGACCTTTGAGTTTAGACTTAGAAGAAGTAGGAATGAATGGCTGAAGCGGGGGAGGGGGAGAGTTCCAGGGTGACTCAGAATGGATAGGACTCAGTGATGTAGTGAGAGGCAAAAGGAGTCTTGCATCACTCCTTCATGTCTGGCTTGGGCAGCTGGGTGAATGGTGACACCATTTACTCAACTAGGGGACGCAGAAGGAGGATCTACCCAGGAAGAGATGTGGACTTCAGATTTGGACATGATGAGATTGAGGTGCTGCCTCGAGCCATCCAGAAGAGAGGGATTCAGGAACTCAGGAAGATGGTCTCATGTGGAGAAAGACTTGAGAACCGTTGATGGGGTCATAATAATCATTGCTACATTTTCTATATTGTAATTATTATTATCGTTACAGCATCTAACTCTAGAGTACTTCCTGTGTGCCTGGCTTTGTTCTAAAAAGTCTGTGCACGTTAACTTATTTAATCTTCACATGAGGAAACGTAGAAACGTAGATGCAGGCTAACTTGTTCAAGGTGACACAGCTAAGTAATGGGACAGCCAGAAACCTAATGCAGTCAGATCTTGGAGAGTGTTGAACAAGAAAAGAATGTGAAGGAGGACTTCACATTCACTTTCATTTATATCTTCCTGAATTGTATAATATTTTTTGCAGTAAGCATTGCCCACGTGTCACTTGTATGGTTAATTACTTAAAAGATTTATGCAGAGGGGTGCCTGGGTGGCTCAGTCGGTTAAGTGTCTGACTTTGGCTCAGATCATAATCTCACAGTTTGTGGGTTCGAACGCCATGTCAGGCTCTGTGCTGACAGCCTGGAGCCTGCTTCAGATTCTGTGTCTCCCTCTCTCTCTGGCCCTCCCCCATTTGTGTTCTGTCTCTGTCTCTCTCTCAAAAATAAGTAAACATCAATAAATAAATTAATTAATTAATTAATTAAGATAAAAGATTTATGCAGAACTAGGATCAAGGCAGTATTAGAAAATCATTGGTTCCATTTTTTTCTCCTTGGTTAAGTCTGCCATAATCCTCTGCCTTTGCACTCGTCAACAGAGATGATTCCTAAGGTTGGAACATGGCGGCATGAGATTCCCTCTTAAGCCTAGAACATCTAAGAGGTAACAGACACTGGTTGAAGTGAAAATTGAAACTCTGGTTGAGCCTCCCTCCTTGCTCACAGACTCCTGCCAGTGATTCCTTTTCTTCCAGTAAACCTTCTAGTGGACAGTATGCCCAGCAGTTCAGTGTTTGTGCCTCCACCAAAGGAAGACTGTGAACAGAAGGCAGAAAACCTGACCGTGGGGATGCTCCCGGGACCCACCCTTTCCCTGTAGCGTGGCCTGGGCTGAAGGAGACTTTAAGAGACAAGCGCCACTGACCCCGCTCTGTGCACTCCTGCAGGTGTGTGATGACTGTGTGGTGTTGCGTAGTAACATCGGGACGGTGTATGAGCGCTGGTGGTACGAGAAGCTCATCAACATGACCTACTGTCCCAAGACCAAGGTGTTGTGCTTGTGGCGTAGAAATGGCTCTGAGACTCAGCTCAACAAATTCTATACTAAGAAGGTACCCGTGAGCTCTGTTTGAGCTGGGGGTGGGCACTGAGGGCGGAGGTTGGAGTTTCTTTCAGGGAAGTTAAAATTCCACAATCCGTGTCAGAGCCCCACTCTTGCCTCTGGCTGTCGTGTGGCACACATGAAGCTGTCTCTGGCGCCCTGGCATCGGCCCAGGCCCTTGGCAGCCGTTAGAGAGCAGAGCAGGGGGACTCCGGAAGGCTCGGACGACAGGACAGCTCTCTCCCCCGTGTGCTGCAGTGTCGGGAGCTGTACTACTGTGTGAAGGATAGCATGGAGCGAGCTGCTGCCCGACAGCAAAGCATCAAACCCGGTGAGAAGAGAATGATTCCCCGAGCAAGTGCCTCCCGTTTATCTTTACCCATGCTCCTGCGTGTCCGAGGCCTGACAAGGAAGTCAGGCGTGGGGCTCCCCGTCTCCCCAGTCAGCTGATAACCTCCTCCCCCACCGCAGGCCCTGAACTAGGTGGCGAGTTCCCCGTGCAGGACATGAAGACGGGTGAGGGTGGCCTGCTGCAGGTCACCCTAGAAGGGATCAATCTCAAGTTCATGCACAACCAGGTAGGTGCCAGTGGCAGCACAGGCTTCCTAGCCCTGTTTTTCCATCTGCTGTGAGGCTCAGTGTCCGGGTCCCAGTGCTTTCCCAGTGAGCCTGAGGGCCTTTGGGGCCAGTGGGAGGATTGGAGCAGCTGGACCAGAGAGAGAAATCAGAGTGAGGGCACAGTGACGTTGGTGACCACCTTGAAGGTGCAGGGGGGAGCCCATGTGGGGGGCTGGGAAAGAGGGGGAGCCTTGGTGGCTAGGCTGCCTCCGTCCATTAGACTCAGCACAGTGTGAGTGGGAGCGTCTCACTTGGCCCTTCTTCGCACAGTGTCTGCCTTCCCTTATTCCCAGGGTGTGCTTTTGCTTGGTGGTTTTGCTTTTGAGAGTCTAGACCAGCTGATCTCGCGTGTTGCTGGTGTGCGTGAAGCGTGTGTGTGTGTGTGTGTGTGTGTGTGTGTGTGTGTGTGTGTGAGTAGCTTGTGTCTGTCCTATCTGGAGGATGTGTGTTTATTTGCCGATTTCTCCTGCTGATTCTTCTTCCTATTCTTTTCGTGCCTCTGAGTGTCCCCACTCTGCCCCCTGCTCCGCAGGCCCCGCTCCCTTTCCTTGACTGGGGAGCACATCAGAATACATCTTTCTCTCATTGTGATTCGCTATAGGAGCTGACTTTTTTTTTCTCTTGGTCTTTTAACGCAGTGATACTTTTTCTCTCAGTGGACATTCCTTAAGCTAATTCCTTTCTGAGGCCAGCGCATCATCCCAGGTCCGTTCCCAGTTCTGCCTCTTCACACAAGTGCCTTCCCTACCCCTTCCCTGACGTACTGGTTCCTCTCCTTGAGGTTCTGAGCCAGGTCCGAATGTGTGAAGCACCACAGCCCCTGGCCAGGCAGCAGATACTCAGGGGAGGTGAACATCTGGACTCTGTGGCTTTCTTCCTCCACTGCCATTTTAGTTCTCCTTCTTTTAGGAATCTAACCGGGCAGCTTTGGTGTGATGCGAAACAGCTGCTCAGGCAGTGTACTGTCAGCAGTATATTTACTATCAGTAACATTAACGTATTGAATAGTATACTTGAGACCTTAGGGTCAGCCCAAAGAGAGGTTCACTGAAGTACTTTTCTGGAACATGAAGGTGCCAGCACTTCTTGGGGAAGCGGGCTTCTGACTGCATTTAGAGGCTTCCCCCGATGCCTTACCTTCTGAAGAAGAGATCTTGTTAAACAACAGCCAGATGCCCTCTTCTGGGTACCAGCGTCAGCAGAGCCCCTCTGGACCAACCTAATGTCTAACCATTAGCACCGCATGCACGAGCTGGTCTGTAGTTTAAGGCTTCGCCCTAGAAGAGAGATCCTGCCTATAGGGGGAGTCAGACCCTGACTGATAACGAGATAATGGCCCTGGGGTCCGTCTTCCACCACCTAACAGTCCTTCGGAGTTGAAGCATTGGACCCTCTGGGAGAGTCCGACAGAGTGGGGTAACAAGTGGGCCTTTGGAGTCAGGATGTGCTTGGATTCAGAGCCCAGCTTCAGTACTCACGGGCAGACAAACTTTCTGATCCTCTGCCCTCAGCTCGAAAACGAGGGCACTACTGCATGCTGGGCCACATAGGTGTAAGGATAACAAATAGTATTTGTGGAACTCCTAGTAGCTGCTCCTAAGAGGTAGCTGTTACTATATCACCGTGTACTTCTGGGGAGAGCCTGGATTTTGTTTCAAGGAAGATACCAACACCTCCCACCCCAAGGACAATCTGAGGGGAGCTTTGCGCCCGTGCCAGCCCTCTGCGCCGGAGGAGGATGCATGGAAGGGTAGAGAGCTGATGGGCTGAGCGGGGAGACCCCTGGGGCACCGTGTCCTCCAAGCGCTGCCCTGGGCAGAGGGTATGGGCGGGCAGCCCAGGACAGCAGAGGGGCCTTCGGGTTGGGTTTGACCGTTAAAACTAACGCCTTCATTTTTCTCCCATGCTTTCTCCTCCGGCCAGGAGCGGAAGGTACATGCCCTTTCTGCTGTCTTCGCTTCTTAGCGCTTTTGAGTTGTGTGTGTGTGGATTCTTTGGTCCTCCCTTTGGGAACTAGGTCTTCCGTGTGTGGGTGGGGCTAGAGCTGGGAGAGTGGGCTTTGTGGGGCAGGGGGAGAGCCTTTGGGCCTTACCCCGCCCTCCCTCCCTCTCTTGCAGGTTTTCATAGAGCTGAATCACATTAAAAAGTGCAATACAGTTCGAGGCGTCTTTGTCCTGGAGGAATTTGGTAATTACACTATTTTGCTCTTAGGTCTGGACTCACATGGCAGTAACTCAAACCTCGGAGCTCCAGAGGAGGGACTAGAGGCAGAGAGAAGAACCACCTCTGCAGAGAGGTCAGGAGGATTAGGAGCGATAGGGAAGAAAAGGGAACCCGAGATAAGCAAAGGGAAGGAGGAAGAAAGAAAAGAGAGACCAGAGCTGCTAGGGAGTGGGTCCCGGAAGAGCAAGTGGCCTTAGACAGGGTTAGAGTTCAGAGATGCCCCTACAAAGGCTCAGCGAGCTGGTGCCACCTTCCCTTGCTTGGCCAGCTGGTGATCAGAAAGTTCTGGGGCAGAGCAGACGGGCAGTTTCCAAGCTCTACTGTGTTCATGTCCCCTGCTGCGATTCTCCTGACAGCCCAGTGCTCCGTGTAGCCACCTGGTGCCGCTCTGGTGTCCCCTGAGCCTCTGCGCTGGAGGAGGGCGCATGGTGGTACCGGCAGACTCACTCTGGAGGGCAGGGAGCCTCGTGGGCCTCAGAGGCAGGCAGGGCAGTTGTAGCTGGAGGCTGGGAGCCAGCCTCCCTGCAGCCAGGCGCTGAGAAGTGGTGTAGTGGGTTCTCACCCTGGGGCTTTGAGTTCCTGCTGTGTTTGTGCTTCATTCTTTTGTGCCCCCCATCGCTGCTATGAAAACCTTCGTTCTCCAGCAGGTAAAGTGACCTCGGCTCGTGCTGCCTCCCCCCAGGCCCCTGCCTGGGCCCTGCCGTGGGTGGGATGGGCTCCCTTCAACCAGACCAGCCGCTCCCATTGCCAGTTGTCTCATCCCTTTTCTCCCCACCCTCTTCCTCTCAGCCTCCCCCCACCCGCGTGCTGGCTCACTCGTTCTGAGTTTTCTCCCCTGTGTGCTCCCTCCTCTCTTCTGCCAGAGAGATATTTGGGGGAATCTTTCAACTCAGAAGAAGGACCTGGGCTTCTTGCTCTACCTATGATGAGTTTATTCCCTGGTTAACCCTGGGTCCCCCTGAGTTCTACCTCCCAGGGTCGGAAGAAGGTGTGGCCAACTCTCCTGCTACCTTTTCTGGCCCCCAGGGTGATGCCATGCCCCCCTGCTCCCCTCTCCAGGGGCCATCAGGATGGCTGTGCCCCGGGGGGGACCTTACTCCTTCCTCTGGCCAAGCAGAACCCCTGCATGGCTGGGGCAGGGGTGACTCTTAGTCTTGCATTCTGGGCTGTGAACATGTGTGTATTTTGCCTGATGCTCCCTGTCACCTCCCTCCCCGGGTGCTGTACTCGCCTGTCTTCCGCTCGGTGTGTCTGCTCCAGAGCCCTCTGACGCTCTCCCTCACACAGGCAGGCCTGGGCCTCTCCTGCCACTCAGGGAAGGAAACTTACAGGTCTGGTGGGTTGAGTATCATGCCGCTTCTTCATCCAGCCTAAGGACCCTCTGTGTAGAGGCTGGGAGTGCAGGGAACCATGCTTAACATGAACAGTCTCGGGCTGGTCACAGGGATGAGTTCTCGGGCATCTCAGCACGGCGAGAGGCACAGGCTAGAGACAACTCTCAGCCAAAACGTGGGAACGCCCCACCGCAGCTCCGCAGGGCCCTGGACAGTGGCAGTGAACAGGCTGGTGAGAGGCCAGCCCGCTCCCCTGCTGAGGCTCTCCAGGAAGTGGGTAGAGTCACAGCCATGGCACAGGGAGCCACAGCAGGCCTCAGAGGTCTGGCTGAGGAGTCTGGGGCAGCGGCCTCTCATCCAGCAGCAGCTGGACAGAAGCTGGCATGGCCTGAGCCGCCACAGCCGCTGGGACATGCCACGGTGGGGAAGGGGACCCTGGTGCCGGGCGCTGCCGCCTGGGAGAGCCTGGCACTACCGCTCTTAGTTTTGAACTTTCTGTTTTGTCTCTTGCCCGTCCGGTTTTAGTTCCTGAAATTAAAGAAGTGGTGAGCCACAAGTACAAGACACCGATGGTGAGTGTGCCGCCCAACCCCGGCAGGCCAGTGTGCGCAGGGCTCCCTGGGGACCTTCAGACAGGAGTGGGTGGGCCCTCTGAGAGCATGGGGTACGGGGCACTAGGAATGGTTTGAGAGCTGAGTTTGGTCGAGATGCCACAGGTCCAGCTGAAGCCGAAACCAGTCTTCGGCCCTGGGAGAGAGAGACACGCGCGCAGATCCCCTCTCCCGCCGGCCAGCTGTGAGCCCCGAGCCCCGTGTGAGGGCAGAGTTTCCTGCTTGGCAGACCTCCACGCGTGGTGATGCCGGAATCTCAGGAACTTGATCCGTCTGGTTTTCTCTTCCCTCTAGGCCCATGAGATCTGCTACTCTGTGTTGTGTCTCTTCTCGTATGTGGCCGCAGTCCGTAGCAGTGAGGAAGATCTCAGGACCCCACCCCGGCCCGTCTCGAGCTGATGGGAGGGGTCGAGAGCCCCCCAGCCCGGGGGATGTGCTTGCGTCTGCCGTCCGCAAGCGCACCGTGCCGCGCGCGCATGTCCTCTGCGAGCCCCTAGCCGTGGCTTAGTCGGTCCAGAGTTTGTGTTTCAGCGTGTCTTAGTGTCTGTCACAGGACTCAGTCGGTTTCCTCCCCCTGCTCCCTCTCCACTCCCAGGAGACCAGCCTCCTGTCCCCTCAGGGCTCAAGAGTGATGTCTGTCTGTCTTTTGGGCCGATGGCTTGTAAGAACTCTGAGTACAGTACGAGCCCAACCTTGCGTGTCCCTGAGACATTTGTGTCGTGGTTCCTCGTCCTTGGTGTTATGACCCTCCAGTGCAGGACTCTGGCTGTCCGTCTCCTCTGATCCGGCATGACTGGGTCCTGGGCGAAGGCCCACTCGGTGCAGAGTGAGGGGAGCTTGAGACCTGTCCTCCAGAGAAGGGGTGGGCAGGGAAAGGCCGGGAGAGTCACGGGGCAGCAGAGTCAGTGGCAGCCTCCCTCCTTCCTTACGCGTTTCCCAAGCCCGTAGCTGCCGCCTGCCACGGCTTCCCACTGCGGTGGAGCCGCACCGAGGGGCTCCTTCTCGCTGAGCAGCAATTTCCCTAAGGTCTGCTTTGCCTCGTCATGAGAGATCAGAGTGGTTGGGCTGGGAGAGTCCCAGAGACCACTGGCTACCATGCCCGGGAACCAGGTAGGGGAGAGCCGAGCTCAGTGTACACGTCCGTGTCTGCAGGCAGCTGGGTGCTGGAAGGGAGGGATGGCCTGGGAGTGGGCAAGAGGTGATTGTACATATTTCAGCTCTACATTATTTATAAAAAATGTACAGATGTGTGAATGTGAAATAAATGTCCTTAACTCTCCTCGGGCTCCTGACCGCCTTGTATTTAATGACGCCTCCTCTCCGCCCAGGCCTGAGGAAGGCTTTCCCTGGACTCTACAGAGGCATCTCAGGCCTAGAAGGAGGGAGATGAGATCGTGCGCATTGGAGTCCTGGCATGCTGAAGCCCCAGCCTCCCACCCCGCTTCCAGGAAGAGGCTATGGGAGGGGCTTCCTGCCCTATGCCCCCCGCCCAGCCCCCCAAGGGCTGCCCTGCTAAGGACTGGCCACTGGAGGAAGCAGCCAAACTGGGCTTAGACATTTGAGCAGAGAGATTCATTTAGCAGTGAAGGAAAAAACCAGGGCCCCCCTTGCCCCTCACAGGTGCGGTCCAGAGAGGTGGCATGACTTGGCCAGGGCGTCTCACAGAGCCTGGAGCCCGGGCTCAGGGCTCTTGGCCAGGAGTGCCTTAGGTTGGGTGGGACTCTTAAGAGAAGCAACCCTAGGACCAGGCTTCCTGGAATTTTTTTTTCTATGCCATGGAAAATCCTCTGGTGCTACCTGGACAAGAAAGACCGTCCACACTATCAGGGCACTCTGAGACCGGCTGGCTGGCTTCTTCCTCCCAAAAGTAGACTGATAATTGGATTTAGGCTCCCTACGGGGAAAGGAAGAGCAGAGGAGGCCCCTGGTTCCCAATATCTTGCACCGGACAGGACCACCCTCTCCCACTGGGAAGCAGATGTGGAAGGGCCGTGGACTTGTTGCATACTGGGACCCCGAAGCAGCCTGGTGCGGCTCCTTCCCAGACCCTATGGGCACAGAACCACATGGAAGTTCAGCACTGCCCCACATCCAGGCTGCTGCAACCACAGGTCCCCAGGACAAAGGCAGTACAGAGCACAGGGGACCAGGCGGGAGAGCCCCGGGTTTCCTTCCATCACAGCGCCTCGGTTTCCTCATCAGAAGGACATACACAAGTGGGGGAAGGCTGAGGTTTCTTCTAGTGTTTTATGAATGTAGGATTCCACTCTCAGCTTCATTCAACTCATTCATGAGACAGAATACCTGGAATTTTGCTCTGAAGGTCAAGTATATTTCCCTGTGCTTTTTGTGAAAAATGTGTTGGACAAGAAGAGTCAGTTCCCTGTGACCGCACTGATCTTTTATTGCCCTTATACATTGAGAAGACATGGCAGGCCAGAAAGGCCTGTCCCCAACCACCATTTGCTGAGCCTACCACCCATTTGTCCCAAAGACCTGAGAGCTTCCAGTGGGAGCTCAGTTCAGTCCGTGCGCCGAGCCCCCCCAGGCCCGCTCACCTTAATTGCACTGCCCTACTGATGCTTCCACTAGCCCAACCCTAAGATACACACTTGCACACACATATCCAGCAGCAGAAGGCGGCTTGTCCGGCTTCCTTCCAGGCTCCCAGTACATGGGCTGGCATCCTGTGGCACCTGTAACACAGGTTCCCTTGTGGACGAGCTGCACCGAAATCGTGCATGGAGGCACCTGCACCCCCACTTCCTGATGGCTGCCCCTGAACCAAGGGCCAGGGCTCAGCCTCTGACCTGGGTGGTGGTGTCGGGGTGACTTGGAGTACATACCTGGCCCTCTCCGGGAGCCAGCCGGATCACTGAGGCACTGTAGGGGAGGAGGAGGCCACGTCACATGTGTGTTTCTCAGCTCTGAGAGCAAAGCCCAGAAACCAGTACACGTGTTGGACAAGACAGGGTCATTGCTCTCAGAGCCACCGCATGGCCCAGGCCAGCACAGTCCCAGCTGGTTCCCTGCCTCCACCACCCTGGGCCCTGGCCCTATGGGCTCCTCACCTCGTACTTCTAGGCGGCACTCACACTGTGCCTCGCCTTGTAAGTTGGTGGCCCTACAGACATAGACGCCCCCATCAAAGGGGCAGGTCTTTCTGATCTCCAAGGTCAACACTCCCTGCTTGCTGAACATGCGGAAGCGGGCATCTTCTCCCAGGTCCAGGCCATTCTTGAACCAGGAAACCTTGGGCTATAAATCAGGTAATGGGAGGGAGGGAGACCATCTCAGGTTGACAGGAGACCTGGCAGGAACCTGTTTGTATTCTAGGGGCTCCCGCTGGAATCCAAACTATGCCTAAGCAGGGAATGAACAGGGAGCCAATGGAGAGTGCCGAGGCCCTGCTCAGGGAGAGGAGCCCGACCCTGCGCCCCTGGGCAGTAGAAAGCAGGGAAAGGCTGGGGAGAGGACCGATGGAGGTTGGAGCCTCCAAACCCTGCCTCCTGAGTCTGCCTGGATCAGGATCCCAAACTGTCTACCTTGGGGCTACCCCGGACAGCACAGCAGAGGGTAGCATTGTAGCCAGCAATGACTGAGCGGTTCACCAGAGGGCGAGTGAAGCTCGGGGCCTCGGAGAAGTCCAGGGCCTTGTAGTTGGGTGGCTCATATGTGATGCCTGTGGGTGATAAGACTTTGCACCAAGAGTGCCACACCACGCTAGGCCCCCTCCCTGTTCCTACCGCCTCCCTGCCCCAGCTCCTCCTGGGGGTGGGAGTAAAGGTACAGCACCTGGTCTGGGGATAAAGACAGGCTCCTTGGTGGTGGCCGCGTTGTCACTGGGCCCCACCGCGTTATGGCTGAAGACCCGGAAGTAGTAGCCGTTGCCAACGATGAGCTCCGAGACGACACAGTGAGTGCGACGGTAATGTTCCAAGACAGTGAACCACTCCTGGGGGTGTGGAGGAAAGGGAGGGTCTCTGGGGGTCAGGCCCTACTCCCTGCCAGGGGCCTCTTTTGGGTACCCCTGGTGTCTGTACCCCAACTGTGGAGGGAACCAGATCAGAGAGGAAGGATGAAAAGCAGACCCATTCTAAGGTCAGGGGAGAAAGCTGGGGCCCGGGTGTGCCTGGCCCTGGGGAGGGTACATATGGGGGGCCCAGAACCCAGGCTCACCATGGTCTTCTTGTCAGCTTTCTGTACTGTGTAACCCAAGATCTCTGTGTTACCATCATCTTGGGGTGGCTTCCACTCCAGAACCACATTGAAACCCCATGCCTCAGTGACCCGAATATCCTGGGGAGGGCTTGGCTTGTCTGCAGGAGAGAGACCAGCCGGAACAGACCTCCTGAGACTGCTGGAGTACAAACAGAGGGCCCTGGGAGGCCCCCTCACCCCCGCCAGCCTGGACCTGGCCTGCCACCTTCTGCAGGGTCTCTGGGCATCTCAGAGAGGGGGCCCCAGTGCCACGCACCAACGACCCGCAGGACCAGCATGGCCTTGTCCTCCATGTTCTCGATCCGCAGCATCACCTCGTAGGTGCCAGAGTGGGTGCGGCGAGCAGCCCGGATGAACAGGATGGTGTCCGTGGGGCTGTTGCGGATGCTCACCTCCTCGCCTGCCAGTGGCTGCCCCTCTTTGGTCCAGGTCACCTGAGGCCGGGGCTTGCCCTGCAGGGAGGGACAGCTCACCCCCAAGCCTGGCACGACTGGGTGGCATCTCAGGGTCTGGTCAGCCCCTGAAACTCCTCTACCCGCTAGGCAAGGATGACACACCAGGGCACAGAGAGGGGGACCAGCCCTACCTGGAAAGGAATGAGGAGGTTCACGGGCTCCCCGACCTTCCTCTGGATGGTCTGGCGCAGGTGCCGGGGCACCTGGAGCCGTGGCCGCTCTGCGGGTGCCAAGTGGGCAGCTCAGCAAGGGAGGGCTCAGCCCTGGGGAGCGCTACAGCTCCTCCCCTCCCGAGGCAGGGCCCAGAAGGCTATGGCTGAGGAAAATGCCCCGCCCTCAGCTCCCCCTATCCCAGCCCCAGATGGTCTACGGAACCCCTGCCTCTATCTCCACCTCACCACACCGCTGTAAGAGAGAGGGATCAGAGAGGGTGAGCAACTTGTTCGAGGTCACGCAGTTAGGAAGTCACAGGCCAGGATGCAAATGTAGACTTTTGGACTCTATCCCTGTCCTGCAGGCTGTTTCTGCCCCAGTCTGCTGCCTCTTTCCGCTTTGAGAACCAATCTTTACATGATTGATCCTTTGCTGGGAATAGAGGAATGGGGAGTGGATCCCAGATGGCCCAATGATGCTAAATTATGAACACGAGGACAATACCTACCTGTTGAACTGAGAGGCTCAGAGAACAAAGCTCAAAGGCCTACATTTTCCCTGTCCCAGAACTAGGGGTTGATGCAAAAAAGCCCAGGGAACCCTCTCCGAATGTTTTCCCTGGGCCTGGGGCGTGAATAAAGGCTCAGACTCTCCTGTCCCTCTCTCCAGTAGGGTCTCCCGGGATGTCCCCACTTCCACCGACCCCAACGGCCAGGATGTCAGCGGCAGGTCTGTCCTGTGACTGCGCAAGGGCCACTCACGCAGTATCTCCTGCACCGTCACGGGCTCCTTGGTGGCGATGGGGGCCCCGGGCCCCGCCATATTGTGCGCCCGCACACGGAAGAGGAGCCGGGCCCCCGTGGGCAGGTCCTTCACCAGCAACGAGGTGTGTTCTGTCAGCCCCTCCAGGGCAGCTACCCACTCCGAGCCTGGCCGGGGAAGCCCGTGGGCAGCATCAACATCAAGGGCCCGCCCCACTGCCCGCCCTCCGGTGGCTGTCTGGGGCTTCTGCCGTAAAGAGGGGTAGAACAGGGTGACAGGTGCCGGTCCGAGGGGGGCAATTCAGAGGAGGGTGCTGGGTGAGGGCCCGGGGCTGGGCAGGGGCACTCACAGCCCTCCCGGCAATACTCCACGCTGTAGCCATCCAAGCCTCCGGCTCCCACCCGCTCCGGGGGCCGCCACTTGAGGGAGACGGTGGTGTCTGAGACATCCTCCACGGCCAGGTGGGTGGGCTCACTGGGGGGGCCTAGGCAGAGGCGGAGTCAGAGAGGGGTCTGAGTGAGCCTACACCACTGGGGGAAAGGGCAGGGCTCTGACCCAGACCCTCAACGGGCCACCGGTCACGCAGGGACGCTTGCCCTTAGTCTGGCTTATTCGAGGGGTGTCAGAATTATTTCAGCTCCCACTAAAAGACCTGTCTCTAGATAGGCTTACAAACAAACACAGCAATTACAAAAGAGAGCCTAGGGCCGCCTGGGTGGCTCAGTCGTTAGGCGGTAGACTTCATTTCCGCTCAGGTCATGGTCTCACGTGAGACTGAGCCCCACTTCAGGCCCCACGCTGGGCATGGAGCCTGCTTACGATTCTCTTTCCCTGCCTCTTCTCTCCTTCTCAAAAAAAAAAAAAAAAAAAAAAAATAGAGCGCTAAATAGGAATAGATACCCAAAAGAGCACAAACATGCTTAGAAGGAGCCCCTTCTGTCAGACAACACAGGAAATGCTATAAATGTAAGTTAAAGAAAAACTAGCTGGAAACGAGATTTCCTGGCACTGTATGATCGGGCGAGTTGACTAACAGCTAATAGTTGACTGACTGGAAGCCAGTCTCTAAAGAGAGAGGCCTGGACCCTTCTCCCTACAGTCCCCCCCACCCCCACCCCTTGCCTCCATCTCCCCAAGCCGTGCTGGGTCCTTGGGCAGGGGGTGGCTTCTGCCCATGCCACAGACAGCCACCCCCCCACCCCCGCTCCCACATCCTGGTAGGGACAGCTGTCCTTGAGAGCCTGACACACCTGTCAGCATCCCTTCCACCCTCTCGACCCCCATGACTCAGATGAGGAAATGGCGACTTCAGGGCAGTGACCCCAGATGGCCCTCCTGGGGGTGGTGGAGACAGACCCACGCCTCTTAGACCCCAAGGCGCCCAGTGCCCTCACCCTATCCCATATATGACAAACCCTGCTTGAAGGGAGTGGGGAAGAGGGGACAGTTAACATTTATTGAGCACCTGCTGTATGCCAGATGTTCTGCCTGCGTTATCTCATTTCACCCTAACCTCAGTTCCATGAAGTAGATACTGTCATTATCCCCATTTTACAGATGTGGAGAGTGAGGCCTGAGAGGCACCAACAGAGTGGTGAGAGGCTCAGCTCCACCCCTACCAGCTAGGTGACCTTGAGCAAGTCTTCTAACTTCTCAGAGCCTCACTTCCTTCCTCTGTGAAATGAAAAGGATTATCCCCGAGGGAGCCTTTTAAAAGGGACCCGGATGTAAATGCCTAGTGCGGTGGCCGCCCACAGAGCAGCTGCTTCTGACCAGGGAGGGCGTGGGGCAGTGCCAGGCCAGGCAGGCTCACCAATAGGCATGAAGGGCTGGGAGGCAGGGCTGGGCCTGGACATGCCGATGGCATTGACCGCGTAGACTCGCATCTCATACACCACGCCCTCAATCATGCGCCGTGCCTCGTGGCTCAGCTCCTGCAGCAGGTCAAAGTTCAGCCGCATCCACCGGAAGCTCTTCTTCTTCTTGCGCTCCAGGATGTAGCCTGATGAAGGGGAGACGGGAGCTCTGGTCTGGGGCCTAGCCTGCCCCACAACCCCGGCCCTGAGCTCTATCCCCGTGCCCTGCACTCACCCAGGACAGGCTGCCCCCCGTCGTAGGCAGGCGGCTCCCACTGCACGGTGCAGGAGTCCTCACCCACATTGCTGATCTTGGGGGCCGCGGGAGGATCTGGCACATCTGGAGGGATGGACCCACATCAGCCCCGCCCAGGGCCCAGGGCCAAGGCTGCCTGCCCCCACCACCCCACAGATGCTTCCAGAATGCAGTTCTGATCGTGTCACCAGCCTGTGACCAATGCTTTTCATGGCTCCCCACTGCCCACATTCACCCCATGTCCTCATCCCAATCCTCTCCATGGAGCTGAGAGCATGCCCGTGATGTTTGTCACATGGCTAAGCAAGTAAACGGACGGGCCTCTCTGGTGGCCCCAGGCCAGCCAGCCTCACCGATGACCTTGACTGTGAGGTTGACCTGGTCCTCGCCCACGGGGTTCTTCACCGTGACAACGTAGACACCCTCGTCTTCCTTCTCTGCCCCCTCGACAGTGAAGATGCTGCGGTCCTTGGTGGTCTCCACCCGCACCCGGCCCTCGGTGTCACACAGCAGCTGGGTTGGGGGGGAGGGGAAGTGGGGGAGAAGGGCCAAGTCAGAACCACAGGCTTTGACAGCCCGTGCAATGGCCAGAGATAGGAACAGAACTCCGCACGGGGTCCCGGGAGCAGATGTAGCTTGAGCGGAAACTGCATTCTTGTGAGCACCGAGTCCAGACAGCTTTGTTTAGTGCTCGCCGTGGGCAAAGCACTGGGGCCAGGGGCTTGGGCTCTAGGTCTGGCTTTATCACGGAGCTTTAGGCAATCACCAATTTTCTCTGTGCCTCAGTTTTCTCATCTGCCAAATGGAAATCACATGACCTTACAGAGCTGAGGATCCCGAAAGACCTCAGGTGGGTGGAGGGGTCAACTGTGCCTGGAGGAGGAAGAGCTGACCCGAGTGGTGCCCAGGCAGCTGCTCTGACAGAAAAGTGCCAGGGAAACCCCCTCTCCAGTCGGGAAGAAGTACAAAGTCAAGGTCGGCCCCGGGAGACGGGAGCTTTGGGAACAGCCCGGTCATGAGGGCTTCCCAGCAATGTTCAGGGAACTTGTGCCTGACTGAGGCATGAGGATCCCACGTAGACCATCCCTGGGGCAGGAACACAGCTGGCCAGACATGGTGGCTTCACGGAGACCTCACCAAAGGGTGGAAACCGTGTAGGCAGAAAATCACGGGAGGCAAACGAGCTGGATCCCACCATCAGCCTCACTCACCTTCTTGTCAAACACCCACTCGTCACTGTCACCTGCATCCTCCCCTGGGGCATCCAGGGATGGCCCTGCTGGGACCTTGTTCTTCTGGGAACAGAGCAGGAGGGAAGCAGGGGGAAGAGGGGCTGACTCAGCCTGGAGGGTATCATCCCTGCCCAGCGGCCCCTCTGGCCCCCCTTTGCCCACCCACATTCTGCTGCCCACCTTGCCCGCCTCCCAGCCAGCTGAGCCTCTGCACTCCCAGTGGGTAGCCAGTTGTAGGGTGTGCACTTGTGGGATGGGGAGCCGATGCCAACACCCGTTGGTCCCACGCAACCATTTTACAGATGGGGAAGTGGAGGAGGGATCCACAGTACCTGTGTGAGGGTCTTCTGCCAAATCACAGTGGGAGCGGGGTCCCCAGAGATAGGGACATCCAGGCGTAGCTTGTTCCCAGCCACAACCACAATGGTATCCGGCTTGCGGCCCGGACAGTCCAGGTGGATCTTGGGAGGTTCTGGGGGGGGAGATGGCATAGGTCAGAAAAAGGGGCAGGGGCCCTAGCGTCATGAAAGAGGCGGAAACTGGAAGGAGTCCATGCCCCTGGTGGTTGTTTTTTAATCAATTCAACTGACATATAATTTCCATTCAAGAAGATGCCAAGATTTGAGCATACGGCTCAATGAGGTGTCACAATTGTATACACCTGTGCAACCACCACCAGGTCAAGATCTAGGACCTTTCCATCCCCCCTGGAAGTTCCAGGGAAGTTTGTAACACCGGGTCGCCTACTGTAGCATTTCTCAGACTGCGTTTAGGAGGAACACCAGTGTCTTGCCAGAAAAAAGAAAAAGAAGTTTCCACGGCCAAATCGATGAGGAGGCCCTGGATGAAACAGAGTTAAGCACAATTTCTTCACCACAGGATTTTCCAGAGCCTTTGAGATGCTTCTGAGTCAGCAGGAGGTGGCCCGAGTGTTCAGTGATTCTCAAACTGACTTCACCATGGAACCCTTTTTGTTTCCCCCTAAATTCTCAGGTTAGTTAACATACAGTGTGGCCTTGGCTTCAGGAGTAGAATCCAGTGGCTCATCACTTACATATACCTTTTTTTAATGCTTATTTTATTTATTTATTTTGAGAGAGAGAGAGCGCGCGCGTGTGCAAGCAGGGAAGGAACAGAGAAAGTGGGAGACAGAATCCAAAGCAGGCCCAGGCTCTGAGCTGTCAGCACGGACCTGACGCGGGGCTTGAACTCACAAACCGCAAGATCATGACCTGAGCCGAAGTCGGACGCTTAACCGACTGAGCCACCCAGGTGCCCCTCCAACCATGGAACCCTTTTTATTTTTTTTATTTTTTGCTGGAAATAGTGTTTTTTTTTTCAATATATGGAATTTATTGTCAAATTGGTTTCCATACAACACCTGGTGCTCATCCCAAAAGGTGCCCTCCTCAATACCCATCACCCACCCTCCCCTCCCTCCCACCCCCCCATCAACCCACAGTTTGTTCTCAGTTTTTAACAGTCTCCTATGCTTTGGCTCTCTCCCACTCTAACCTCTTTTTTTTTTTTCCTTCCCCTCCCCCATGGGTTTCTGTTAAGTTTCTCAGGATCCACATAAGAGTGAAACCATATGGTATCTGTCTTTCTCTGTATGGCTTATTTCACTTAGCATCACACTCTCCAGTTCCATCCACGTTGCTACAAAAGGCCATATTTCATTCTTTCTCATTGCCACGTAGTATTCCATTGTGTATATAAACCACAATTTCTTTATCCATTCATCAGTTGATGGACATTTAGGCTCTTTCCATAATTTGGCTATTGTTGAGAGTGCTGCTATAAACATTGGGGTACAAGTGCCCCTATGCATCAGTACTCCTGTATCCCTTGGGTAAATTCCTAGCAGTGCTACTGCTGGGTCATAGGGTAGGTCTATTTTTAATTTTCTGAGGAACCTCCACACTGCTTTCCAGAGCGGCTGCACCAATTTGCATTCCCACCAACAGTGCAAGAGCATGGAACCCTTTTTAAATGGAGTATCCCTATTCAATGAATGAACTTAGTTTGGAAAGCCCTGACCTAGAGCATGCTTCAGCCCGGACTACCCTCCTGAAGTTAGGATAGATGCTTGATGTTTAATCTAAAAGAAGGAGGGGTGGGGCGCCTGGGTGGCTCAGTCGGTTGAGCGTCCGACTTCAGCTCAGGTCACGATCTCACGGTTCGTGAGTTCAAGCCCCGCATCAGGCTCTGGGCTGATGGCTCAGAGCCTGGAGCCTGCTTCCGATTCTGTGTGTGTGTCTCTCTCTCTGCCCCTCCCCCATTCATGCTCTGTCTCTCTCTGTCTCAAAAATAAATAAACATTAAAAAAAACAATAATAAATAAATAAATAAATAAATAAATAAAAATAAAAGAAGGAGGGGTACTTCTAAAAGCAGAAAATTAATAATGAAATCTCACATCTTCTTGTCTCATCTTTCCTACACCCCGTGGAGGAGGCACGTCAGGATTCCCACTTCAGAGAATAGGAAACTGAGGTGCATAGAGATTATAATTGGCCCATGGTTCTGACTGACAGAGCTGGGGCTTGGGTCTTGGGGTCCCCACTCCAGCTTCCTTGCTCTTCCCTCTGTGAGTGGAGAGGGACATGGGTGGAGTGGGCATGGGGAGGAGGTCCCGTGACTCACCTTGCCTGGGCACGAAGTCAATCTTGACCTCTGCAAGAGAAGGGAGAGTGTGTGGCACGGGGCTGGGCACAGGCAGAGCCCGGTGACGGGGCCCCCACCTGGCCCAGGCGCCCGCTCACCCATGAAATGGAGCTTCGCTGACAGGTTGCAGGCGAAGCCCTCAGGCACAAAGCTGTAGTCCGCCTCGTCGGCAGGTGTGACGTCGTCAATCGTCAGTTTGTGGACTCTGCAGGGATGTAGTGGCTCAGGGGAGCCCACTGGACCACACACCCCAGTCTCGTGGTAGTCAGGGCTCCAGAGGGCCCCTGCCCCGCCTTAGCTCAGTGGGGTGCTGGTATTTTAAATGCTCTCTTTCTCTATTTTTGGCTTTCTAGCTCCCTCGCGTGTTTTCAGAGGTAGGCAATGTACAAGTGCCCCTTGGCTGGGCCTTTAGAGACTGATCGGGGGCTGCTGTCACTAATCTCTGTGACCTTGGACCCAGCACGGGCCGGTGCAGATGCTCGAGGCATGAGTAAGAGAGTGGGAGAGAGTGAGGGCCCTTGGCCAGAGCTGGCCTGGCTGCCTGCTGCCCTGCCCTGGCCATGACCTGCGGGGAGGGGGCCGGGGGAACTCCCAGCCTGTCTGTCTCTCTCACTACTTCTCTCTTTCTGTCCTCTGCCTCTGCAGGATTCTCTTCTGTATGCTCCTGTCTCTCCCTCTCTCTCTGTCTCTCTATCTCAGTCTGTGTCCTGTGTCTATTCGTGTGTCTCTTCCTGTCCCTCTCTGTCTCACTGTCTCTATCTCTCTCTTTCTCTGTCTCTCCCTGTTTTTCCCTGTCTCCCTATGTGTCTCTAGTGTCTGTCTGTTTCTCCCTCTGTCTCTCTCTCTCTCAGTCTCTGCTCTCCCCATCTGCCTGCCCCCGTTTGCATTGGGGCCCAGCTCTGCACACTCACCGCCCAATGTGGGACACCTTTACGCGGCTGTCCGGCACCAGCTCCTTCCCGTTCTTCAGCCACACGCCCCGCACGTTCTCATCGGACACTTCACACTTGAACACCGCCTGGTCCTTTGCACCCACGGTCAGGTCTGCGATGCTCTGGTACACCTCCAGCTTTTTCTCTGGGGGGCGGAGGACAGGGCAGAGCCAGTGAGCCGGGGAGGGTGTGTGTGTGCTACCCCCCACCCCACCCCCCGGGGCCTCACCCTGAACAATGAGTTCGGCCAGCGCCTGGCCCCCGCTGGTGCGCAGCGCATAGTGCCCCGCGTCCTCCAGCGTCGCCTCGTTGATGATGAGGTGGTGTCTCTGCCCGTCCTTCTTGAACCGGTATTTGAAGGTCTCCTCCCTGGTCAGCTCCACCCCATCCTTCAGCCTGGCCGGGGGGCGGGCAGTAAGTGCCGAGGCCTCCTTTGGGGATGCCCGCAGGCCCCCCAGCCCTGCCCACGCCCCCGTGCCTCTGGCACTCACCACTTGACCTGGGCCCCCTCCTCAGACACTTCGCACTCGAACTCCACCCGCTGCCCCACCATCACCAGCTGGTCTTCCAGGGGCCGAGTGATCAGCACGGGGGGCTCTGGCGAGCAAGGAGAACGTAGATGGCCGAGCCCTGTGCACCCTCCCCGCAGGGTCCCAGCCTCCCAGGGGCCCCGGTCCAGGCCCACCTTTGACGAACAGCTCGGTGCTGCACTTCTCCCCGCCCACCACGCACTGGTAGGCCGCGTCATCGGCCAGCGAGCACTGGCTGATGGTCAGCGTGCGCTTGGCACCCACAGACTCGAAGATATACCTGCGCCGGGGGCCGGGGGCGGGGCATGGATGGACAGCCGTCACTCACCTCGTGTGTCCCAGGTGCCCGGTCCAACCCCCTCCTCCCGTCGGACGGTGCCCCCACCCCCGAGCCTTCCTTCCCGGAGCTGGGCCTTACTTGCTGTGGAGCAGAAGGGGCCACGGGAGCATCCAGGCGGGAGGAAGCGAGACCCGGAGCAAAAGGGCGAGGAACAGAGACAGGCAGAAACAGAAAGATGGGCAATTAGACCCAGGGAGAGGAAAATGGGGAGAGACACGCAGGGCAGAAGCCACACAGAGACAGAGAACACGGCAGCGGCCGGCCGTGAGAGGCACGGAGAGCAGGCTGGGAGCCTCCCTGCCCCCACTGCTCCCGGGGCTGCACCTGCCCCCCCACCCCCAGCCCTCAGCACCTGCCCCCAGCACCTGCCGCTCATCTGGATCTCCTGTCCATTCTTCAGCCACTTGACCTCGGCGTCGGGGTCGGCCAGCTCCACGGTCAGCCGGATCTTGTGGCCCTTGCTCACCTGGTAGGCGGGCTCCAGCTTCTTCTGAAAGGCTGAGCACGTCGTCAGCACCCCCACTGCCCTGCCGCCCCTGCTGCCCCAGAAGGCTCACACGCATCACCGTGGCTGGTGGCCGTGCCACTGGGCCGAGTCCTCCCACCACACTCTGCCTGTGTCCCCCATTTTCTCTATCTCCACTGTGCCTGTCTCTTTATTATCTCTGTCTGTTCTACGTGTCTGTCTCCTCTCTCTTTGTCCTTCTGCCTTCCTTGGGGTCCCCTCCACCTGCTCAGCTCAGGGATAGGGTTAGCGGCTCCTAGAGAGACAGAAGCTTGGCCGGAGAGGGAGACAGCAGCCAAAGGGACCTTCTCTCCTTCTTGACTCTGCTTTACAGCACACCCCAGGCTTCTACTCAGTGAGGAGGGCCCAGCTGTGCTCTGTCCTCTTCTTGTGGTGTCTCTGGTCTAAGCTGACTCTTACCTTTTCGTGTGTGTGTGTGTGTGTGTGTGTGCACGCATGTGAGTGTGTGCGTGTGCCCTCTCCTCTTGCATGGCAGCAGAGGGCTAACCTGTGCTCTTCTTCTCGTCTCGCTTCATGCCCTTGAGCCTCTTGAGCATGCCGCGCAGGTCGGTGATGCCATGCTGGAAGGCGATGCGCTCATATTCGGAGGGGGATGCCTGCCGCAGGATCTCCCACACGTCCTCCTCGGCTGGCGCCTCCAGCCTCGGGTCCCTGCGTCCAGCAGAGAAGCCTCAAGGGAATCCCCTCTGGCTGGGGGGGGGGGGGGGGGGGGCAGGACTGTTGCCCCCCGCCCTCCCCTGGGGTAGGGCTTCCTGGGGCCCAGGACCCCTCTGGTGGTGCCGCTTGGGCTGGCTTTGGACCTCGAGTTCAGTATGGGGGAGTCCTGGTGGAACTGGGGGTGACGGGGGCGCAGGCTTCATCAGGCACTCACCTTAGGTTCCGGAAACTGCTGCTCCGGGCAGGACAAAAAGGCAGTGGACCATTAGAGGCATGGGCCACCTGCCCACAAAGGCCCCGGGGCCACAGCCCATGGGGCTTCACCCCTCCCTTCTCCCCACGCCCGTGTCCCTCCATTTACACAGCAGGGCCTTCCCCACACAGGGCCTTGTTTGTTCCTCCTGAGCTCTGGCAGGTGAGTATCTGGAGAACCAAAACTCAGAGACGCCCCAGGCAGTGGGGATCCACACTCAGGTCTGTCTGATTCCCAGCCCTGTCTGTCACCAGGGTACAGAGTCCCACCAACACCCTGTTGCCCCCAAACACCGGCCCCCGATGCTTACTCTCTAGGCCACGGCAGCATCAGCCATAACGCAGGGTCCAGGAGAGAGAAGGAAAGGACACAGAGTCAGCTGGAGGGGCTGGGGGAGAAATCCCTGCAGCTTGGTGCCCCCTCCCAGCTTCTTGTGAGTCCCCGGAGCCTACTGAGGCAAGCTCTCATGGACTCAAGCGTCAGGGGTCGTGGGGGACCCTGGGAGGATCTTAGTTCACAAGCTATCATGTCTGCAGAGCCCTCTGACTCTTCCCAACACCAGGATTATCCAAATTTTTTTTTAATGCTTATTTATTTTTGAGATACAGAGTGAGACAGAGCACAAGGGGAAGAGAGACAGAGAGAGGAGACACAGAATCCGAAGTAGGCTCCAGGATCTGAGCCATCAGCACAGAGCCTGATGCAGGGCTCGAACCCACAAACAGTGAGATCGTGACCTGAGCCAAAGTCACCACTTTACTGACTGAGCCACCCAGGCACCCCTAGGATTATCCCATTTGACACACAGGGAAATTGGTTTAGAGAGGTACAGTAACCAGCTCAGGGCCACACAGCCGGAAAACCGCATTGCTGGAATTTGAAATGGGGCCTCACCATCTGCCCAGGAGCTGCTACCCAGGGGCTCACCTCTTCTTCAGCAACGAGCTGAAATCCAGAGTTCCAGCGTCCTCGTGGCTGTCACTACGGAGAGGGACCCCAGTAAGGACCTCCCCAACTGGAAGAGGCTTGGGGAGGTGGGGGTGGGGAGAGGTACTGGGAGAAGAAGGGACACTGTCTGGATGGGGGGCTCCATCTCAGACCCCCGAAGTCTGACAAGCATGGGCTGGGAGAGGGGTACCTGATCCGCCGACCACTTCCAGCCAGGCTCCTGTGGGGTTAGAACCAGTTCCTTCAGCTGCCCAGGGGAGCTTGCTGTCCCCCATCACTATCAACTTCAGCTCTGTCCCCCCACAGCCCCCCCCCCCCCCCCCCTTCCCCCCCCCCCCCCCCCCCGCCCTCCCCCCCCCCCCCCCCCCCCCCCCCCCCCCAACATCATTCACAGCCCTGACCCCGAGGGGCTTCAGATCCCAGCACTGGCCTCCCTGCCGTCCCTGAGAAGAGATGACCACTCACGTGCGGCGAAAAGCTGATCGGAGGTCCAGATCTCCAGGGCCAACGGCCTCTGTGTTCAGAGAGGGAGAGGAGACAGGGAAGAGGCTTCAGAAGCCTGGGGCGAGGTACACCCCAGAAGCCTCGCTCACCCCGGAGTCTCCGAGTATTACAGACCTGCCCATCCATGACCCTTGAGAGCGGGCATCTGCCCCAGGACCCCACATTCTGAGCCTTTCCAGAGCTGAGGTACCAGGGAGTTTGGGTAGTTGATGGTCCCCAGCCCCTTAGCAGTGGCTGATCTCCCACTCAGCTCCCAGCTCACCCTTCACCTGTTCACCTGTGCCAGGAGCCTGGACCATCTCACCATCCAGGTGAGATCTGGCCTTGGCTGTCAGACCCCACCCCAACCCTGGGAACCTCCATGGGTTTCTCTCGTGCCCCTGCATGAGCAGCACTGGGCATGTGGGCAGCGGTTGTCCGGTTGGGACTAGGCATCCTCCTTAGTGTTGGGAAATGGAGGCAGATGTGGGGGATGAGACCCATGGGGACCTGAGCCCAGGACGCCAGGGCTCCCCTCACCATGGACAGTGAGACTGAAGTTGCAGCTGTCAAATTTGTCCTTGGTGGAAACCTCACAGCGGTAGCCACCTGCAAAAGTAGTCTGGGCATCTGTGATGTGCAGCTCAAACAGGTAGACCTGTAGAAGGAAGGTATCAGGGGAGACCAGGGACCGGAAGAGAAGGCCCTTCACTCCTAAAGGAGACTGGGAGTGGCTAATGGCCACCAACATTTTCACCCCTCAGGGTTTAGTTAACCTGTGGGTAAGGGTTTTGTGTAAATAGGAAAAAGAGCCCCTTGTCAAGACACATGACTGCCATCTGCTGGCACAAGGTGGTAATAAAATATAAATCTGTGATGGCTACGAGGCAAATGACCTTCACTTAAGACAAGGCACTTTTGTGAAGTGCACAACCCACACAACTGAACGTGTTGGCCCTGCCCTGCCAGAGGAGCCTTTGCCTGGGCCAAGACTGTGGAAGAGTGGGAGGAGCGGAAGCTGGGAATCAAAGCACAGGTTCTAGGCCTGGCTCTGAGTGACATCAGACCAGCAGCAGCAACCTCTCAAGCTTCGGTTTCTTTGTATAATGAAGGGCCCCTTGAGCTCCAATCCTCATCCATCCAGAGGGTTCACATCTTCACTGGCTGATGCCACCTTCCCCCATGCTTCATGAGGTCCCTCAGCCTTCCTGGGCCCCCTGCCCCCACAAGTTTTATTATGCCCCCTTAAGACTGTCACGCCCTCCAAGCCCGGCATGTCCCACAGGTCTCCTGGGCCTCCCCATTTTCCCCGGGTGCCCCTGGCTATCCAACCTGCTTCCCAACTTCCCTAGGTCTCGTTTTTGCACCTCCTGTGTGCCTTCAGTCTCAGGGTGACCCCCAGGCTCCCCTGTGCCCCCGGTGCCTCCCAGGGGCTCCCATGCCCTCTTTCCAGGGGGCCCCTGAACCGTGCCGTGCCCACAGGCCCCACCTTGCTGGTCCGGTCGTAACTGTTGTGCAGCTGCAGGTGTTGGCCCACCTTGCTGCTCAGGTCCACCCACTTGCCCTTGAACCACTTGACTATGGGCGGTTTCAGGAGGCTGGCGCCTGCCACGCGGGCTGAGAAGGTGATGCTGCCACCTGCAGGGAAAGGGCAACAGGCTGGGCCTGGGCGGGTGCCCTGCTGTGCCCTGCCCCACCCCACCCCGGGGTGCGACAGCCCACACTCACCTGCGGTCACCTCGCCATCCTGTGGCCGCATCACAAAGAGGCCGATGGGGTCATCAGAGGCACCAGAGCCATCGGGGGCTGCTGAGCTTGACCCTGTGAGCAGAGGCCTTTGTGACCTGCCTTGGGACACCCCATCCGCTGGCCTTCACCGTCCCTGCACCGCCCTCCCTGCACCGGCTCACCTTTGGGACTTGGGGAGCCTCCTCCCTCCTCAGTGGTCGAGGCCAGTGCTTCTCCGGAGCCTCCAGGAGCCTCAGTAGGGGCAGGAGCAGGGCCCGGCACAGGCTCTGCCTTCTCTGGAAGGGAAAGGGTGGGGGGTCGTGGAGCAGCTTCTAAGCAGAGAGCCCTCCTCTTGCCCCTGGTCCCCCTCAGTCTTTGCAGGCTGGTCACATACTGCAGCGTGTGCATCTGGCCTCCTCACCCTCGCAGACTGCACGCCCACGCCCTGGTGGGTCAGCCCGGGTGGCTGTAGGCTCCATTCCTCCCCTCCTTTCCCCAGGGGCTCCCTCCACACCCGCAGCAACCAGGGGCTTCCCTGCCAGCGCACGCAGCCCACCGAGCCCCATCTGTGAGAAGGCGTCTGGAGGGAGGGCTGCGTGGTGCCTTATCCATCTCAGAACTTTCCCTACTTCCACAATGACTGGAACAGGCCAGGGAGACACATGGGGACACTCAGTGAGGTCTTGCTGCAGAAAAGGGAGGAAGGGAATTCCTGGCAGACGGCTCAGCCAAAGCAAAGGCAAGAAAGTGGGAAGGCTCCTCCTATACCCTGGGTGAGGGAGAGATGGCCAGGCTGCCCCAGAAGCTCAAACCTAGGGAAGGCGGACCAGGGTCTTACCTGCTTCTATGACCTTGAGGTCAAACTTGACCTTGGAGGAGCCAGCGATGACTGCGTAGGGTCCCTGGTCGGCGGGGCCCACGTCCCGCACTGTCAGAGTGTGCCTCGTGCCCTCGGCTGCTAGGCCATACTTGTCACTGGCGCTGATGTCACTGCCCCCCCGCTGCCAGCGCACCTTTACTCCTGACCGCTCTGTCTCGGCCTCGAACACAGCAGGGCTGCTGGCTGCCACCTCCACTGACCTTGGCTTCTTGCTGAAGGCTGAGACTGAGATAGGCCAATGGAGGCTGCAGGAGCCACTGGCTGGCCCAGGCACCCCATCCCTGCATCCCTTCTTCCTAAAGCACTTTAAGGCATCACCTCATTTAATGCTTCAGTGGCTCTATGAGACCGATGCAATTATTATGCCCATTTCTCACATGTGGACACTGAGGCTCAGAGAGTTCAAGTGACTTATCCAACATCACACAGCCAGTAGGCAGAAGAGCCAGGGCCGTGGTCCTAACCTCCACACAAGAATTTTGTTAGGTATGTCCTTGGATACCTGACCCTTCCTTCCTGGGGAAGCCCAACTCCCTCTCTCCCCCACCATCTGGGGCCCTTGGCAAGGGGCAGGTACTCTGTCCACTTGAATTGTGGCTAAATTTGTTCTCCAAGGGCCTCAGGCTGAGAATCAGCAACTGAGATAAAGCTGGACTGGGAGGCGCCGGGGGCTGGGGGGCTGGGTCCCTGCCCTGAATGACCTTGGTAAGGGCACAAGCCAGGACCAAGTCCCTGGCCTGTGACTTTCTCTGCCCTTGGCCCAGGATCAGGGCTTCTCGACCATTCTCTCGCAGAAGAGAAGAACTGGCATTTTCACGCCAGGTGTGAGGGCCAAAGGAACGCAGGCTCCTAAAGCAGGGACTATCACAACTGGAGAGAGCCAACTCAACTCCTCCTTATACAGATAGGGAAACTGAGACCCAGAGAGGGCAAGGGCTTGCCCAAGAGCATTCAGCGAGACTGGCTCAAGTCTAGACTCGGGCCCCTGCCTGTGGCAGCCTTTTCCCAAAAGGCAAGCCCAGGCCTAATCTTGCTGCAGAAGGAGATGGGATGGGGATAGGGAAGGGATCCTCTTCTGTCCTGAGACTGGAGTGATGGCCCACTCTGTACCCCCTGGCCCTGGTTCACCCTCACTCTCATCAGAAGGATGGGAAGGAGAAACCAAGAATCAGAAAAAGACCCAGAAGACAGCCCCCACTCTCAGGAACTCAGGAACTCAGGAACTCACTCAGGAACCCCCCAATTATAGATGTCCCAGCCCTCCTGGCCCCCCACCCAGCCCCAACCCTAGACCTGCGGCTACCTGGCTTCTTCCCCGGCTCAGGCATCTTGAGAGAGATCACACCAGGATCTGAGCAGTCACAGGCCACCCAAGGAGGATCTGAGCAGGACCCGTCCCCCCACACTATATAAGGGGCCCTCCCCCTCCCCAGGATTTCTTATCTGCCTCTTGCCCAACCACCTGCTAAATATAGACAAATTCCAGAGAGCAAGGCTCTCCAGGGCGATGGCAGGGCCACACTGTTCCCGGCTATCTCCTGTCCCTTCCCCCTTGGGTCCAATATGATGGCTTCTGCCCCTCTAACCCTTGGTAAGCCTCAGGGGCACCCCAAGCCCTATCTATATGTTCATCTGACAGGGAGATTGTATGGTGAATTGGCACAGATCCAGATCCTGGGGCCGGGCTGCCCTGAGACCAGGCGCTGCCCTTTCCTTAACCTCAGTGCCTTAGTTCCTTCATCTATAAAGTGGGGTGATGAAAGCAGCATCCACTGTGTAGGACTGTTCCATGAACTAAGTGGGTTTATAAATGGAAAGGCGAGAGCAGGGCCAGGCACACAGAAAGTGCTGAATGAAAATATCTCTCCTACTGCGGCGCACAGGGCCCTGGGCTGGCCTCGTGCTGCAGAGTCCTGGGTGGGCTTAGTCCAGGGCCATGTGGGGAGAGAGCAGTACTGGGGGCTGGTGCCACCCAAGGGGAAGGGCTGGGCGGGGTCTGCAGGTAAGGGTATTGGGGTAAACCTCAAAGCGGAAGCCAGAAGCAGAGATGGCTCTTGCCAAAGTCTCAAGGATTCACAGGGAAAATACTGCCAGAATATTCTGAATTCCCATCCCCACCCCCACTGTTCCTCTATGAACTTTGGCCGTCTGTGACTGCCCCCCCTTCCTACCCACCCACCCACCCCCCACCCTGTCACCTCAGCGGTATCGGTTGCTACACAGAAAGAAGCAAATTACACGTGACTTTCTCCAAACAAGGTCCAATATCAGGAAAGGCCATTTGTCCCTTCTGACCCTCATGGGAGGAATTCGTACACAAGCATTGCCACGTGGTCCAAACTTACCATTCCTGTAGACACGGAATCCATTCTTTTCTGCCTCTGTGGAGTGCTTTCTAACTACTTTTAAACTGTATTGCATTCCCCTTGGCCTTCTTAAAGAGGACGGAACACCATTGACCCTCTCCTGGGGCTTGGAACCCTGAGAAGGGAGGTCACAGTTTCGCTCTCGGGGCAAGGATGTGTTTGGGGGTGTTTGCGCCGATGCTAATGGCCCCGGAGTCCGGGTTCTCTGAGGTCTGCTGGCTGCTTTGGGCCGTTTACTCAGTCCCAGGTGGTCTGCTCCCCCCATCTTGCTGTGGTTGCAAACAAGACGCTTCTAGGCTCATCTTTTTCTGTTTCTCCCTTGTTGTGGACTAGAAGCCAGAGAGCACAAGACAGCAGCTATGCACTAGGGTCCGGCCAGCATGGATGCTGTGAGGACGCCTTGGGGTTTAATTCCTGCTCCTGGCCGTGCTCCACGGCACCCCATTCCAGACACGTTGAGCCTTTCTGCTCCACGCTGACCTAGCACCCACGTGCAGTGGGATCTGGCCCGCCCCTCTCCTAGCTGTGTGACCTTGAACAAATCATTTGACCTCTCCAAGACTCAGTTTCCCAATCTATAAAATGGGATGATATCCGACTCTGCTTGTCAAGGTTGACATGTAATAAGTGGCCAGAAAATCCAGTGTGGCAGCCATTATCACTAATCGTCCCCATTGGGACCATAACCTGAAGAGTTTCAGCCTCACTGGGGCATTTTTAAAAGCCCACTTATCGGGGCGCCTGGGTGGCTCCGTTGGTTAAGCGTCCAACTTCGGCTCATGTCATGATCTCACAGTTTGTGAGTTCGAGCCCCACGTCGGGATCTGTCCCAACAGCTCAGAGCCTGGAGCCTGCTTCGGATTCTGTGTCTCCCTCTATCTCTGCCCCCGCGCTGCTCATGCTCTGTCTCTCTCTGTCTCAAAAATAAATAAAAACATTAAACAAAAAATTTTTTAAAAAGCCACTCATCAGGTGCGGAGGACTTTTTAATGATTTATTCCCCTGATAACAAACAAGGACCTGTCGTTTCACCAGCCCTGACCCCTTGCCAGGCGCTGTGTGTCATTTGTCCTGATGTCCCTACCCAGCACTGGCAGTAAATGCCCAAAGGACGTATGAGAAAAAGAGAGATCAGACGGGGTCGCCCAGACAAGATGCACCAAAAAATCATAAAGGAGACTCTGTGCTACGAGAGGACTCACTGAGAATAACTTTAATAACTGTTCCTTGAGGAAGCTAACGAGGGAGAGGTGTGGGAAGGGAGAAACGCTTAAGAAGGAGGGTTCAATTTATACAAATCTGATGACTTTGAACTCCCAAGGAAGCACCCCAGGTTGTACTAAGCAAGGCTGACCCTTGGCTGAGGTCAGACGTCCAGGTGGCCCCCTGGAGCTGGGGCTGGAGTCCTGGTGGGAGGTGAGGAGAGGCCGTGGGTAGCGGGCTTGGAGGAGGGAGTGGACGGGTGAGTCAAGGCCCGGCCCGCCACAGTCCTGCCCCTGGCCCCTGGGAGCTTGCCTCCCTGTGTCCGGGCCGGGCGAGGGGTTAATGCTATGGCCAGCGGGGAGGCCTGGCGGGCCCAGCGGGTTCTGTGGGCCTGGACTCAGTGGGGCGGGTGGCGCCGCTCGGCCAGGCTCCCGCGGCCCAGCACCTCCCCGCTGAACTGGTAGGTGAGCTTTTTCTTGACCTTCTTGACCTCACCCGTCTTGCCATAGTTGCGCAGGGCGCGGGCCATCTTCTGGTAGGTCATTTTCTTGCGGTTTCCCTTCTGGATGCCCCAGCGGTGTGCCAGCGCCTCCTTGTGCTTGGACGAGAACTGGAAGGTGCCCTTGTCCTTGTCCACCCACCAGATGCTGTCCTTCATGTCCCCGCTGCGGAGCAGGTCGAGCAGGAACTGGTACAGGCGGATCTTCTTTTTGCTGCCTGTGGGCGGGAGGTGGTCAGTGCCCTAACACGGGCTCCCGCCCTCACCTCCCCCTGATGTGGGTCCCCCTGGGGGTGGCTGGTCACTGGGGAGGGACTGGTGGTGGGGGGTGGTCTACCGAGGAGTGGGCTCCCTCACCCCACGCCTGGCACTCACACCGGCTCACACCCGTTCACACGCAGCCCGGAGAGGTTCAGACACACATACACCCTCCCGGGCTCGGTCACAGAGATGCACTCTCATCGACACACGGAGAGGTACAGATGGTCTCAGATGCAGTGCGCACTTTAGCAAACGTTGACACGCTCACAGATACGGACACCGCACTCAGCTCTGTGGTGTGACTGCTGTGCCCTTGGCTGGGGTGCATGGGGCACATCTACGGCCAGGGTCAGGGCTGGGCCGGACGGCGGGGCCGCCCTACCTGTTTCCCCATGCAGGAGGCCGGGCCCTGGCTCCAGGCCATCAGCCTCCCCGTCAGACACCTCCAGCGGGGGGCTCTGCCTCTCGCCCTCCTCCTCATCCGAGCTAGGCTGTGCCGGGGACAAGGAGGGGTATGGGAGGCACATCCGGGGTAGGTAGGAGACCTGGAAAGGCAGGGAAAGTGGGTTGAGGTCAGTGAGGGCCGGTTCACAGCTCAGAGCTGCTGAGGAGGGGCCATCTGAGCAAGAGAAGTGGGAGTAAAGAGGGGGGCAGGCCAGCAAGGGGCAGAAAAGTTTGGGAGAAGGCTGGGGAAGTTGGAGGTCAGTCGGGTTACAGGGGTCAGGCAGGGTCAACTACACACAGGGAGTGGGTTGTGGGGGACCAGGGGCTGCTGGAATCAGGCCCTCCCTGGGCTCCCAGTTCAGGGCCTCGTGGCCAGGGGAAAGGGTACCCTTTCTTCATATGCGCAAAGGTGCCATATGGCCTAGCATTCTTGGGATCAGAGGTGGCAGTGAAGAGGGGCCAATGGGATGGTCGGGGATGGGAGCGACCGGGATTTAATAAGTGGGTGAACAGTGAGAGAAGGGCCAGCAGAGGTCAGCTAGGGGTGGTAGAGGTTAACGGAGGTCACTGATCGGGGTGGGGGTGTCCGTGGGGCTGAGGAGGGTCAATAAAGGGGGTCGGTGGAGGCCAGTGGAGGTCAGTTCCAGCGACTAAGATCCACGAGGGGCCGGTGGATGGGGATCACAGTGGGGATCAGGAAGGCCGTTGAGGTCAGGCAGCTCACTGGAGGGTGGGAATTATCGGAGCTCTGTCCATCGCGGAGCCGGAGGAGATAAGGGTGTGGGGTCACGAGGTCAGTCAGAGGGTCAGGAGGCAGCCGTTGGGGCTCCGGCCGCCGTTGGCGCTGTGGGGCAGGAAGCCGAGTTGAGTAAGAGCCTGTGTCAGCTTCCTGTGAAGCGCCGGCCTCACCACAGGCCGGGTCCCACGGGAGCCGCGGCCGCACGCACCTGGTGGCCGATGCCCGCGTGGGCCGTCGCCATGGGGGTGTCGAGCACGTGCATCTGCTCCAGCTCCATGTGGCGATAGAGCTGCTGCAGCTGGGGGGGCTGCACGCTCTGCAGCTCCGTGAAGTGGTTCTCGGTGAAGCTCTCGAACTCGCTGTGCACGTGGTGCGGGTGAAAGTCCCAGTAATGGTCTGCAGGGACGGCCGGGCGGCGTGCCGTGAGCGCAGGGCGCGGGGCGGGAAGAGGCGACCACAGTGGAGAAAAAAGCGACGTCAGGCCACAGGGGGCTGTTAGCACAGGCGGGGCCGGGCTCCGGGTTGACATTCATTCGCCCCCACCCCCACCTCGCTATTTACCATCCCCATTTTACAGAGGAGGACACTGAGGTGTGGCAAGGCCGCCTAACATGCCCGCAGTCAGAGGCCCCGTCGATGGCAGGCCTGAGCCAAAGCCGGCATTCCCGGCAACCCTTTTGTCCTGTGTCCAGGCGGTCACAAGGACACGGGTCCTGGCTCTGCCGTTCACTTTCTGTGTGACCTCAGGCACATGCATGGGCCTCTTCGGCCTCAGTTGACTCACTTGTAAAATGGGGATAAAAGTGACTGGGAGGATACAAATGAGTTCACATTTGTAAAAACTCCCAGCCCCAGAGCAGGCCCTCAGGGGGTGCTGATTCCCTCCCTTCCAGCTCCTGCGAAAACCAGTGGTTCCTGAGCCCATAGTCACACAAACACGGGTCTTGTCACATGGCCCAGGTGTGATGACAAAGTCACAAGGCTGACATTCCTCACACACCAGAACTTGCCCAGGCCCACGGTGCTGCCCCTTCAAAGCCATGCCCTTGGACAGCTGCGTCTGTCTTCCAGTGAGGTTACCAGGACTAAGGGCTCTCCTGGAAACTCCCCCATAGGTGCTTTCAGAATCTGTGGTGGGGTGGATTTGAGTTTGGGGAACAGCCACATGCCATCGGAAGCCCTGGCTTGGGACTAGGACATGGTTTCTCTGGGCATCTTTTCCAGGAAAAAAAACAAAAACCTGCCACATGTCTGTGGAGTTTCTGGGTACGGTCTGGGGTCCAAAAGAAGATGTGGTGATGGGGACCACCACCAGCCCCGTGTGTGTGTGTGTGTGTGTGTGTGTGTCTATCTTCGTCCTTTTTTTCTCACATACAAGCACATACTTATTTACTCACACGTCCCAAAAATATGTGTTTTTTTGGCTTTCGAATGGTTATCAGAAGACTTGCTTTCTAATCTTGCTCTGTGGTGGCATTCCTGCGTGACCCCAGACAGGCTATTTTATCTCCCTGATCCTCCAATTCCCCAGTCTAAAAGTAGGGACCCGACTGGGTAGTGAACCCACAATCCAGGCAGCCCACACTCCCACCTCTACAAGTCTACATGGCACAGAAGAGAGAAGGTACACGATTTGGGAGCCAGACAGAGCTGGGCTCAAATCCTGCCTCTGCCATTTTCTGTCGTGTGCTATTGGGGGGGTCATTCCACTTCTGTAAGCCTCAGTTTCCTCATCTGTAAGATGGGGCTAATAATTATACCCATCTCGTAGTCTTGTTGTGAGGGTTAAATGAACAAACGCCTTCAAGGTGCTTAGAATAGAACCCTGCACGAAATTAGATCCAATAAACATTACCTGTTACTAATACAATTAATGTGTTATTCTAAAGAACCCGGATTAGCACTTGAGCAAGTGGCAGATACTTTCATATATATTTATTTATTTCCTCTTCTTCCTCCTGTTCCCTGCCATCTCAGTGGCCCAGAGAAATAGTTTCGGTGAGCCTGGCTGTCACCGTCTCCCAGAGGCCAGAGCTGGGCCCTCAGCATTGTACCATGTGGACAGTGACTGGTTTCGTCCTCGCCTTATTCCCAGTGCCTGGACACAGCAGGCACTCAACGAACATTTCCTGAATGAGTGAATGAATGAATAAATGAATGAATTCTAGCCTCCTGAGAACTCTCCCTGAGTCTCCTCCACAAAATTATCTAAACCTGAAGGGAAAACAAAACAACATTTAATTTGTATTTTCATCTTGCAGCGAGTAAGCAGGACCCAGAAGCTCTCCCCTTGCCCAGGACAGTTGGCTCTGTGCTTTAGAGATGGGCTGTTTTGGGGGCTCTGGGATTTGGTGAGCCAATCCAGGCTCCTCTCTAGAGATAGATCAGCCCTCCGGCCCCACTCTGGCCCCTCCCATTTTCACCTCCCCCACCCTGGGCTGAACTGTCCAGATCTTGGCACAATGCTTTATCCTGCCCACCGACCTCCACCCTCAAACCCACTATGGTTCCAGGGTTCAGGGGACCCCGCATGCCTGCAACCTTCCAGGTGTGGAGTGAGGGGCCCCCGACTGCTCTTTCCCTCCTGCTCCCCACCTCTGCTCTAGCTTCGCATGAGACCCCTGAGCTCATTCTTGGAATCCCAGCCTGAGGCCAGCATTTCCCATGGAGGTCTCAGTACACCTTCACCAGAGTCGCTCTGGGGGGTTTGGGCCCCTCCTTGGAGATCCAGTGAATCAGAAGCGCTGGGAACTGGAATTTAACGGGCCCTAAGGAGGTTCTTGCACTCACTGACACTCTGGAACCCTGCCCCAGGGTCCTCTGAAAGCTGCAAATGGGACTCTTGAGCTACAATTAGTTTCAAAAGGCCCAACGGAAACCTCGCCTTTACCCTTGATTTGGGTGTTCAGGCAATTATGTAATAAACGCTGTCTGGTAGACAGAAACGTTCTGAGTATGGGGGCCTCTGAAGGGACACAATACAAGGAAGCCTTCATAGTGCGAAAGTCAGCACTCTTGGGCTCTTTGGACCTCATTTATAGAGGACTTCACAAACGCATTGCTTTATCCCTATTTGTCCCTTCAATGGGTTCCCCAGGTCATCCTGCACCATGCCTCCTTAGCACAACACTGCACCTCAAAAGAATATAATTCCATTTGCATATCTGGAGTTAGTTCTGGACCCTCCTTTTTATAGCCTATTAGGCCACCCAGCACACAGTAGGCCTCCATAAATATTCGATCAAATGATCCATAAGAGTTAGCTTTTAACATGTATTTTTAGGTACTGGGCACTATGCTAAGTACTTAATCCACATTTTCTCATGAATCCTCACCCCAACTCTGACAAGGTGGCCACTATAGTATGATCTTTCTTTTGCACATGAGGAAACAATGACTCAGATTAAGTCCGTTGTCCACAGACAGCCATTGGTAAAGTCATGATCCAAACCCACCTGTGTCTGCCTCCAGGGCCTGAACTACCAGTATACCATACAACTTCTGAGGAACAAGACTGTTAATTAAAGCTTTAATTAAGACCGATGGTGGCGCCGACTTTATCGACTGCTCTTATGCACCTGTCTACCATCATCCACCCCTCACCGTCATTCATCCGTCTTCCACCCATCCATCATGCATTCATTCATCCATATTCACCCATCCACCCATCAGTGTCTGTCATCAACCCATCCATCATGCACCCACCAGTTGCTATCCATTCATCATCAATCATTCCCTTCATTCATCCATCCATCATCTAACCTGCCAGCAGTGACCCCATTCATCTTGACCTCTCATTACCTGGGACCAAAGTCTTACCCACCCATCTCTATTCTTCCTCAGTATATTTGGTGCTCCTAATATCTGTATGTCACCAGGACAAAAATAAAGTCATATTCAAAACAACACACATACTCAAAATCAAAGCCTTAAGTGTCATTCAGTTGACTTTATCTCCTCAGAACAGGAATCCCAGCCTTAAGCCCAGGGTTCTCCCCAGGGGAGCAGAAGTAAGATCAAGACAGAGAAGGAAGATAAGGAATTAAGACAAGGGCTGATAAAAACAAAATAAAACAAAACAAACAAACAAAAACCTTCTTAGGAAATCACAGACCACTGGACAAGGGGTCCTGAAGGTCAGCCTTCCCGCACATTGTTCAGATTAAGGGAACCGGAAGCCCTGAGAGTGGAGAGCTCCAGGCTTCATCATACTTGTCACTCTCTACTTTGTATCCTAATTATTAAAGTTTTCGTTATTCCCCCTGTTAAAATAATAAATCTGGTAGGACTTGTGTTTTATTGATTCCATAGCACCTAGCAATGTGCCTGGTGTACAAAAGATGCTTTGTATATATTTATTGGATGGATAGGTCCATGAGAGATGGATGGAGGGTTTGACAGGTAAAGGGAAGGACGATTGGAAAGCTGAACGAGTGGAAGATTAGATGGGTGTGAGAACACATCGGTGGATGGGTGGACGGTGCATGGTATGAAAGGATAGAAGAGTACATGGAAAGATGGAAAGATGGAGGGAAGGAGTCATACGTTGGAACTCTGGTTCCTTCACCAACCCCACTGCAAAGAGCAAATCCTATCACATCCATTGCGATGGCTGTTATCAAAGAAACAGAAGCTAACCAGTGTTGATGAGGATGTGGAGAAATTGGAACCCTTCTACACTGTTGGTGGGAATACAGCATGGTACAGCCACTGTGGAAAACAGTATGGAGGTCCTCAAAAATGAAAAATAGAACTACCATTTTACATCATGTATATTTTACCACAATTAAAAATAATAATAAATAGTAAACCTGATGAGCCGTGCCTTCAAAATCTATCCTGAATCTGTCCACTTCTTTCTCTCTCTATTGCCACTACCTTTGGCCAAGCCACCGCCATCTCTTGCCTAGATTATGCCAGTAGTCTCCTCCCAGTGCTTTCTCGCTGTTCTGATTGTGATCTTCTCTCCATCTATTCTCCCACAGCAGCCAGAGTGACTTTTTAAAAAGCTTATTCAGTGGAACCAGTAAGTGGTAGGAGAAGAAGGCACTGAAAACTTGCAGGGAGACAGAACTAAAGTAAACAAGCAGAAAAACAAACAAAAACAAATTAGTCTACATTCAAAACAGAGGACATAAAAAGGCATCCAACTTCAAAAGAAAAACTCTAGTGACCAGAAGATAGAGAAATGCTTTCAAATTCTAAGGGAAACAGGATTTTCAGCCTAGATTTCTATACCCTGTTAATCATAAAGATATGAGAAAAAAGCAAACAACAAAACCGTACCTCCCACACACCGTCTCTTAGGAGACTGTTGTCAGAAGAATAACAACTCTTGGGGCACCTGGAGGGCTCAGTCAAGCATCTGACTCCTGATTTCGGCTCAGGTCATGATCTCACGCTTCGTGAGTTCAAGCCCCGCGTCGGGCTCTGTGCTGACACTGCTTGGGATTCTCTCCCTTCTATCTCTCTGCCTCTCTCTCTTTCTCTCTCAAAATAAATAAATAAACAAATAAACATGGGGGGGGGAGAATAACAACTCCTATCCATGTTACATAGCACTCGCTATGTGCCAGGCACGGTTCTAAGGATTTTACATACAGTGACTCATTCAATCCCTACAGCAATCCTATGAAGTAGGTATCATTATGAAGAAGTTGAGACCTAGAGAGGTGAAATGTCTTGCCCACGATCACCCCAGATAGTAACGGGGAGATGGGGTGTGAATCCCAGTAGCCTGGCTCCAGGAAGAGGGCACTATCTCCTTGCTAGCCTGCCCCTCATTCTCTTTTTCAAGGATGAGCAAGTACAGGTAGTCAAAGAACACCATATGGCTCAGCTGTGAGTAATCTTCACATGGCCATACTCCTGGAAAATTCAGATACTGATGTAACAAGAGTTACTGTACAAAGAAAGACAAATACTGTATGATCTCACTTATATGTGGAATCTAAACCAAAAAACAAAACCCCAAACTTATAGACAAGGAGATCAGATTCGCGGTTGCTAGAGGGCCAGGGCCAGGGTCATGGGAATTGGAGGAATGTGGTCAAAAGGTACAAACTTCTACGTATAAGAGGCACCTGGCTAGCTCTATTGGAAGAGCATGTGATACTTGATCTCGGGGTTCTGAGTTTGATTCCCACACTGGGTGTAGAGATTACTTAAATAAATAAAACTTACAAAAAAAAAAAAACCTTCTGGTTATGAGTACTGGGTCGCAATGGTCACCACAGCTAGCAATGCTGTATGGTAGACAGTAAAACCTTGGTTAGCGAGCATAATTCGTTCCAGAAACATGCTTGTAATCCAAAGCACTTGTATATCAAAGTGAATTTCAAGATCATGTGACATTCAGTGTCACGTATGACTCATATTGCAAGACATCGCTTGTATATCAAGTTAAAATGTATTAGAAATATTTTCTCGCTTTGTGGAACACTGGCAGAACAAGTTACTTGCAGTCCAAGGTTTTACCGCATTTGAAAGTTGCTATGAGAATAGATCCTAAAAGTTCTCATTACAAGGAGAAAAACTTTTTTGTATCTATATGAGGTGAGGGATATTTCACAATATCTACATACATCAGCTCATTATGCAGTACGCCTTAAGCCCGCACAGCATTGTGCATCAATTACATCAATAAAATGGAACAAAGTTACTGTATAATCATTTGGGTATGTGTGAAGTGTGGGTGAGTGTGTGTATGCTCTGAATGACTACAGAGCCAAAGTCTCATCTTTCATAGGACAAGATGAAAAATTCAAGCCAGACTCATCTCCACCCAGCGTATAGAAGGAACCCATTAAATGCTATGAGTGAATAAACGAATAACGTACTAAGTCTCTCTTTCATATCTTCGTGTGCACATTTACTTAGTGCTGTGATAGAAAGACTGGACAACTAGCTTTCATCCATCCCCGCCGGGCCACTATGTCATGAAGAAGTGCCGATGATAAGCTTTAGTAAAAAGCAGCAGCTTACAGAATAGCATGAGGCTACGATTCCATTGTGGGGTGAGCAGAATGTGCATATGTGTATGTCTGCACTGACAGATGTACAGGAACATAAATGTGGAATAAAATGTCTACAGGGATTGACTAAGGTGCCATCAGTGGGGAGGGAAGTTGGGAAGAGGGAAATATTTTCCTTGATAAAGCTGTTGTTGATTATTTTAATAATCAAAAATTAAGGGTTTAAAATTTATTTAGATTTTCACCACACACACACACACACACACACACACACAATTCAGATCATGTCATTCCCCTGCTCAAAACCCTCCAATGGCTTCCCATTCCCATTGTTTGTAGGATAACACCCAAACTCCTGCCATGGCCTTCAGGCACTGTGTGATCTGTCCTCCGCAGGTCCCTCCGGCTTCCCTGGGTCTCCACTACGCCCTGCGTGCCCCGGCCACCCAGGCCCTCTCTCAAGGTCAATGCTACATTGCATTTGCAGTTCTCTCTACCTTTGGGTGCGTGTTCCTTCTCTTTACTCAGATTTCACCTCAACTGCCCTCCTCAGAGGCCTTCCCTGACCACCCGAATGAAAGTAGCCCCTAACACAGGCACTCTGCCTTATGTTACTTTGCTTTTTAGAAGACTGCTTATTGCCTGTCTGCTTAGTTGACTGCCGCCTTTTCCCTCACTGGAATGTAAGTTCTGTGAGAGCAGTGGCTTTGTGTGGCTTGCTTATCACAGAAACTCCAGTGGCTAGAATGGTGTCTGGCCCATGGCATGCAATCAGAAGCTATTTGGTAGATGGAAAAATGGGGGATGAGTGGGCCTGAGGAAGGATGGTAAATGTTGGGAGGATGAGTGGGTGGCCGCAGGGGTGAGTGGTGGAAGGGGTGGGTGGCTGGTTGGTTGACTGTCACCTAGGTCAGTTGAAAATGACGCAGTGGATCTGTCACAGAGCCCTCTGTGTGTCTCCCACTCTCCCAGCTGCTTCCTCTCCCCCAACTGGGGGAAGGAGTAAAGCTAACATACTCTGACCCGAAAGCTCACTGGGCCTTGTGCTCAGCCCCTCGCACCTTTTGTGCATTAACTCAGTGAATCATTACACCTCTACGGGGTCAGTGTTTCCATGCTCTCACTTCCATATATGAGGGAACAAGGGCTCCCAGAGGTTAAGTCACTTGCTCTAAGGTCACACACACTGGTGAGTGATGGAACCGGGATCAGACCTAGGTCCAACCCCAGTGCTTTTTTAATAAGTTCAACCACCTAAAAAAAAGGCTAAACCCAGAGGACATGCAGGAACTAGTGAAGAATGTGGGGTGTCTCTACTCTTGGGTCTTCATTAGGAAAGGACAGAACAGGTGCACAGATCAGCAGAGATGCCCAGATGGGCGATGATGGGGCAGGGGGTGTGTGTGGGGTGGGGGGAGTAGGGTGTAGGGTGGGGAGTAGGGGCCAGGACACCCACGGACTCCAGAGGAGTCTCCGAAGGAATCGGGCATGACCAAAACAGGGTGCTCGGGCATCTAATCAAGAGTCATTCCTAGAGCCCCAGCCCTGATATAAGGGACCTGCCTGGGCACCGAGCCAGGAAAGCACAAGCACTTTCTCTAAAGTGCTCACTTCATCAGCCCCAGCCCCTGGTCTAGCTGGTTTCTAGATGCGTGCACACACCCTCATATTACAAGAGGGGACACTGAGGCTGCAGCGGGCCCAAAGGAAATGACCCCAAACCCAGTGAAACTGACTGGAGGTTAGGCCAGAGGGGAAAATGTCCCTAATGTTGGAAGCAGTCCCAGGCCGCGCTGAGTTTGCTGAGACCTGGCCGTCCTGCTGCCTGGAGCCACCAGGGGGAGCCAGTCCTCAAGGCCAGAGGGACCTTCTCGGGTCCTGAACTGCTAGGGGCAGGGGTCACCAGTGCTGGTCTCTAGGTCACAGAGACCCACCCTTGATCCTGGCTGGGGGAGATGGGAGGAGGGGGTGGGTGAGGGAGACTTTCTCTCTAAATTGTCTGGCTTTTCCACAAAGAGATCGTTTTGCTTGCAGAATCATAAATGAGCTTTAAAGGATGAAAAAAAAAGGATGCTTTACAACCTTCCTAGCCCTGGGATTCTGAAAGAAGTCTGTGTGTTCCCCCATGAGGGCTGGAGGCATATCTACCACCTACTTCCAGGACATGGCCCCCAGGTGTGGCCTGGCAGTGTGAAATCTTCCTCCGCTGTGGCACCCGACCTGCCTCTCCCTCTGGGGCTGCGGACACCCCAGTGCCTGGCCTGCCCCGGTTTCAGAATCCTAGAGAATCCCCCAATGAAGACCTGCTAACTAGGCCTTCTCACTTGGGCTCAGGGGTCCCATGGAGACACCGAGATCCCCTTTGGGTGTCCTCTCACAGTGCCCTGTCCAGGTGCCAGCCACCTAATGCCTGTCCCCGTCTACCCTGAATTTGCTCCAGGGTCGAGGCTGGGCCGGGGGATGGGCAGCGAGACTGGGACAAAAGGACCCTTGGCCCACACTCCGTCGTCACTCCCACCCCAGCAAACTGGGGCTCCAGCCCCTGCTGAATGAGGGGGACCTCAGAGCCTTTCCCTTAGTGAGCAGTTCTCAAACAGGGGTGATTCTGCCCCCCAGGGGACATTTGGCAACGTGTGGAGACATTTTTGGTTGTCGTGACTGGTGGTGCTTCTGGCATCTAGTGGGTAGAAGCCAGGGATGCTGCTAGACAGCCTACCATGTACAGGGCAGGCTCCCACAACAAAGACATTCTCCAGCCCCGAATGTCAACGGAAGTTAAGGACAAAGCAGGGAGCAGAGCCGCCCCACGTGGAGTTCGGGGCAAGGGGGTGAGGACAACAGAGAGGATGAAGGGGCCTGGGGGGAGGGGGAGAGGAGAAAGCCCTGGACCTGGAGCAGACAGACTGGGTTCCACCCACCGGCCGCGTGACCCTGTACAGGTCACTTAGCTCCCCGAGCCTCCGTTTCCTCATTTGTGAAAGGCCACAAGGACTGGACCAGATGATAAACGTGGGCGAAGCTACCCTCATGCCCTGGCACACCAAAGATGCTCAATAAATGCAGGCTGGGGGTGTGGGGCGTGGGGGTTTAGAGTAGTAAGCTCACGTCCTTTGAAAGCTAGTTTAATCCAATTCTCAGGATCCCAAAGAAGCCTTCCCTTCTCCCTCAGTGCCCAGGCCAGGCTGGGGACGCGGGGGCGGGGGAGGGCCCTGTACTCACCGCTGTGGCTTTCTCCATCACTGCTGAGATAGGGGTAGTATTCGTGCGTCTGGCGTTGGTACAGGTCCGTGTCATAGGGAACCAGGTCTTCCGATGGCTGCTGAGAGAGGAGGCAGTCAGGACTCGGATGGTGGCGGGACAACCGCGGTCAGGTTGGCAACCCCCGGTATGTTGGGGCCACACCACCCTCTCACACTGAAGGGACCGCATCAGGCCTTCAGCCCTCTCTCTGCCTGACCTGGGAGAGGCCGCAGTGGGGACAGGAGAGCAAGACCCTCGGCTCCTGCAGAAAGGGGCTGACAGGGACCCCCCAAGGTCAGAGGTCAAAGGCGGACCAAGGCTGAGAGGAGAGCATGGCCTCCCCGCACCCCCTCCCCTGCACAGCCACACTCCACACGGACACCTGCACCCCAGGTCCCCATCTCACACGGGAACTCTCACATCCACACCTCCAAATGTACAGACGCTCCCGTGACACGCACACTCCCACGTGTGAACTCACACCCACAGTCTACCCACGCTCACCTTTGCCCTAATTCTACAGGTCACTCACATTCACACACACTTGTGGTCACACTCACACGCACTGTTGTGCACTCACCCTGTAGGCACACGCAGTCACTTGAATTACCGCACGTATCCTCACACTTGCCTTCAAGCACCTTGAACTCAGGCTCGTACCCGCACCGTCATGGCCGCGCACGCTCCACTTACACACCCACCCCCATAGCACACATGCTTGTCCTCCGGCCAGTCTCCACAGCCCACGCCCGGGCCCAGGCACCCTATGATGACCAGTGGCCGTTCACACTCACGGATTGTATAGTGCTCTCCAGGCAGGCTCGGGGGCCATGGGCCAGCTAGAGCCTTGGTCCTCTCCCTCTCCCTCCTCCGTCCTCCTCCTGACACACCCACTGGGATATTCCCTTCCCTCCCCTCCCCTCCCTCCCCTCACCCCTCATTGCTCCCCCCACCCCTCCCTGTCCTCCTCTCCCCTTCCTCCCACTCTAGCCCCTCACTCCTCCCTGTCCTCCTCTCTACTCCTCCCCCTCCTCCCCCTCTACCCTCACTCCTCCCTTTCCTCCTCTCTACCCCTCCCCCTCTTCCTCCTCCCCCTCCACTCCCCACTCCTCCCTCTCCCCCTCTCCCCCTCCTCCACTCCACTCTTTCCTCTCCCCCTCCTCCCCCTATACCATACCTCACTCTTAGCTGTCCTCCTCTCTACCCCTATCCGTCCTCGGCCTCCCCCCCACGCCTCCCTGGCCTCCTCCCCCTCCTGCCCCTCCAGCCCTGGCTCCTCTGCATCCTGGTGCAACACAGGGACACGCACACACGCAGAGTCTTTACAACAGTCCTCAGGCCTCTCCCCACCCCCGCAGTGTGCGCGCAGGGATTGCACAACAGTTACTCAGGCCCTCAGAGCTTGGGTTGGGGGCCAGGGCTGCCTTGGGAGCCCACCTTCCCAGCAGTGCTCCCTTCTCTGAGGGGTTTGGCATAGCAAACCAAGAAGCTGTGCCTCCCGCCTAGCTGTGTCTGGAGTTCAGGGATTGAGAGGTCAAGGGTCAGAGACGCTGCGGTCCAGCTCCTGGGCCTGTGGCTTTCTTGAGGCGGCCTTGGCTCTTCCTGGGACCACCTCCATCACCCCCTGCCTGCCCCCTCCTCTCCTTCTTGGTGATGGGCGGGGGAGGGTGGGACGGGCCCAGCTCCAGGGCCGGCTGGCTGGGGTGGTCTGTGTCAGGCCAGGAGCCCAGCACTGGGTTTCCAGGCAGCCCAGCCCAACAGCAGGATGTCAGGCCTGGGGTGCCTCCCTGGGCCCCGAGGCCTGACTGGGGTGGGGTGGGGGGAGGGAGCAGCCTCCAAGCCGGGAAAGCTGAGTCAGGTGGGCAGGCCCTGCCAAACCCTTCCCGTCTCTCCCAGGGCTCCCCACCCTCGCTGAGTGGGGATGGGGTGTGAGAGAGAGAGGGGTCTTCTCTGAGGGGCCCAGGTCTGCATCTGCGTGAGGCTTTAACTGTCACAGACAGCAGGAGTGGTGGGGACCTGCCCTTCCCCTCCAGGGGTCCCTTGGGACTCCTGCTGCTTCACCTCTAGTCTCTGCCCCAGCCTCAGCCCCCGCCCGGAACTCCGGTATCCACTGACCAGGTCCTGTCCCGGCACCCTTGCGCTGAGCCCCAGGATCGGCCCAGCTCCAGCGCCTGCCCTCGTCTCCCACGCCCTGGCCAAGGCACCAACCAAACTGCCATCCTAGTCTCTGCTCTACTCATTGCTGCCGCCCAGCCCCTGCCCCTGCCCCTGCCCCTGCCCCAGCCCCAGCCCCTGGGGAGAGCCGGTCCAAGGCCCAGATCTTTGGGTCAACAACCATGTCCCCTGTGCCAGGCTCCAGACTGGGCACCGGGAACCCAGACATAAGGCGGCCTTAGTCTCCAAGAGCACCGGGGGCCGTGGACTGAGACATCTGGCCTGTTGCCTCCTGTCCTTTAAGCCTTTACTGTCCTGGGGACTGGCTTCCCCCCACACCAGTCTCCCCATCTCCTCCTCTGCCACCTCTCTGCCACTGCCCTCACCATCCCCACCCCGACACCCTGCCCAGGAGCTTCGGCCTGCCACCCAAGCCCCTAAAGCACCCAAGTCTATAAATAACCGTTCAGGCCCCACCGATCACAGCCCCACCATGAGCCCAGCCCTCAGCCCGCCAGGGCATGCTCTGAAGAAACCAATGGCCCCCTCGCTGGATCTCAGACTAGGCGCTCCAGGGAGGAAACACCAATTTCCCACTGATAGCTAACCGGGAGGGCAGCTGGCTGGTGGGTTGGAGGGCAGGCGGACTGGCGTCTGAGGGCCGAGGGTCGAGCCAGTAGAGGAGTCCCAGTACTCACAGGGGGGACGAGGGGAAACCCTTCCATTTTGCACGCCTGTAACATCCAGCCGATCTCCTAGCCGGTCAGGTCCCCTGCTTCGGTGGGGGCCAGTGCGGAGCCCCTCAGGATGGGGCGCCCCGTCAGGGGCTGGGACGAACTCAGGGCGGGCTCAGGGCTCAGGCCTGCCCCATGAGCTACAGGAGCCCTGGGTGAGCCCCCTCCCTTGACATTGCAGGGCCAGCGCAAGTTCCTGATTTTATCGAAGGGCCTGCCACTGGGAGATAGTCCCCTTGGGGTGACATCACCGCCCCAGCCCGTTTGCATAAATCTCTTGCGCGACAGGAAGTCTCTGGCCGGCTGGGGCAGGTGGTGCTCCAGGGGCTGGCCTGGGAGGCTATGGGGGCCAGGCCCCCTGCCCAGAGGAAGCTGGAACTGTGAGGGGCGGTCTTGGAGGCTGGGGTGGGGAGAAAGAGTGGGAGGGAGGAAGGCCAGCTCTACCACAGGGAGGCCATTGCTGCCCCCACGCCCTGCTGACGCCCCCTAACCCCTAACCCCACAAATGCCCAGTGCTCTTGAGACCCCATGTGGCCATCAGTCACTTGCTTGGGGTCAGAGCTGGTGGTGGTGGCTACTAGGGGCCTTCAGTTTCTGGGGTCAGCCTGGCTGGCTGAGAGCTCTGATCTAGCAGAGTGCCAGGCCTGGCTCTTCTGGGTCCAGGGTCCCCAACACTTGTGTTCTATCCAGCCTGGGGCTGGGCTCTAGGGCAAGGTCCTCAGCATAGTGCTATTTGTCCTTTCCCTCTGAGTTCCTTCACACCAGCTTCCCTTCCATCAGAGGATGGTCCTGGGTCCTTACGCCTTCCCCTCCCAGTTTCCCAAGTACCACTTCTTCCAAATCCCTAGGGGCTCTATTCTCAGCCCAGATTTCTCAGTTTCCCCACTCCTTGCCAATGCCTGAATGTCAGTCTAGTCTTCCCAGTTTACAAACCTTTCTTGTTTGTCCATCACTCATTTTCCTACCATTCTATTTTTTTGTCTATATGTCCATCCATCTATCCCCCCATCAAGCCAACCATATGTTTATTTATTTATCAGTTTATCTAGCCGTTCATTTATTCTTCCATTTACTTGTTAGTCTATTCATCCATCCACTCATCTGTTTATCTATTTGTCCATCTAGCCATCCATATGCTCATCTGCTAGCCCATCCATCTGTGATTGACCGATCACTTTATATTTTCATCTTTAAAAAATTTTTTAATCTTCATTTATTTTTGAGGGGGGGGGAACAGAGAGAGAGGGAGACACAGAATCTAAAGCAGACTCCAGGCTCCAAGCTGTCATCACAGAGCCCGAGGCAGGGCTCAAACTCACAAACCGCAAGATCATGACCTGAACCGAAGCCTCCTAGGCACCCCTATATTTTCATCTGCTTATCCACTGTATATCCAGCTCTCAATCTGTTCGTCCACCGGTCCATGCATCCACCCGTCCACCCATCTACCCATCTACCCATCCATCCACCGATCTACCCATCCATCCATCTATGCATCCTGCCAGTATTAACTAAGCTCCAGGCTCTATCCTGAGTTATGGGAAAGTAGGTAAGTACTGGACAAGATCCCTGTCTTCAGAGAGCACCTGATCTAGTCTGGAAGCCAGGGATGAATAGAGACATTTTTTGATCCATCGACCTCTGGTGAGTCCACTTCGCTGCAGAAGAACTTCTTGAGCATTCTATTTCCTCCCACGTGTAGTCTTACCCTCCGCTTTATATCCTCTTCCCACTAAGACTAGCCTGCCTCTTCCCATCAGTGGACTCCCAATCCCCCAAGTGTTTCTTCACTGGCAGCAAAGACCAGGGATTCACAAGGTCTAGGTTCACCGTTAAATCTATTTCACTTCCTTCTTCACTGATTTTTTTTGCATCTGTACTTGGGACTCTCCAAGAGGTCCAGGTCACAAGTCCTTAGGACTCCCTAGGAACATGACCAAGGCCCCTCCCCAAGAGTAGGGGACAGCCGCCTCCAAGGGCGGCTGACTTGACAGGAGTTCCATTCCTACTCCCCATTTCCCCATCAAGAAGGCCACGTCCCAGCTGACTGCATGTGTGTGGGGTGGGTCTACCTCATGAGAACCAGGTCCTGCTTGACGTGTTCATTCTTCATTCATTCAGTCATGTCTTGGTTTGGTTTGTTTATATGTTTATTTGTCTACTAATTCTTTCATTTCATCACTTTTTATTGAAGGCCTTCTATGTGCTGGGCCTGGTAAGGGGGCACAAATATGAAGAGAGCACGTCCTGGGCCCCCAGGAGTTCACAGGCTTGCAAAGAGAACACACAGAGAACACACATGTTAAACAGATAGTATGGTTCTTTCAGGGGGTGGGGGAACAAGAGAGAGGTGCTACGTGCATTGGGGAGTGATTATTTTGGTCTAGACGACAGGTAGGGAAGCATGCAAGGGAAGAGGAGTGTCTAGCTGAGGAACCAGCTTGGGCAAAGGTAAGAAGGTGGAAAAGAACAAAGGAACAGTGAGCCTTCGTCCTGTGACTAGAAACAAGACAAGAAAGCAAAGAGCCTTGAGTGTCAGGCCAAGGAGACTGGGTTGCATCCAGGGATAGACGTGGAGCCTTTGCTGTTTGTAAGCAGGGAGTGTGCTGCTCATTTCCATCGGTGCAGGCAACATGCTGTGTCAGCTATGTGTTCCTGAGGCCTGAGTCTTGAGGGGCCCCAGGAGAGGAAAGAGATTCCATTATCCCAAGTCTGGCCAAGCCCAAGGGGCCTGGATACAGAAGCCCCAAAAAGATCCAGGGGCCAATCTCTAAAAGTGGGGAAAATGACTCTCACTCTCTGTGCAGTAAGTCACAATATCTGTGTCCATTTGAATACCAGCAAGCCCTCTTTACCCTTCCTCCCATTTCCCCTCCTCCCAAAACGTCCCAGAGGCCTCCTCCCTAGACGTTATACCCCCAGGGATCCGCTGTTATTCAAAGCCCTCGGAATAGTAGCACCCAGATTCTAAGCAATTCGGACCCAGAAGGGTCTGATAATCAACCACCTAGGATCTCGTAAAAGGGCGGGGAGGACACTTTTTTGAGTGCCCAGCACTGTGCTGGGTCTTCCACCCTTGTGATCTGACGTAACCAAGACAACGATCTGTTAAACTGAGGCCCAAGAGGTCAGTGACTTGCCCAGGGTCAAGTGTGTGAGTGGAGAGCTGGGGCATCAGATCGGCCTTTTGGGTCCCCGTGGGGAAGCAAGGAGCAGAAGGAAGAAGGGAAAAAGGCTGAGAAGCCAAGCACGGAGGGGGCAAGAGGGCAGAGAGGGGGGAAAGGGAGGATTGGAAAGGAAGAGGGGAAAAAAGGGGAGAAAGTAAAAGAAGGAAGCAGAGAGAGGTGAGATAAGAAAGAGAATAGGCAAGGGGGTGGAAGAGGAGGGCAGAGGGGAGAGGGAGAGGAGAGGGACAGCCTCCTCCTCCTGCAGGGGAGCAATGGGCCCAGAGAGGGTCCCCGACTTGCTGGAGGTCCACAGGATGCATCGTACCTGGGCTGTGGCTCTCATCCTCATCAGTAAGGAATGGATCTGAAACCGAAAATCTTGGAGGCTCCAGGGAATGAGAGGAAAAAAACCCACATTTTAAAAATTATTTTATTTTTTAAATAGGTAACATAGGCACATGGTACAAAACTCAAAGGCACAAAAAAGGGACACAGCTGCCCAGTTCTCCTTCCAGAGGCAACCCTCCCCGTTACCTGATTCTTGTGAATTTTTCTAGAGATAGTCTGAGGAGACACAAAAAGGCAGGTATACTATTTTGAAAACTTTACACAAAAGGTAGCACACTAAACACATTGTACTTACCTCTGGTTCTATTTTTCCCCTAAATCCATTCCACGCCGACATAGAGAGCTGTCTTATTCTTTTTAATGACTATAGTATTTCACTGTTTGAATGGACTCTAATTTTTTTTTTTTTTTTAATTAAGCTCTATACCTGACATGGGGCTTGAACTCATGATCTCGAGGTCAAGAGTCACGTTCTACCAACTGAGCCAGCCAGGCACCCCTGGACTGTGATTTTTTTAATGTTTATTTATTTTGAGACATAAAGAGAGAGAGAGAATGCTAGCGGGGGAAGGGAAGAGAGAGGGAGAGAGAGAATCCTAAGCAGGCTCCACACTGTCAGTGCAGAACATGACATGGGGCTAGAACACACGAACCACAACGATCATGACCTGAGCCGAAATCAAGAGCCAGACACTTAACCAACTGAGCCAACCAGGTGCCCCTGGACTGTGATATTTTTAAATCACGAGAGATCTCATTCATATAAAAGAGTACACAAAACGTTTCTGTATAGTTTAAGGAGCAAAAATATGCTATGTAGCCTCCATCCAAGTCAAGAAATAAAACCTATCCAGCACTCTAGAAGCATCCTCCAAAGGTCCCCTTACAGATCTCTCCCTGTGTCTAGAAATAACACTATTCTAACTTTTTTAGTAATTATTTCCTCACTTTTCCTTATAGTTTTGCCACTTACCTAAACATCTCCGCAGTTTAGCTTCTATCTTAGCAGACTTTAACCTCATATAAAAAGAATAATGGTATAAATATTCTTTCGGGTCCTGCTTCTCTTTCCTACCTTCAGGTTGCATGTAGCCTTGGTCTGTTTTCATTGCAGCATCATATTCCATGGTTAAAAATCTTATTTAAACAGTCTTTCAGGGGCGCCTGGGTGGCTCAGTCAGTTGAGCGTCGGACTTCAGCTCAGGTCATGATCTCACAGTCCGTGAGTTTGAGCCCCGTGTCGGGCTCTGTGCTGACAGCTCAGAGCCTGGAGACTGCTTCGGATTCTGTGTCTCCCTCTCTCTCTGACCCTCCCCCGTTCATGCTCTGTCTCTCTCTCTGTCTCAAAAATAAATAAAACCTTTAAAAAATTTAAAAAAAATAAAAATAAAAAATAAAAAAAAAAAATAAACAGTCTTTCATTGATGTGGACATTTGGGTTGTTTCCAGTCTTTTGCTGTTACAAATCATAATACAATCTATAAAATTTTCTAGTTTGCACATATCCTAGTGTGTGTCTTTTTTTTTTTAGGGAAGCTAGAGGGAATATAGGGAAGATCTGAGTTACACGTTTCCTGGGCTGGATGGACTGGTAACACTGACTCAGGATGTCTGCTCTTATGCTTTTTGCTTGTCTCTAAAAAAGCACCGTTCAACACAAATAACAGAACGTCACTTTCTGCCTTCAATGAAAACAATGTAGGAGAAAGGCCCACTACTGTGGAAGTAAATGTTTGAAGGGAAGTTAAATGCTATAAATTCTCCTTTTTCTATATTTAATTTTTCAAGGTTAATCTTGATGGTTAAGAGATTGGTACTAGAAAGAAAATCACTACAACCAGGACGCCGGGGTGGCTCAGTCTGTTGAGTATCCGGGTCATGATTTCGGCTCAGGTCATGATCCCAGGGTCTAGGGATCGAGCCCTGCATCGGGCTCCATGCTGGGTATGGAGCCTGCTTAAGATTCTCTCTCTCTCTCTCTCTCTCTCTCTCTTTCTCTCTCTCTCTCTCTCCTCTGCCCCTCCCCCCACTTGTGCACTCTCTCCCTGTCTCTCTTTAAAATAGAAAAAGAAAAAGAAAATCACCACAACTAAATGGAAGCTGAATCAAAACCCCGTGACCTCCTTATAGACACTAATAAATAGTATCAGAAAATCTAAAATAGAAATTAAAAGCCCTTCAATTATAAGTAATATTGAAAATGACATATCTGTCATATTCTAACTCACTGTAAAAAAAAAACAGATACTTTAGATTCTATAACATAGGTGCACAGGAATTTTTGACTCCCTTCTTTTGACGTCAAAGGAGATGTGTTGTTGTTGTTGTTGTTTTTATCGAGTCCTAATTGATGCATAGTACTTTATTAGTTTTAGTTGTATTGCATTTAAACAAAATTTTTTTAGGGGCACCTGGGTGGCTCAGTTGGTTGGGCAACCAACTTCGGCTCAGGTCATGATCTCACAGTTTGTGAGCTCGAGCCTTGTGTCAGGTTCTGGGCTGACAGCTCAGAGCCTGGAGCCTGCTTCCGATTCTGTGTCTCCCCCTCTCTCTACCCCTTCCCTGCTCACGCTCTGTGTCTCTCTGTCTCTCAGTAATAAATAAACGTTTAAAAAAATTTTTTTTAATGTTTATTTTTGAGAGACAGAGACAACATGAGTGGGGGGGGGGGCGGGGAGGGGCAGAGAGAGAGGGAGGCACAGAATCGGAAACAGGCTCCAGGCTGTCAGCACGGAGTCCAATGTGGGTTTCGAACCCGTGAACAGTGAGATCATGACCTGAGCCAGCTGGACACTTAACCAACTGAGCCACCCAGGTGCCCCTAGTCGTACCGCACTTTAAATTTTGAGATAGAGATACGTCCTATTGCCCTCGATGAAAGTTGTAACAACTTTCCCTCCTACCAGCAGCATGACAGTGTTATTTACCCACTCCATAGGACACGTGGGCAGCCCTGTGGAGTGCCAGGGAGGCCAGGCAGGCCTGGGTGGTGGAGGGCCAGGCGGCCCTTTGCCCTCATTGGACTGGGCTGCTGAGGGGGTAGACTGGGGACTATTGCAATCTCAGGGTGAGCAGGCAACAGGAAACGTGGGTGCTGCGTCCTCGAAGCTGACAAGACCTTGAACTTGCAGATCCCTTAACCTCATCCCAAAAGAGCTCTAAAATAAGGGAATGGCGCCCGTCCCCACAGTCCCAGCGACTGGTCTCTATGGGGACTGACAGAGTATAGGGGAAAACTGAGGCCTCAGACCAAGCACTGGGAAAGTTGACCAAAAAAAGCTGAGCCCGTGTACAGAAATGGCCGTCTTGCAACTTCCTCTCATGGTTGAGACACTGGGGGAGGCTCCTCGGGCCCCAGTCTGTGTCGCCTGGGCCCCTCAGAGCTCCCCAGCACTGGGCTGGCTCTTTAGGGCCTGAGAACCTCCAACAAATATTTACTCAGGGCCTCTGTGGGCCGGGAGACCCAAAGAGGCAAAGACTCCTGCCCTTGTGGGGTTTGTTCTGGAGCAAGAAAGACAGGGCTGAGCACGTCTTTGAGGGCATCTCACTGCAGGTTAGCAGGTAACAGCACTATAGGAAAAGAGCGGCCAGCTGGCTAAGGCAGGGCAGGCCATGCCCACCAAGAAGGGGAGATCTGAACAAACTCTGGGAGCCAGTGAGGGAGTGAGCTGAGCAGATCTCTGGGAGAAGAGCTCTGGGCAGGGACCCCAGCCCTGCAAAGTATGAGCCAGGACCAGCAGGGGGCTGGTGTGCCGGGAGGGGAGAGTGTGAGGGGCTGGGGCAGGTAGGGCTTAGTGGCAGACCTTGTGTGAAATTTCATTGTGACTGAGTGAAAAGGAGGTGCCTGCGAAGGGTGCCTTCTCTCAGGCGCTCAGAAAGTGCTTGTGAGGGACGCCTGGGTAGCTCAGTCGGTTAAGCGTCCGACTTCAGCTCAGGTGGTGATCTCGCAGTTTGTGAGTTCGAGCCCCACATGCAGCTCTGTGCTGACAGCTCAGAGCCTGGAGCCTGTTTCAGATTCTGCGTCTGCCTCTCTCTGCCCCTCCCCTGCTTGCACGCTCTCTCCCTCTCAAAAATAAATAAACTTAAAAAAATAATAATAAACTTTAAAAGACAAAGGCAAGGGGAAAGAGCAGGCATTAACTTGTTCCACCCTCACATAATCCTATGAGGCAGGCATGGGAAATGAGGCCAGAGGCTCTGGCGAGGGGGGGGGGGGGGCGTACCCAAGGACACACAGCTGGTGAGTGGGTGGGAGGTGACTGCAGTGGTCCTGGGGCTGCTGTCCCTTCCTCAAGTCTCTCCCATGGATATTTCTCTGCCTAAAAATCCTCCTCGGTTCTTGCTTGTCCACAGGGTGCAGTCCAGCTCTGTCGCCTATGCTGGAGCCCCCAACACCCAGGGTCCAGCCCGCCTTTGCACCCTCTCCCATCCATGTGGACCAGCCCCACCCCCACCTCCAACCAGAAGACACTACTCAACATTCCCAGAACCTCTTTCTCAATCTCCCAGGCCTTGCTCACAGGCCCACCCCTTCCACACCCTAAGGCCTCTGTCTTTTGTGGGCTCTCCTCCTCCAGGCTGCCCTCCAGACACACCCTTCCCCCCTTACCTCCGTCTCTCCCCAGCCCCCCTGAATCTCTCCTCTTGCTCTGCACCAACCCCTGCCTCCAGCTCCCCAGCCCCAGCAACCAAGAAGCACCGAGTAGCCCAACCTCCTCTAAGGCCCAAATCTCGGCCATCCCTCCTCACCCCTGACTCTTGCTGACCAGGCCTGCAGCCTGGGAGCTCACCTCCCGGCCACATCACTCAGCCTCCGGCACCTCAAACCCACCGCCACCCACAGTGACTTCCTTCTGCTCACCACGGCAGCACCTCCCAGCAACCCCCCCCAACCCCGTTTGCTCTCTGAAGATAGGATGGCTTCTCCTCCAGGTGTAGGCCCCTTCTCCATGCAGCCCCTCCACCATCCTTCTCTCCCTAGGTACCCCTGGATCCTTCCCCACGATTGGCTGTGTGGCCTCTGAGCAAGTTCCTTCCCCTTAGGGAAGCTCAGACAACTCGATTCCACAGAGGGGTCAGCGAGACTCGCCTCCCAGAATCGTTCAAAGGACTGAAAGGATAATTTGTCGGTCTTTACCTAATATACAGGAGGGGTTCATTTAGTGCCCGTTTCCCTCATTGGCCTCCACACACGCTTACTGGGACCTGTGAAGGTTTAGGAGTGTGGCTCTGGAGACCTTGATTTGAATCCTGTCCCTGCCCTTTAGTCGCTGTGTAGCTGAGGGCAAGTCCCTTCTTAGGGCCTACGTGTCCCCACCTTTAAAATGGGGGCAATAACAGGCTGTACCTCACGAGGTTGTGAGAATTCCACAAGACATCATGTATGATGTTCGTGTGCGGGGAGGGGGGGGGGCACACCCGGCGTTCTTCCAGAGGGAGGAAGGCTCACCCTGTCCCTGCGGGCTCAAGATCCCAGCAGAGGTCCTCTTCACAGCTTCCTTGGGAAAAGAGAAATGCGGGGAGCCAGGAAGCTGCTGGAGGAGAGCCCCAGGACAATAGCACCCCTCCCTCCTCTGCCCCCCCTGGCACTTCTCTCTCACCCTCCCTGTGTGAGCAGTCAGCTCTCAGGAGGGGAAAGCCAGACAGAAAAGGGGCCCAGGACTGGAGCAGGGACCTTGAGATTGGATGAGAGGGGCCCTTTGAAAAGAAAAAGGAAAGGTAATAATTATACAACCGTCCTCACGGGCCCAGCACATTGGATCCTTACAGCGAGGCTATGGGACAGGGATGATCTCCATTTCACAGATGAGAAATGGGGCTCAGAGCGGACTCTTTTCCAGGTCACAGGACTGAAAGAGCCAGACTCAGCACTGGACCCAGGCTTGTTTTACCCCAAAGCCTGTGCTCTGGGCCCAAGGCTGCCCAGTGTGTATGCCGTGAGTCCTTGGGAAGAGGTCTCTGTGCATATGACGGGAGGATCCTGAGGCGTAGGGCTAGGGAGAAACTTCGACTTCCGAGCTGTGGCCCAAGGCCAGTTTGAGGCCACCCAGGGGCCCTGGGTGGGGGTGGGGTACCACCCAGGGTGCGGAGCTAAAGGCGCGGGGCCTGGAAGGAGTTAACTGCATGAGGGGCCTGAGTGAATCAGAGGCTCCGCAGGCTGCGATGGAAATTCCCTGTGCATGGCGTGTGGTCACCCAGAAAAGGGAAATGGTGCTTTTCGGAGCAGGGGACGGCGGGGGCTGGAACCCGGGAGCAGACGCCTGCCCGGGTGGGGCCGGCGAGGGTGTTGTGACCAAAGACTCCTGGCCTCAGGCTCTGCTTAGGCTCTGGGTGGGAGAAAGAAGGTAAGGAGCCACCAGGCCAGGCCAGGCCTGGTCATTCTCCAGTGTGCCCATGGGCCCTGACGGATGGGTAGGAGTTCACCAGGCCCAGAGGAAGGAAGGGCACTCAGGCCGTGGGAACTACAAAGCACAGGAGTGTGACTCAGCATGAGAGTCTGTCCCCCATGCTTTTTCTGGAGAACTCTTTCCTGTCCTTTGGGCCCATCCCAAGTGATACCCCTCCGCACCCTGGGAGCACCATCACTCCCTTTCCGTGTCCCAAGGCCTCAGTTTCCATCTGGGAGCTCCCAGAATTTTGTAACTCATCTGCCTCCTACCCAGGACTGTAACCAGGGGTCATGCTGTAGCTTCAGAGGCAGCTTGCACCCAGCATAGAACTGGCACCAAGTAGGTGTTTGGTGTTTGTGAAATGCCAATTTCACAGGAGGGGGCTCTGAGGCTCAGAGAGGTTAGGAGAAACTCAACCAGCCATCTGGCTATGGCAGAGCGGGGCTCAGGCCAGGGCTTCTGCTCAGCTGGGACTTGGCGGGAGGCGGGGGCACTGGGCACTGACACCTGACCAGGGGTGGCCATCTGGCAACTATGCCGTCCAAAGCCTGCTTCTCTCTCAAGCATCAGACCAGCCCTGCTTTCGCTCTTGTCACAGTGCTAGGAGACTTCGGTCCTGCCAGTAGGGAGACTGGGGTACAAGATGGAACCAAAGGCAGTCAGGGAGAAGAGGGAATAGGGTGTTAAGAAACCTTGAATCCCAATCCAGACGCTCTCTAGCTATGGGGCCCCGTACACGTGGTTTCCCCTCTGAGCCTCGGTTTCCACTTTATGATGGTGGTCATGGGATAGGCTCGTTCTGGGGATGGAAAGATCTGACTGATGTCAACTGGAAACCTCTGCACCAATGTGAGGGAGTTGGTCTGTTATTAGTAATGAGTGTCACTTATGTGGCCTGTTGTCTCTCCTCGGAGCGGTCTCCTGCTGCAAGACCATCCAGCCTGCCACTTCTTAAGCCGGGTGTGCCGCGGCCTCAGGCCCAGTGTCCCTCTGCACCGCACGAGGGCCTGTCCCCCACACCAACCCAAGGAGAGCAGTGGCTGGGTCCTCCTGTCCAGAAACATGCCCTCCAAAGTCCCCAGGTGCCCCAAGTTCCACCGTCCACCCCAGATTCCTTGGCTCCTGGGAAGATGCAGGACGCCCAGAGAAACCACCCTCAGGAGGGATGGGCAGCATGGTGGCAGCCATTGGCGTTGGAGCTTTTCCAAGCACGAAGGGGAACTGAGAAGTGTGGGAATGTGCCTTGGGCCTGCCCAGGGTGGGCGGCCAGGCCCGGGTGGGAGGGGCTGTTCCAAGGAGTCCAGACTGATGGGGTCCGGGGGGTGCAGAGGAGAAGGGACCCGTCGGCCTGTGACAGTGGGGTTGGGCGTCACCGTGAGGTGCCTGCAGGTTGTCCAGACAGAGCTGGCCGGGCAGCGGGAGGCTGGGGAGCTGTGTGGAGAAGGAAAGAGGAAGCCATGGGGAGAGGGGGATGGGCTGCTGGGGATGGAGTGGGAGTGGGGGCTGGGGGGCCTGGAGCCACTTGGCCGCAGCCACTTCGCTTCTCCCGGTTTCGGTTTGTAAATAGCTGCCGGCTCCGTGCAGGCGGGATGGGCCCTGCCCCTTCTGTGGCCCGTGTCCAGGGAGGCCCGGGCCTGAGTGGCTGCAGCTATTCAAAGCCTGCATTTGAGGACCCCAGGAGGCATGGAAGCTGGCCCGGCCTTTCTCTGGGTGGGCAGGTTTCGGTGGGCCCAGCACTGGGCAGCCCCAACCTGTGGTCACTGAGGTAATGCAGCTGGGGCAGAACTTGATGACTTGGCCACATTGAGCTTATTTATAACTGGGCCTCCGTGGGCAGAGGCAGCTGCTGAACCGCCAACTCAGCACTTGGTGCCGGGACAGGATAGTGGGGGCCAGGCCAGGCCGATGGTCCCTCAGTCTGGGCCTCGGGGTCTTGGGATCCCCAAGGCCTCTTTGGCTGGAACCAGTGCTTGTGCTGTCTGTGTTGCACAGGCCTTGAGATTTAGGGCTTGTACTTGTGAGGTGGGCACCTCAGAACCTCCTAGACCAAGAGGGTGTCTGAACTCAGTGGACTGGTCGGTTCCCAGGGGGCTCATGCCTTGGCCTTCCTGGAAACTCTTCCTGCAGAGGTCAGGCACTGTCAGCAAAGTCAACAAGAAGCAAAGTCATCTCCCCTCCCATTCTTGCAATAGCAGTGCTTAAAAACAAAACAAGATGCGTTCGGGAAGAGGGCAATGCCAACTCCTGAGGCCTGGCCCTGATGGTGGCACTCCAGGACCTGACAGAGGGGGAAAGATGTGGCTCCCTCCTGAGGCTCCCATGTCCCACCACACGGGTACCCATCTCCTTCTTAGACAGGAAGCACTGGCCCTGCCCCCACCCTCCAAAAGACCACTTCTGGAGAGGTGTCAGACCCCTTCCTAAGGTCTGCGGGAATAAAGAGGCTCCTAAAATCTTTCTCCCACTTTCGAATCCTTCTGGATCAATCTTGTCACCTACGACCCTCTGTCCCATCAACACCTCGTCTCCCAGACTTGATCCTGGCCTTCCCACCTCCAAGCCTTGTTCCAGTCTGGCCCCCGGCCTGGCATGCCCTTTCCTTCCCCCTAGTCTCTCCAAGGCCTACGCCAAGCCCTGCTCTGAGGGTCCCAGCCTCCGTGCCTACCTGTCCCCAAAGCAGAGCCTCTTGAAATATGAAATTCAAGGGGGATGTCAGAATTGGAGCAGAAATGGGCGAGAGATTTTAGATCATGGGGGCCACAATCACTACACAAAAGAGGAAGCCGACGCCTGCAGGGGGTCAGGGATGGCCAAAGGCACTCAGTGAGCAAAGAACAGAGCTGAGACCAAAACTACGTGCCCTGACTCCTGGCCTGGAGCTCCCATCCCTGGACCTCTGACCTCCTGGGCCCCAGCTTGGCCTTGAGTGATGGCCCCACCTGGCCCCTCACACTTGGCAAAGGCTGTTGGGTATGGGAAGGACGGGTTGCTGGTGTGGGGGTACCTCAGGCCATCCACTGCCCAGGTCTGGGGCCTGGCCTGGCAGGCCTACTCAGGCCCCTCTGGGCAGGGTCGGGGTGCCCAGCCCAGAGCCGCCCGGGCTGCAGCTGCCCCTGTTTCCACATCGGCAGTAGCAAGTCCGGGCCTGAGAAAACAGGAAGCGCCCAGTCACCACAGGAAGCATGTGTGCGCAGCCTCCCCACCCCCGGCCCATTGCAAAACGCCAACAGCCCCATTACCACAGGCACCACACAGTGGCGGGCAGAAACGCTCCGGCCGCCAGGACTGCCGAAGAACCGGACAGACAGACTCCAGCCCTCACTTGCCTGGGCCAGGCCACGGGGTGAATGTCCAGCCGTGGCCTTGAGGAGCCCAGGGTCCCCTAGGGTTCAGGCCTCATTCCTGACTCTGGATTCTAGAGCCTAATCCCAGACTGGCCTAGGCTAGGCCTGCTTTGGCCATCATTAAATCAGAATATGGGGTCAGGGGTCACAGGGAAGCCATTTCTCTGACTCGGTGGGTGGCACTGGAGGACTCTGTGCCTGTCCCTCAGACCCTGACAGGGCCTGATGCCCAAGCCTCGCTGACCCAGTTGGCCTAGATCCCACTGCCCCTACGACCCCAGGGAGCCATCTGCTGTCCAGTCCACACCTGCCACGCCCTCTGCCCAGCCCCGGCCCTTCCCAACCGAGACTTTGCTGGCCCCTGGGGTCCTGCCCAGGCTAGCCCTCAGGAGACCTGCGCCCCTCATCCCGCCCTGCCTGCCCCGACTCACCTCCCATTTCTGGCCACCCGGCCTCAACCCTTGGAAGGAGATGGGAGTGCAGCAAAGCTGAGGCCCGGTGCCTGGGGAGGCCTGTGCTCCTCCAGCCCCGGGGACGGCAAGGAAAAGAGAAGAGAGCAGAGCATTTCATGGCTATAATAAATCAAAGGGGGAAGTCAGAGCAGGAGAAATAAGAAACTTCCCTACCCTGGGCACAGGGACCTGCCAGGCAGCAGCCCCCGGCACCCCCACGGTCTTCCCTCCTCCCTTCTGCCTCCCTGGCCAGGACCCAGATCTGGTGCTTGCTCTCAGGCCTTGGGGCCCCACCTGCCCAGAGATCTCCTGGGCGCCCAACAACCTTTCTTGCTGTGCACCCTGGATCCAGGCACCTCTAGGTGGGGCTTCAGTTTCCTCCTCATGGACTCAGAACTCCATGGGGGAGGGGGGGGGGGGGGGGGGTGCTGGCTTGGAGAGTGAATGGTCAGGCTGCCCAGCAGAGAGGGCTGAAGATGGGTAGTGCCCCTCTGGACAGGATGAAGAAATGAAAGAGGTGAAGGGAGGGAGGGGAGGCATTCTGGGAATTCCTGGTGGACAGTCGGGCTCAGCAGGACAAACGTCTGTGAGAGGGGACTGGAGGGCCAAGGCAAGAGGCAGGAGTAGGGAACAGAGGTGGGGAGAGCCCTGTGTTGTGAGAGTAGGCAGGGCCTTGACTTCAACTCAACTCCTGCACTCTCTCAAACCAGACCAAGGGGCCCAGGGGCCTGGGGGCCACTGTTTGTCCCCTCCCCCCATCATGTCTTCCTGAAGTATCCACTCAACAGAGATACTGGGAGGGGAAACATTTTTTTCAGGCAGGGGGAAAGCTCCCATATTAAAAAAGGAGAATGAGGAGCGCCTGGGTGGCCAAGTCAGTTAAGCATCTGCCCCTTGATTTGGGCTCAGGTCCTGATCTCATGGTTTGTGACATTGAGTCCCGCTTGGGGCTTTGGGCTGACTGTGCAGAGCCTGCTTCGGATTCTCTCTCTTTCTCTCTCTCTCCCTCTCTGCACCCCTCTTCTGCCTGCTCTCTCTCTCTCTCAAAATAAATAAATAAACAAATTTTTAAAAAAGGAAGATGCAAATCTGTATGAATTTTTAAGATAAAATAAGGAATTTCAGAAACATTTTGCTAGTTTTGGGGCCTCTATGAGCCATGCACCCAGCTACCAAGCAGACCCTCCTCCAGTGCCATTGGGGTGCATTGTGGAGACTCAGGCTGCCTCCACTTGAAGCCCTCCTGAGACAGTGTGCTCACTCCCTGACTCCAGGGGTCTCTCTCTCACTGCGAGCAAGTTCTCCTCAGCCCCACCCCTGGGTCTGCTCACGATGTCTCCTGGACACCTACCAGCCTGGAGCTCAAGGCTAACAGAAGAGCCTGGCAGGGCCCAGGATCCTTCTGAGCCTCTAAGATCATTCACGACCTCGTCAGGCAGATAAGATAAGAAATTGGCAGTGACTGTTGGGAGTCCAGGCTGCCGAGCCAGACAGATCCAAGAGCATGCAGGGTGTGACCGTAACTCCCACCCTGTTTCCCCACTTGGAAAATGCCTACCTAGAAAATTTGCAAAGAAAGACAAAGGAGATCACAGGGTGATCGTGGGGCCTGCATCACACAGTGGCTTCTGACACTGTCATCTCCTCCCAGAAGCACCTATTTCCTCCCTCCTTTCCCTTTCACCTGCCTGAGGTGGGGTGAGAACTTCTATTCCCTGCTTTTCTCTGCACCCCCACCCCCCAGGGCCCTTGACCTCGCTCTGACCTGTCCTGATCTGGGAGAGTGTTAGAGCTGAGGTTCCCAGCCCTACCCCAAGGGGCTCCCTCTGTGAGATGAGACTTTGAAGGCCCAAACTCCTGCTCTGACAGGACTCCCCATTTCTGTTCACACCTCCTGCCCTCGCACGACACCTCGCTTTCATCCTCAGACAGCCACAACTGTGTTTTGTTTTTTAAATTTAGTTATTTATTTTGAGAGAAAGAGAAAGTACGAGCAGGGGAGGGGTAGCGAGCGCGAGAATCCTGAGCAGGCCCTGCACTGCCAGTGGGGAGCCCATTGCGGGCCTCGAACTCACGAACTGTGAGATCATGACCGGAGCCAAAGTCCGTTGCTTAACCCACTGGGCCACCCAGGTGCCCCATCCACTTTTTTTAACAACTGGTGGCATTCACTAGGCGCTTTACATACATAACAGGTCAGAATCCTCACAGGTATTCTTATCTCCGTTTCAAATATGAGGCAACTGAGGCTCAGCGGGGAGGAAGGTCAGCTGGCCAAAAAGCAACAGCTCTGAGGTGAGAACTTGGTTCTGTCCTCCAACCCAGTGGAAATCTTATGCAAACCATGAAGCAAAGCAGCAGGTCTTTTGGGGTGTCACCGCTGCCCAGGCCCATGGTCCTGGCCCATTCCCGGCTCCCCTGCCCTGTCCCCATCACCACAGTCTCTTGCTTCTCCTGGTCCAGGTTGTGAGATGTCAGAGTTGGACACATTCCGGCCTCAAGTGCCCACGAGAGCAAAGAGGTTATAAAAACAGAAAGGTGAGCAGTCTGCTGAATCAAGGGCTCTCCTTGGCTCCCTGCCCTGGGAATTCACACCCAGCAGTGGCACTTAACTCCCTAGGGAGAAAGCCTCAAGGGAGCCGTGTTCCCTGCTAGTTAGAACCAAGACATTGGTGCCAGACCTTGGTGTAGAGCAACAGAGACCGTCCCCTGGCTAAGTGACTTAACCCTAAAATGGAGAGAAAAATGCCTCTCCTGGCCTGGAGAGTTCACAGAAGGGAAGTTTCTTTCTAAAAGCCAAGAGCTCAGCCCCTCTTCGTGCATGGTCTCATTTAAGCCCCATAACAGTTCTGACAGGTCGGTACTATTACTCCCATTTTACAGATGAGAAATCTGAGGCAGAGGAGTCTTCCTAAGATCACACAGCCCTGCAGGGGCTTGAACCCCAATCCTGTGTAACTACAAGTCAGATGCATTTATACTGCCTCAGAGAGGTTCCTCTTCCTTTCTCCTAGGAACTGTTCTCTGCCACCACCAACCCGCAGGGTCAGGGGCCCTGAGTGGCGAGTTGAACCATGACTGGATGGCCCTGCCCAGCTGTGGTGCAGTCCCCAAATGCCTGACTGCCCTTGCTTCTTGGGTTGGGCTTGCGGATGGCTTCCTGGGCACGCAAGGGGTTGGGGCCAGCTGCAGCAGGGACTCCTCCAGGCAGTTCCCCAGCCATATTGTTTGCGGCCATCCTACCCTGCAATCAGGTAGGTGTCTGACTGTCTCTTGCAGAGGGGTGTTATAAGTTCCTGTAGGGGCCCTCCCGGCAAGGCAAGGAAACAGAGAAACCAGACTTGAGCTTCTCTCTGGTTTAAGCACCTTCCAAGGCCCTGGCAGAGGCCTCTGCAAATTTATATTTGTGATTTTGTAGTCTTTTTCTTAACGAGGACCTCAAATGGTAAAAGCATCAGGCTCTACACAACCTAGCTCTGTCCCCACGCTGAGGACAGTGGAAAGTGTTCCATCCTCCTCTGGCTCCCTGGCTCTGAGGCAAGCGAGACCCCCACTTTCCCATCTCTGCAACGAGATTGAAGCCGGGAGACAGGCGGGTACAGCAGGGGCAAGGAGAAGGGATCAGGGTCCCCATCCTTTACAAAAGGCTTAGATCTGCAGAGGGTTTTCACCAGCCTGCATTTGTTGCATCTCCAACAGCCTCGCGGAGTAAATGCAGCCTCCTACCCCCGTTTTCCAGCTGAGATAACTGAGGCCGGGAACAGAAGGTGCAGGCCAGAGCCTCTCCCCCACGGGCCCCGGGGGGCTCCGCCCAGGATGCCGAGCCAGGGTTGGAGGGAGTAGGGCACAGAGGGTGCGGGGACGGCGCAGCGGAGGCAGTGGGGAGGCGGCGGCGTCCCGCACTGTCTCACCGCAGGACCGACCTCGGCGCTTATCTGCTCGGGCAGCTTCCGCCCCCCACCCCAGCCCCCGCCGCAGCCCGGGCCCCCGCCCCCGCCTCCGGAGGGCCGGCCCGAGGGCCCCTCCCCCGGCGCCCGCCCCCAGGGAGCGCCGAGCTAGCAGGGCGCTGCCCGGCCGAGCGGAGAGGGGCCCGGCCCCCAGATGAGGCGCCGGAAGTGATCAATAACCCCGGGGGGCGGGGGCGTCTCCTGCCTCCAGCCCGCCGAGCCAGGCCGAGCGGGGGTCCCCTGGGCAAAGCTGGGAGAGAGGCTGCGAAGGAAGAGGAGCGGGGTCCCCTAAAGACCGGAAAGCAGGAGGAGAGGCGGGATCGGTCTGCACCGGGTTCGGAGGGACACGAGCCCACTCCCCCCCCCCCACCCCCAACACACACGCACAAGTGCACACGCACACACTAGCAACGCCCATGGGCGTCCCTGGCACAGATGTGGGAGGGAAGAGAGAAGTGGAGACACCTTAGAGAAAGTGAAAAGCAAGCCACAAACGGGAGCAGACGCCCGCCACGTGCAACTGGCAAAGGTTAGGCATCAAGAATACATAAAGAACTCTTGCAAATCCATAGGGGAGAAAAACACAAAATATCCGGCAGAAAAATTGATAAACGACGTGAAAAGGCATTTTAAAGAAGAGGAAGCACACGTGTTCAAGTGAACATCTTAAGAGATGCTCAAGTTCATTGGTAGTGAAGGAACAACAGCGACGACCACGGTGGGATGCTATTTTACAGCACTGGAAGGGCAAAAACTAAGCCTGACAGCACCCAGTGTTGGAGAAGAGGTGGAGCCGCACAATCTCCGGTGCATCGCTAGCCAGCAACTCTGTGTAACCACTGGAGAAGACAATCTGGCCTTATCTTATAATGCGGAGACGCAGCAGATCCCCACCCCCCAGGCATCAAATCAAGAGAGACCTTGGCTTGTGCTCCAAGAGACCTGGGCGGGAACGTTCAAAGATACACTGTTCTTAATAGCAAAACTCTGGGAGTAACCAAAGTGAACACTAAGGAGAGCGGGTAAATAAATTACAGTGGATACATCCACACAGCGATAAGGCAGTTCAGCAGTTAAGCAAGCAAATGAACCAGTTTCACATAATGGCATAAATGCATCTTAGCACCATACTGTTGAGTGCAAAAGCCAGTCCCAGAAAACAAATACCCTTCCTGTGAAGTTCAAGACCAAGGCAAACCATATCTCTACAAATAGCAATGTTGGTTCCTTCCTTCTAATACTTTTGTTATTAGGAGATGACAAAAGACTCAAGAGTAATACTGAGAAATTATGAGAACCTATAAAAAATATATAGTTGGTTTACCAGGTATCAAAGGAATACATAAAAATAATTTGCCTTCCTGTCAGCTATCATCGAATCGTTCAGAATGTAATGGGAAATATCCTATTCAAAATATCTGAAAAAAATGCAACATATCTTAAAGTAAACTTAGTAATAATTATGCAGGGCCTATATGAAAACAATTGTAAGAATCACTGTAATCACTTGTAATCACTTTTACAAGAAAGTAAAAGAAAACTTTAGAACAACTTTTATTTTCCTTAGCTTTAAAAAGAGCCAAGGGCCGCCTGGCTGGCTCAGTCGGTGGAGCATGTGACTCGTGATCTCGGGTTGTGAGTTTGAGCTCCACATTGGGTGTAGAGATTACTTAAAAATAAAAGCTTAAAAAAAAAGAGAGAGAGAGAGAGAAAGGCACCTGGGCGGCTCAGTTAAGCATCTGCCTCTTGATTTCAGCTTAGGTCAGGAGCTCATGGTCTGAGATGGAGCCCTCTGTGGGGCTCTGCATTGAGTGTGGAACCTGCTTGGGATTTACTCTCTGCCCCTTCCCTGCTTGCTTGCACGTGCACAATTTCTTTCAAAATAAATAAATAAACATTAAAAAAAAAAAAAAAAAACTTGAAAAGGAAAGATCTTGAAAACCTGATCATCACAAAATTCAGGTTCCCCCAAGAAGGAGACAGGGAGATGGGACGGGGGCGGGAGTGACAAGTAAGCAAATATGTCAATAAACACATAAATTAAGTAAAGGAGGGCCTGCAAAGGCCCAGATGGCTGTGCATAATGCAGAAGTATCTGCATTTGTGCTCCTGAAGGGGAAAGGGAGACATTAAAGCCATTTAGACTGACTTTTATTCAGGGTATAGGCAAGAGGTTGTCTTTCTTTCCAGAAGCCCATATGGAATGGGGGGAAAGGCCTGTGCATGCAGGGGACAGGGCTAAAAAAAAAACCCTAAGACACACAACACTGAGGGCCTTCAGCCTGGACAGATCCAGAAGGCTTCAGGGAAGGCTTGTAAAAGGGCTGAATTTCAATCAACAGAAATGGCAGAAGGGGAGAAATATGCCAGGCCTGCCAGGGGGTGGGATGGCGATTACAAAGGGGGTTATAAAGGCAGAGAGACCAGACAGAAAGAAGTGAGGCTTGGCTGCCCAGGAAGGGTTGTGCTATGAAGCTGCTAGTGCCTCATCTGGCCAGGGCTCAGGATCTGGGGGGTAAAGCACCCCAGAAACTCACTAGGGGGCTGAGGCTGCTCTAGGAAGGGTGACTTGAGAGAGGGTTAAGGTCAGGGGTTCCTGAGGGGCAGATTCAGTTGGGAGAGGCTGAGCCTGAAGCCGCTGTAAGAGTAACAGGCCTCATTTCACAGCTGTACTCACGGGCAAGGAGCTCATCACCCTGAGCCTCAGAAGCTTCTCTACAAGAGGTTGCTGCCAGCCTGTGGACCCAAAGAAAGCCCTGAAAAGGAGAAGGCCTCTGGAAGCAAAAAAAAAAAAAAAAAAAAAAAAAGTGCATCAACCCCCACCCTAGAGTGTCTAGCCCTGTGCAGCCAGAGGAGGGGAGGTTGTCAGAACATTGACAATGGCAGACCTTGATGGTTTTGCAGCCCCCACCTTGTCAGCAGGCCCAGGCCCAGAGGCAGTCCTCCCTTCTGGAAATAGAGGGCTGAGACCTTGTTGTTGAAAAGGGCCCCCACTAAAGACACCAAAGTCAGGAACGACGTGTTAAAGTCAGACCCAGTGAGGTCAGAAAAACGGGTCTGCAGCCCCCCAGTCAGAGGCCTCCCAGCCACACAGATCTGAGCACTGTCTAGGCCCATCCACCCTGCTAAAATTTTTCTGCCCAGGGCCACGACTCAGGAGGTCGCTGTGGCCTCCAAACCGATTGATAAATGTGTTGGAAAACACTCATCCGTCATCTGAGCTCAGCAAGGAGACGACAGAGGATGGTCCCCACCTTGTGTCTTTAAGTTATCTGTTCATTGCTATAACATTTTCTTTATACCCATATATCCACACATGCAAATAATTATAATATCTAAGCCTTAAAGAGAATTTGTCGTATGCCAGGCATAGTTCTAAATGCTCTGTGTGTATTCACTCATTTACAATCTGACACAGTAATCCACTTTACAGATGAGGAAACTGAGGCATAGGATGTCAAGTAATTTGCTCCAGGAAGTCTGGTACAAGAATCTGGCTGTCTTAACCATAAAGCTATGAGGTCATCAAATAAATCAATAAATAAGTTGAGATTTTATGTACACATGTATATACATTTGTACATAATTGCATAAATGTGATCATATTCATGTTTTGACGTGCTTTTAAATTTTCCTTTTATATTTTTCCTCCCCACCCATCCATGGAATCCATGTTATCACTCAATGTTTGATCTTCTATATTTTTTATTATTCACAATTATACATAGTCTTCTATATACTGATGCCTATAATCACATATATTTAGACAGGGTTCCTTTTGTCATTATTTTAAAAGAGAAGATCGTATTAAATAAATATTTCTGCATCTTTCTTTTCTCACCTGGAAGCCCCTGGCAGATCTAATTCATTGCTTTTAACAGCACACATCAGTCCACACACCGTCTTTCCACCTGGTCCCCTCTGCTCATGGTCCTCTTCTAGAGCCCCCCAGTGTGCTTCTTTACTCCATTAGGGAGTTTGATGGTGGAAATTCCAGGCCAGGTGAGAGGAAAGGACAGTGAGAAGGCAGCCAGGTGACGTTTCTGGCTGGGTCTTGCCTTACCCTCTTGCTGGGGGCCAGCAGCCCTCAGCCCCCAGAGGCAGGAATGCTAACTTGACTGTCTTATTGTGAAATCATTTGTATATTGTGAAGTGCTTTGCATATGATTAAGTGATTTGCATATGGGGGGGCGGGTGCATCTTTGACATCCCAGAGCAGCATCCCTGAGCGTCTTCCTCCCTTTGCAAAAAAACCAACCCAAGGCTTTCACTTCAGAACTCGCCTATGGGCTTGGTGTGGTGAGACAGACACGGGGCTTTCAGAGGAAAGCTGATCCCACCTGGAAGGAGCTGGAGGTCCAAGAAAGGCACACATTGGAGTGTGGTCAACAGGCATCAGGTGCAGTATGTGAGTCATGTGCCCTCAGAGCCCCCAGTAGGCGAGAGCAACACAGGACAGTTGAAGGGAACTACCATGGGTGACGAATGAGGGTCAGAGGTTTGGAGACCCCTACCCTGTCGCAATCTCTGCCCAAGTGGGTATCCACGTGCCCCATCCTGAATATTATACAGTCTTGGCTGATTCCCAGCAAAAGATGCAATGTGGAACCTCCAAGCCAGACTCCCACCTCCCTGGAAGTGAGAGGTGCTGTCACATGCTCTGGGCTCAGGGACACCCAGGGGGAAACCTGGCTCTGCCATCTGTACCACTGGGTGACCCCGGGGCTAACAGTACCCACCTCAGTGGGGCAGAATGAGGATTCAGTGAGATAATGCAGATGGAGTGAATGGCACGCAATAGTGTCCAGTAAATTGTAGATATAATAATGCTCTTTATTGTTTGCTGCCCTAGTCTGAGGTTAGGCCTACCTTCCTCCAGGTGAGGCAAGCACAAAAGGGAGCTACCCCAGGTTTGGGGTTCCAAGCAAGTGTCAAGCCACCACGCATTGGACCCCAAAGGGTTACAAGCCCTGGAGACAAAGGCCTGAGGTTCCCAGTGAAAAACCAAAGCATAAAAATAATTCGATGAGTAAGAATAAAATTCCCTCTTCTGAGGTTCCCGAGGCTAGGCCCCTCCCTGCGGCGGGCACTTCCCCTTTCCCTTGTTCATGGAGGAGCCAGGCCGGTTTGACTCACAGCAGGAGCGCCCAAGCCAGGCACCCACCCCGACCCCGGCCGGGCTCCGGGCTCCGGGCTGCGAAGGCTGGCAGCGGAGCGCGCCCTCGTGCGGCCGTGGGCGACACTGCGGCCCGAGAGAGGAAGCGGCGGCCAGAGCCGCAAGCCCAGCCACCCAGCGGCTCGCGGTCCCTGCGGGGCCGCCCTCTCCGCCCCGCCCAGCGGGGGCTGAGCGCCTCGCTCCTGGGGCTCCCACTTCCGCCGGGCCCTCCCCTCCGCCCCCGATCCTCCCGGGCGGAAGTGCGCCTGGGCCTCCCGGGTCCCCCACGGCCGCGAGGCGGAAGCGCGCTTCGACCGCCGCTCCCCTCGACCCTGCGGCGCGCCGCGCGTCGGGTTCCGGACAGGTCCCGTGTGACGTGGCCGCGCTCCGGGGGCGGCTCCGGGCTGGGGGCCGGGCGGCGGACCGGGCGGGGCAGACCCGGGGCGGGGCGCGGCGCCGCAGCTGGATGGCTGGGGCCGCCCGGAGCGCCGCCGCCGCCGCTGCCGCACGGTGAGTGACCGCCCGACCCTCGGGGCCCGCGCCCCGGGCGGGACGCCTCGGCCGATCCCCCCACCCCCACCCCGACCCCGGCCCTGCCGCTCCCGGGCAGACCCGGGCCTCTGGCGCAGAGCCCGGGAATTCAACTTCCTAGGGCTTCTCTTCTCCCCTGTCGCCCTGCACGTCGCTGCCCATCGCTCCCTCGCTGCCCATCGCTCCCTCGCTTTCCTCCTCCGTATCCGTCTCCCAGTCTCTGGCTCTCTCACTCCTGACTTTCTCTTGCTTTCTCCTTTCTCTCTGCTCTCTGGCTCTCCGTCCTACGCTTCCCCTCTGCCCAGACTGTGGTCCCCTCACCTCTGCGTGCCCTGCCTTGGCCTCAAGTCCGGCCCGGCCCAGTCCTGCCTTTGGACCCCGTGGAGCCCAGCGGGTTTCCTCAGTCTCTCGTGAGGGCCTTTGGAGGTCCTGGACGCGGGCATCTTTTCCAGCCTTCCACCGCCATCAGGGGATGAGGAAACTGAGGCAGGGACATCACCAGCTCAAGGTCACGGCCAGATGAGGCAGGGCAGACCGCATTTAAACCTCATGCCTGAGTTTCCAGATTGAACTTCTCTCTTAGTTGACTCACATCCACATCCTGTGATCCAGAGGCTGGGAACCTTCCTGCTGCCCGGTGCCCCAGGTCTCCTGCAATATAAGGAGGGCTCTCCCTGCCCCCTCCCTGCCGGGCACAGTTCACCTGCATCAATCAGCAAGCTCGTGGCCTTCGCAGCCTGTGCGGGAGGCAGTTGTTATCCTACAGAGGAGGAAACTGAGGCTCAGGTGCTGCAGGGACTTTGCCTACACTCAAAAAGCCATAGCTGCAGAGCACAAAGTTTAGGGCAGGTCTCCGAAGCGTGTGCTCTGCACAGCTGTGAGGCAGTTCCTAACTGAAGGATCTTTCTCTTCAGCCCTACGTCCTGTCTGTCTCTGTGCCCTGGGGACAGTGGGCTCGTTGCCTAGGGAGAAGCTCTTGACGGTTCTGCCCTAGCTCAGCTGCTCGCTTTCCCCACCTGCGCCTCCCAGTGTCACCCATCAAGCTAGACAGTGCCAGCCTCAGTCCCCTGGGGCGTCCTCACTGGGGCATGTCCTGGCGGCGGGGCCTCCCCTGGCAGCTAGAGACACCCGACTGGGCTGGGCCTGCCGGTGGCTGAAGGGAGCCCAGCCAGCGCCTCACCCCGTCATTAGGGAAAGTTTAGCCCCAGGCAGACGTGCTGACACACAGTCTGGAGCTGGCTCAGAAGGAAACAATGTGTGGTCCTTGGGAGTGGGGTGTAGAAGAGTAGAGCCCCTTTACTCTGTGAACCCATCACTGGGATCAGAAGCCCTGGGCAAGGCAAGCAGGAGAGTGGATGCCACGGCTGCTTGTAGGGAGGAGGGTTAAGATGCCACGTTTGCTAAGCAGGTGTGCGGCCAAGGGTGGCAGCTCACGTAAGAGGCCTTTGTGTTTTTCAGCACGTGGCATGCCTGGATGTCCCTGCCCTGGCTGTGGCATGGCGGGCCAGAGGCTCCTCTTCTTCACTGCTCTTGTCCTAGAGCTCCTGGGAGGGGCTGGGGGTTCCCAGCAGGCCCTGAGGAGCCGGGGGCCTGCCGCCGCCTGTCGCCTAGACAACAAAGAAAGCGAATCCTGGGGAGCCCTGCTGAGTGGGGAGAGGCTGGATACCTGGATCTGCTCCCTCCTGGGCTCACTCATGGTGGGGCTCAGTGGGGTCTTCCCACTGCTCGTGATTCCCCTGGAGATGGGGACTACGCTGCGCTCAGAAGGTAGGTGACCCTCCTCTGGTGCCCAGGGCAGCCAGCAGCGTGGAAAACATCGCTGCTCTCCCTGGTAGAGTGGGGCCTCACGTCCCAGGTTTCATTGTGTCTCAGGTGGAGGGCGGGGACACATGTAACTTCTCACCTCGGTCCTGTGAGACCAGGGTGTGCCATGCTCTTTCCTTCGTTCATCCTTTGTTCCGAAAGAATCAAAGTCAGCAGACGTTCACCAACAAACAGTATAGACACTGGTTGGAAATTTGAGTGCCAGGCTGCTTGGGTTCAACCCCTGGCTCTGCCACTTTCCAACTGGGTGGCATCGGGCAAGTTACTTGAGGCTCAGGCTCCCGACCTTAAAAAGGGGCATAATGCGGGGCACCTGGGTGGCTCAGTCGGTGAAGCATCCGACTCTTGGTTCCAGCTCAGGTCATGATCTCATGGATCATGGATGGGTTCAAGCCTGCATCGGGCTCTGTGCTGACAGTGTGGAGCCTTCTTGGGATTCTCTCCCTCCTTCTGTCTCTGCCCCTCCTCTGCTCATTCTGTCTCTCTCTCAAAATAAATAAACTTGAAAAATAGTTTTTTAAGAATGGGCATAATCCTAGTATGTACTTCATGGGTACTGCTGTGAAGATGAAATGCGCTAATATTGGTAAAAGCACTTAGAAGGCTGCCTGGTGCAGGGGAAAGGGCAGCGTGTTCACGGGCCCTGTGCCGGCTACAGGGATGCGGTGCCTTGCCCTTCAGTCTCTGCTCATAGTGCAAAAGACCCTCCTACCAAGGGCCTCTGGGTCAGCCTTACCCAGGTAGCCAGCCTGCCTTTGGGGAGGGGATCTGGGAGGCAGGGCACTGGCATGGGCAGAAGCTGCCCTTTTGTGACAGGTACATATACTGTCCACAAATGACATGTTGTGATGAAAACCAAAGAGACTAGATGGGTAGCTGCTAAAACTAGGTGCCTGCTGCCCCACCCAGGAGTGCAACATACTAGGTCTGGACCAGACTCCTGGAATCTGTTTGAAATGCCTGCTCCAAGGGTTTCTGCTGCTTGCGAGGCTCAGGAGCTGTTCATTCAGCAGACGGTTATGAGCACATCTATGCCCTGTGCCAGGCTGACGGCTGGTGCCGCAGCTGTGAATGGGGCCGATGTGGGGCCCTGCTGTCATGCCTGTGCCCGTGCATCCTCTCAGCCCCTCTTACCGTGTCCCGGTGAGTCAGCATAGGGAGGACTTGGATTATTAGCCCCATTTCACAAATGGGGAAGCACAGGCACAGAGGGGTCCTTTGATCAGGCTGAGGTCACACAGCCTGGAAGCGGCAGCTTTTCCTGGGATTCCACCCGATCACCAAGCTGCCTCTGCCCTCTGGGCCTGTTTCTCTATAAACCAAGAGTTTGGACATAGACTTCTTAGGGCACTTCCAACTCTGGATGCTGCAAGTCTGCAAAAGTCCCCAAATCTCTGCCACTTTTCCAAGAGTGACTGTGGCTGTGAAAAGAAAAATTCCCACTTGAAGAGCACTTGCTATATGTATTGCAATTTAATTGCCCCAAGATCCCTATCAGATATAATTATCCCCAGTTTACAGATGGGAAAACGAATCCCAGAAGTTACCTGCCCAAGGTCACCAGCTTGTGGGTTGGGGAGCTGGGACCTTTCGGACTCCCAAGCCCAGTCTCCTAACTGTGAAGCACTAGTTAGTGCTCCACAGTCATCCAGCAGGTCGTGATGTATTTCCTGTTGAGCACCCAGCCAGTGCTGGGCCTGGGGGTGGGGGTGGGGGGGGGTGGGGTCGGTGCTCCAGGAAGGGCAGGAGGCCAAGTCCAGCCTTCTGGAGGCTTGCAGTCTGGTTGGAAAAACATAGCGCCCAGTAAGCTGGGTGGGGCAGAGGTCGGGCCAGCGGTTCTGGTAGATCAGCCCCAGGCCCCGAATCTCTTTTGTAGCTGGGGCCAGACGTCTGAAACAGCTGCTCAGCTTTGCCTTGGGGGGACTTTTGGGCAATGTGTTTCTCCACCTGCTGCCTGAGGCGTGGGCCTACACATGCAGTGCCAGCCCTGGTGAGTGAGGCCGCAGTTGGGCAGGAGGGCAGAGGGAGCTGGTGCCCATGCCTAAGGTTGGCCTAGGCCCTACCTGCTCTGCCAGAATGACTGGGAGAGGGGTTCTGGGCGTCTGGCAGGGAACGTGTCCTGGCCCCAATCCCCTGGCCCCTGTGGGAGTCCCTGGGGCCCAGCTTTCCCACCAGCCATTCCTGTCCCCCTTCCCCTGTCACTGCCCCTGACTAGATCCCATTCCAAATGGCCCCCCTTCTGTGGCCCTGGCTTGGCCTGGCCTGTCAGTGCTGCCCCCTGCAGGTGGTGAGGGGCAGAGCCTGCAGCAGCAACAGCAACTGGGACTGTGGGTCATTGCTGGCTTCCTGACCTTTCTGGCATTGGAGAAGATGTTCCTGGACAGCAAGGATAAGGAGGGGACCAGCCAGGTGAGCTCCACATCCCAGGGTCCGGACAAGCTGGCCTCTATTCTGTGGTGGTTGAGGGCCTGCAGGCCCAGGTTCTGAATTGAACTCTGAAAAGTGGGTCTCTTGGCCATTCCCTGGGGGCTCTGGGAGGCTGGGCCAACTGGGAAGATCTGGGGAGTGACGACATTGGCCCTGCTGTGGCTTGTTATCATAGACTGATGGCAGCAGCCGTGTGGGAGGCAGAGGATCAGTTGGGTCTGGGTACACGCGGCTTATTGAGCAGCAGAGAAGTCTAGCTAGACAAAAGGGGCCAGGGTCTCCCTGCCTCTGTTTCTCCATCTCTTGCTCCTTTCCTGCGTCTACCCTGGCCAAGTGGGGGAGCATCTAATGTCACCTCTCCCTCCTTCTCCTGGCCCTAGGCCCCCAGCAAAGACCCTGCCGCTGCTGCCGCGCTCAATGGAGGCCGCTATCTGGCCCAGCCGGCTGCAGAGCCCGGCGTGAGCGCCGTGGTCCGGACCATCAAAGTGAGTGGCCCGCTCAGGGTCCCCTCTCCCTGCAGCTGTTCCTCCCCACAAGTGGCAGGCCCATCTGAGCCCTGCCCACTCGGGTCAGCCTGGCTTCCTCTCCCCTCATGCAGGTCAGTGGCTATCTCAACCTGCTGGCCAACACCATAGACAACTTCACTCATGGGCTAGCTGTAGCTGCCAGCTTCCTTGTGAGCAAGAAGGTGAGTGGCGGCTGCGACAGCGGGGACCCAGGCATTTCTGGGGGGAATGATGGTGCCTATGTAGACCAGGTGGTTCTGCCTCCAAAATAAGCTTCCAGTTTCTGTCCTTCCCACTCCCTCCACCATCCACACCCCCATCTAAGCCCCAAGGGCTCCTGCATGAGGCCGCCTTCTGTCCCAAGCCAAACACTCCTTTTTGGGATCACATACCTCTGCCAGGCTGCTAGGCTTGGGCCCTGCCTGCTTCTAGATGCTTCTCACCCACCTCCGCACTCTGTCCTCTGAGCTCTGACATTAGTGGTCTGCCTACTCTTGAACTGGCCGAGCTCTTTCCCCGCTCATGGCCTCCACCTCACACTACCCCGTCTGCCTGGAATGTTCTTCCTCCCACTCTTTGAAACACTGGCTCCTTATCCTTCAGGCTTCGACTTAAATGCACTTTCTCAAAGAGGCCCTTGCTGACCCCTCATCTAAATTAGGCCCCTGTCACTTGTGTCTATGACACCCAGACCATCTCTTCTCCTGCAGTACTTATCACTGTAATCATGCAGTTCTTTGTGTGTTCATTCAGTCCTTGCCTCCTGCTTCGTGAAGGCAGGTTCCTTGTGTGTTGTATTCACTGCTGTATTTCTAGTAGCCAAATGGTGTCCGGCCAGAGCACTCAGCAGAGTAAATATTTGTAGAATGAGTGGACAAGTGGGTGCCTGGCCCTCGGCCCAGAACCCCACAGACTCCTTCCCTGCAGATTGGGCTCCTGACCACCATGGCCATCCTTCTGCACGAGATCCCCCATGAGGTGTGTGCCAGAGGCTCTCCATGGCGGCAGTGGGGACGTGGGGCTTCAGAGAGGGGGTGGGGGTAGGAAGCCCAGCAGTAGCAGCCTTGGGGGCTGGGCTCCGGAGGCCTGGAGCTCTCAGTCCACCAGGCTGCAGCTTCCATCTCAGCTGTGCTCCAGCCTCCTGGGGACTGGGGTCCCAGCCTAGGGGACGTGGGCTTGATGGGGGGCCCAGCAGCAAGGCCGGTGCAGGGGGCTCGGTGTGCATGTCCGTACCTGACCCCTGGGGCCCAGAGTGATCATCTGGACCTCCCCTCAGGTGGGCGACTTTGCCATCCTGCTCCGGGCCGGCTTTGACCGATGGAGCGCAGCCAAGCTGCAGCTCTCGACGGCACTGGGGGGCCTGCTGGGCGCCTGCTTCGCCATCTGTACGCAGTCCCCCAAGGGAGTAGGTACGGGCATGGTGGGTGGGGGTGGCAGGTGGCGGTCAGTGGAGGGGCCCCAGCCAGAGGGCACAGCTGCCCCGCCCCAGTGTGCAGGCCAGGATCTGCCCGGTCTACCCTGTGGGAGTGGGTGCGGTGCACGTGGCTCCCCTGGGCTCCTAGCCAGTCGGGACTTCTCCCACTGCAGAGGAGACCGTGGCCTGGATCCTGCCCTTCACCTCTGGTGGCTTTCTCTATATCGCCCTGGTGAACGTGCTGCCGGACCTCTTGGAGGAAGATGACCCGTGGTGAGTGACCCTCCCCACCGCCACTCACAGGGTTCATGGGAGCTCGAGGAGGAAGGGCTTCTGGGCTCCGCCCCCCCGTCAGCCAGTGGCCGCCCCCCCCCCTGAGCCGCCCCCCTCTCCCCACAGGCGCTCCCTGCAGCAAGTGCTACTGCTCTGCACAGGCATCGTGGTGATGGTGCTGTTCTCGCTTTTCGTGGATTGACGGTCCCTGATGCCCCCCACACTGCAATAAGAGACTCAGATTCACTCTGTGACCGTGTGTGAGGCAGAGGGCGAGTGCCTGAGAGAGCACACCTCTGACCAGATGAGAGGATGGTGTGTGTGTGTGTGTGTGTGTGTGTGTGCATGCGTGCGTGTGTGTACACGTACACGTGTGACCAGTTATGTGTGAGACCGACACTGTGATCATGCGCTGGGCCCAGGGCCCGATGCCCGCGCCGGCCCCCAGCCACGCCGTGGTCTTCTCTCCTGACCACCCTGTCACCCTGCACTTCTCACAAAGGGCAGTGAGGACGAGCAGCACTGGTCCCAGGTGGAGGCCTCTCCCCACAAGACTGCAGGGGGAGTGAGAGGCTGCTCCCCAGGGAGCTCAGGGGGCCCAAAGCTGTCTCCTTCTGGGGCCTTGGGGTCCCTGACCTCTGCTCGGGCACCAAGCCCTGGGCAGCCGAGGGGCTGAGGCTGGGGCACCTTCTCTCTGACGTGTCCATTGTCCCGGCCCTTCTTTTGCCAGCTCTAAGGCCAAAGAAAGGAGAGGCAGGTGCTTGTGTCGCCCCTCACCCCACTCAGCACTGACAGCCCTACCCAGCCCAGGATGGAGCCTGGCAGATGCTTTCCAAGACCTTTTCCTCGTGGCTGCCAGCCCTAGGCCGGCTCCCGTTCCCCCCCGGTGAACGCTCCCTGGCAGCGCCGGCGGCTTTTGCCACCTCCAGCTGCCAAACAGCAGCCTGCGGGGCAGGGAGCAGCCCTGGGCCAGAGAGGCCTCTGAGGCCAGCTCAGGGATGCTCACGCCAGCACAGGATCCAGGCAGAGATCCTGGGGGCAGGAAGAGGGTGCCACGGCTGCCCCCCCGGCTCCAGGCCCCTTTTTCCTGTCCCACGTAGGCTGAGGGGGAGTTAGGGGTGGTGAGGGCTCCGCGTTGTCAGCACTCAGGAATGTGCTCTGGGAGAATGCTGAAGCCATAATCCCCAGCTATTTCCCTTGGCTGACACCCAGGTACTCAGCTGGCCCACTCCACAGCCGGGCTCAGCCCTGCTGCTCAACCGTGGATGTTCTGAGAAGCAGCCGTCAAGAGGGTCCGAATGGTTTTACAGCAGTTTTGCTGTGGTTCTGTTTCTATCTGTAAATACTTATTCTATAGATAAGATGCAAATAAATAATTATATACAAACTGGTTGTCTCTCCTCTGCACACCAGAGTCCATGGTCAAGCAGGGCTTTCCCAGGAGTCCCTTGCTCCAGCCAGGTTGGTGGCTGTGTGAGTCCCAGCTCAGCATCTTATCCCCTTCCCCCCCACCTTCAGCTCTTCTGCTTCATGTTCATCTCTGAACTATTACTCTGCAGTGCTTCTTAGAACAGGGTATAGCCTCTCATGCTATCCCTGGCTCGTTAGCTTTTCATCCCGACACTATAAGCCTGGCAGTATGCCATTGTAGCCAACGTCATCCCCAAGGGTGGTTGTCCTCGTTTTACAGAGCTAGGGGCTTTTCCCTGGCCTGTTCCTTGAGCAAATTAACTAAAGGGAGGTCCATCCACACGGTCACCTCCAGCTTTGCTTCCATGAAATTAGAAAAGAAAAACTAGGCGGTCCTTACTCTAAACCACACATCCTCACTTCCTCTGAATGTCTGAATGTAAGGACAGCATCAGGCACCAGGGGGTGTTCCTTCCCCTCAGTGCTAGCCCAAGAAAGCAGAAGAGGGGAGTCCCCTCTCCTCTCCACACCAAGCGGGACAACCTCCAGTAGCCCGTTGGCTGAGAGCAGTGGTGCCTGTGCCATCGTGGAGTCCAGTACGGGGGCTGGGAAGCCCAAATTCGTGGCAACCTCAGCCGGGAGTGCCTGGCTCTGACCCAGTAGCTCTGTCAGCAAAAAGGGAGCTGCCCCACCTGGCTGTGACACATCCAGGGTGTGGGGAGCCCAGGCCTGGAAGCGAATCCAGAGCTGTTTGACCAGCCCCCGTCCTCTCCTCGGCAGCACTGGGGCTCCTACCTGCGGGTGGCAGGTGCACATTCAATCACTGCACTCAGCCTGCCCAGAGAGGCAGCTGGGCCTCATTTATAGATGAAGAAGCAGGTGGGGTGGGAGGGGGTTCCTGTGGGTTCACTACAGTGCCACAGGGTGAATGCCGTGACTGGCTAGAAGGGACAGAGAGTGCAGAAGCCAAGTGGCCAAATCCAGGACAGGGGACAGAAACCAGAAGCTCTCAGAGGCTGTACTGGGAGCACCTCAGGCCGGAGGCAGAAGTCAAGGGGATTGCCACCGGGAGCATCAGCACTCTAGAAGGCAGTGTGGAAGCCTTGGGATGCCAGGGTGAGGAAGCTAGCAGGAAGCCAAGCCCTTCAGATAGGCCAGCTCAGTCAGTAGCCCACTGTGGTAGGCCTCCCCCAACCCCCACCAGGGGAGAGTACAGGGAAAAGGTGCATGTAGGGGCTTTTGCTAGAGGGCAAGAGCTGACAAGAGTTCCGAGGGGCTCTTATTCGGAAAGGCACTCTGGGGCCCAGCAAAACTGCTAAGAGCAGAGCGGAAAGAAGGGCTTTGCTGTGCTGGGTTCCAATCCCAGCTATGCTACCACCTAAGAGCAACCCTGGCCCAGGTGTGTAAACACATCTATGAAAGGAGACTATCCCATTGGTGGATGCTAAGATAACTGCATCAAACCATGCACAAGACCTGCTCGGCACGGGACCCAGAACAAGCCCTCAGCGAACCACACCAGGCCAGCTACGATGTGGGGGAGCTGGAAGGTGAGTGAACAGGAGAGGACCAACGAGATCCTAAAGGAAACAGGACAGGGGCCTGATGGGGAGTGGGGCTGACGGCAGAACTGAGGACTGGGGGAGAACACACCAGAACCAGAGGTTAGGCCTAGAAGGACTCTCACTGCTCTTGCTCAAGGTTCATTTTTCAGCAAGAGAAAAATGGGCCAAAAGAGCTAATGGGAACATGTGGAGGAACAGGAGGCTCAGGGGCCAGGAAGCAGGGGAGGACTTTCAAGGAGAAACACCTAGAGCCTGGCTTTACCTGGGAGTAGGGATGAGAGCACCAAAATGTAAAAAATGTAAAAGGGGAAAGGCTGGCTTCTGTCAGGACCTTTGTCCTGGAGCTGCAAGGCACCAACCTCTAGAGCTGACAGGGGCCAGGGAATGGGAACAGGATCTGGAGGGACACGGTGGGGGGTGGGGGGGCCAGAAGACCCCACGCAGCAGGTGTAGCACGAGGCTATCCTTCCCGGAGGGCCTTGCCTCACAACTGGTGTGAGGCCCACGGCGGTCTCGGGTTTCCAGGCAGCAGCACGTGGGGAAGGAGCCTCGAGCACACGCTCCACCGTTCCACCCAGAGCCCGGGAAGGGAAAACAGACAGGTGCCCGGGACCTGAAGCCTTCCTTTATTATGAACTGTAACGAGCGTGAGACCAGGGAGCAGGTGCGCAGGCATCCCCCTAGGCGTAGTACTGCAGGTTGGCTTTCTTCTTGGCCTGCACTTCCAGGATGCCCTCCATGTAGTCCTCATGGGTGAGCTCTGTGGCGCCCCTGCGCAGCGCGATCATGCCCTGCACCCAGGACACACAGGCTCTAAGGGTGCCTTCCCACACCCCTGGCCCGGCTCTGAGAGGCCTCAGCCCTCTGAGCCTCTTCCCCGCAGCGGTCTCCACCAGTCAAACGCCCCATCCTGTTCAGGGAAGGGGGCAAGAAGGCTCAAAGTAACCCACTCCCGCACCCCAGCACTCACCGCCTCCACACACACGGCCTTGCACTGGGCCCCATTGAAGTCATCCGTACAGCGGGCCAGCTCCTCATAGTTCACGTCAGGACTGGGTGTGGGGGTGGAGGAGAGATTCCACAGGACTGAGTTACTTATGGCGAGGGGTGGGAGATGTCCTCCCACACTCCCCATCAGGCAGCAAGGCCCACTCGCCTGGTGACGTTGACAAGTCCCTTCCCCAATATGCCTTGTTCTCCTCTCAGTACAAGATACAGGAGGAAAGAGGGTAGGTCAAAGCAGAGACCAGGTTATTTCTGGGGGTCTAGCTTTCTAGAAATCTGAGATTTCTCAGTCCCTGAGATTCCAGGGACTGATTCAGCCTGCGGCAGGGGAGCAAGAGGTTGTAGAGACAAAGGATGGTCATCTCCCTCTCTTTCCGGTAGCATCAGCCCTGCATCAGCACAGTATTTTTCAGTCTCAGGTGCCAGGAAATGAATGGCAGGAAGTGAATGGCAGTGCCATTACCCCCAAGTACGAGAGAGGAAAACTCAGGCTTAGACAGATTGTAGCACCTACTAGAGGTCACACAGATCTAAATCCAAGTCCATCTGGCCCCTGGCTGAATTCCCTTGAGCTACTCTGTGCTGTGCTCAAGCTATTCTAAGCTGTGCTCGTCTGCTGGGGCAGGAGAGTCAAGGAAACGGGAGGGCCTCAAGCCTGTGCACCTTCAGATCATGGGGGAGGAGGAGGCAGGGTGACTGTAAGGAGCAGAGCACCCAGAATCAGGGCCTGGACCCCAGCAAGATTCTATCTCAGGCTTCCGGGGAGAAATGGAAGCCAGCACGTGGAATAGTTGTGTGTGAACAGGGAGGGGAGAAGGGGCGGGTAGAGACCTGGGCACACTGTACGAAGGCCACAGAGACCGCTGTTGTTCCCCTCAGGTCTCAGCACCTTGCTCATGCCCTTGCTCACCTGACATTCATCTTGCGGGAGTGGATCTGCATGATTCTGGCCCGGGCCTCCTCGTTGGGCATCGGGAATTCAATCTTTCGGTCCAGACGGCCTGAGCGGAGAAGTGCGGGGTCCAAGATGTCCACCCTGTTGGTGGCTGCAATTACCTAAGCAAGAGGAGAAGCATCAACTTGAACTGAGGAAGATGGGGCTCCCAGACAGACAGACAACACTCAAGGCCATGACAGGCAGAGAGATAGCCCAGGGTCCAGATCACACATCAAGTGTGTTAAATCTCAATTCTAACTCTAGCTGCACTAGCTATGTGACTGCGAAGGTCCCCTGCCCTCTAAACCCTGTTTTCTTCCATCCATGATGACAATACCCACCTTTACTTGAGTGTTGGGCTGGAACCCGTCCAGTTGGTTCAAAAGCTCCAACATTGTCCTCTGTACCTCCCGGTCTCCAGCCTTCTCACTGTCAAAGCTGGGGCACACAAGAGGCCCGAGACACTGGTGAGGCCACAACTCGAGGAGAGCCTTCCCTTCCTCCACCCACTGGAAGCCTAACCCAACCATCCAGGACAGAGAAAGGTCTCACTCAACTGGGGGCCCCCAGCCCAGGACTGGTATAAGGAAGGTGTCAGACACTGGAGAGGCTCCTAGGATCAGCCAGGCTGAGAATAAAACAGTGAGCAAAACTAGCCACTGCCTGGGCTATGCACCAATGAATGTGCCACTGCAAACTGGGCTTATAGCTCAGAAATATGGGATCCAGACTTGGAGCATAAGGGAAAACCCAGGCAGGCATCCTTGAGGAAGTATCCCTCAGGCTGAAAACACACCAGGGGAAAAGTACATTCCACAGAGGGAACAGTAAGTGCAAAATCTCTCTCAGCACAGAGCTGGAGCAGGCCTATAAACCCGAAGGATGCTGTGAAGAGGTGGGGGCGGAGGCAGGTCCAGGATGAGGTGGAGAGGAACAGGGACAGCCACACAGGGGACTGGTTAAGTCCAGCATTTATCCCAAGGAGCAATGCAGGGCCCATGGAGGATTTTAAGTAGGATGTTTGTGTGAGGGATGGGGTACATGGGAGTGAAGCAAGCAGGTATGAAAGGACCATGCTGGAAGCCGTGAGGAGAATAGATGGTCAGGAGAAAAGCAGCAGGGAAGCCAGTTAGAAGAGAATTCAGGAAGCAAAACCACGAGAGGAGAGCTGCCACTGCTCCAGGGGAAGAATGGGACAGCAGGGGAAACAGGATTTAGAACAATCTCCTTGGAGGTACTCAGCATCCCCCTACCGCTTAGTGCCGATGGCATCCAGCTCATCAATGAAGATAATGGATGGAGCTTTCTCCTTAGCCAGGGCAAAGGCATCGCGGACCAGCTTGGCACCATCCCCAATGAACATCTGCACCAGCTGTGGGCCAGCCAGCTTCAGGAAGGTAGCCTGATGAGGCGGCACGGTGATCCATATCAGGCCAAAGGCACCAAGAGAGGTCCCTCTTGAGTCCCTTTGGTAACGCTTTAGCTTCTGCCCCTTTCTTCCTCATCCCTCCCAAAGCACTCACCTTGGTCTGTGCAGCACAGGCCCGGGCCAGCAGGGTCTTCCCCGTACCTGGAGGTCCATACATCAACACCCCTTTTGGAGGCTGGATCCCCAAGTTCTCAAACTTCTCCTTGTGGTTCATTGGCAGGACAATGGCCTCCACCAGCTGCCAGGAAGAAGTCCTGGGTGAGGAGAGTGAAGCCCTGAGGGCTCCGAGCCTAACACTTAATGACTTCAACCCCAACCTGCAACCCTCCTACTCCTCCTATTCAGAGACATTGCTCTCTTCTTCCCTGCATCAAAAGGATGCAGAATCAGGGTGCCTGGGTGGCTCAGTTCAGTGGCCAACTCTTGAGATCAGGTCATGATCTCATGGTTTGTGAGTTCAAGTTTTTATATATATATAAATTAACTTAAAAAAATAGATGCAGAATGCTCACTCCCACCAGGGCTGGCTATGGTCGCTCCAGAAATAGCAGGATATGGTAGAAAGGCACTGGGACAAGAACCAGGAGCCTGAGTTCCAGTCCTGGCTCTGGCCCTAACCTTCCTGTGGCCCTCGACAAGTCATTTAATCTCTCTGGACCTCAGCCTCCTAAACTGTCATAGGGCACCCACCCTCTTACCACCGTAGGATGGAAGATAGGAGGCACACTGGCACTAAGTGCTCTGATCAATGAATCAGAAAAACAATAGGCTGGCGAGGCTACTAGTGGCAGCCGGTGCCTCCCTCACCTCCTGAATCTGCTTGTCCAGGCCCCCAATGTCACTGTATTGTTCTGTGGGCCTCTCATCCACCTCCATGGCTTTCACCCGTGAGTCATACTCTGTAGGCAGGGTCTCCAGGATCAGATAGGAGTCTTTGTTCACACCCTAGGGACAGAGCACAAAGCCTTCAGATTTGTCCCAGCTCAAGGCCTAACTAACTGGCTGGGTGATAGGTGTCTGTAGAGTGAAAAGAAAAAACAGGACTAGGAAAGACAAGAACCGAAGAGCAGGCAGATAAAGCTCGGACTCTCTGGGCTGTTCTGCTGAGATTTAGGGCCAACACTGAACTGGGCCTGGGGCAGAGGCTCAGCTAGCCAGTGGGAGAAACCTCACTGGAAAAGCCCTGCCTGGGCTCAGGGACACCACTCACCACCAAGTCTCCAGGCTTTAGCTTTTCAGCATCCACCAACCCAATCACAGGCAGGAAGTATGTCTGTATGAAAAATTCCAGGTGCAGTCTGTTACTGCCCTCAAGAACACTCCCTAGTCCTGTCCCACATCCACTCCTCACCCTCCTCAGTTCTCCTAGCATTGAGCTGGCCTCACCTGTCGGGTAGAGGTTTTGATCACTGCACATTTACCCTTCCTCTGGGAATCCAGGTCAATATTGGCACCATCCTCCTCTTGGTCATTGGGATCAACATCTAGAAGCTAGGAAGGGAAAAAACTCAGGTCAAGAGGCCCTGCTCAGCCCTTGAACTCCCCAAAGCCCAGTGCTTCTGGGGCCAAGACAATCCACCCCACTCCTGAGACTAGCCGCAAGCCCAGCAAAGGTGTGGCTGATAAGCCAGGGGACTGGTAAGATCTGTTTAGGTTCTGCTTCTCTGCACACAGCTCTCTACCCCCTAGTAAAGAGGATACATGTGAGGCTTCTGAGGCCTTTTCAGGTTATATATATATCATATATATATCATATATTATATATATCATATATATATCATATATATATCATATATTATATATATCATATATATATCATACATATATCATATATATATCATATATACACACACACACACGCGCGCGCGCGCGTGTGTGTGTGTGTAGAGCCCCGGAAGTGCACACTAGGGAGGGGGCCTCACGAGGTACAGTTCTAACATGCAAGTTAGGCCTCAAAACTTTCACCCACTTTTTCTCCAACGGCACCATCGCAGGCTGCCTGCCTCCAAGCCCCGCTAACCCTTTCTCTTCCCCTCCACATACACACACACCTCGATGACGTTGGAGACAAGGTACGGCAGGGTCTTGTTCACTTTGATTTTCTCACTGTTCTCTTTGATCTTGTCCTTCATGGCCTGGAGTTCGTGGGTCACTCGCAATACTTCACTCTTCATGATCTGGGATGAGGGCAAGTGGAAGCAAAATGTTCAGCTGTGGCTCAGCTTCTCCCTAGAACCCTGTAACTGGTGAAGCCCAGGCTGCCCAAGGGGACCTCCCGCACCCATTCAGTCAGCTCTAAGGCTCTCTGAAAGGTGAACCTGACTGTGTCCACATCCAGCAGAGGTCAAAACAGGCCAGTGTGGAAACTTCCTGAGGCAGTTGTAGCAGAGGAAAAAGAGCAGGGCCCTGAATCAAGCAAATACAGGTTTTAGCTTTTGCTGCTAATTAAGGGCTGGGTACTTCATTCACCACAATAGAAACCTGTTTCCTTATCTGTAAACTGGGGACTTCCTAAGAGAAAGATTCTCAAGAGGAATAAAGACCTCGTTGGAAAGAGCATTCTGATGATTCCTCCTGTCTGACCTGCCCTCCCACCACCCTGACCCTCTTCGAGTCCCTTCTAAGGCTTAGTTCTTCTTTCTTGATCCGCGGGCCCGAAGTCCTCCTGGCAAGGCCGAGAACAAAGTGAAAGAAGCTGCTGGGATCTCTAGGGTCTGCCCTGCGGGGGCCTCGCTGCCCCTGGGGCTGTGAGCCCACCTTGATCTCACTGTCCAGCAGCCGTGTGCGCTGGATAATCTCTTCTGTGGACATCTTGAGCACCTCCTCCCCGATTCCATCTTGCTGTTAAAAAAAAAAAAGAAAAAGAAAAAAAAATTTTTTTTTTTTAAACTCAGGGCAAGGATCCCGCGTCCTCCGAGCCCACTCACAGCTTCAGCTTCCCAGCCCAGAAAACCAGAATGAAGGAGTCGAGACCCTGGCCCACATCCCAAGCGGCCCTGACCCCAGGACCAGGCTAGATCTTGACTCCCCCAGCCACTTCCTACCCTCCCGCCAAGGGCGTCTTCCCGCCGGCCCCAGCTCCGGGAGCCCCAACCCTCCCAGCGCGCACCTCAGCTTCATCCCACACGGTAGCCATCTTCTCCTGCCGAGTCACTGGACTCTCCAGTTCCGGCAGCAGATTCATGTTCTGAAAGGAGAAGACCGAAGATCGGACTGGACAGGAACTGCGGCGAGAGATTAATACTTTCTTTCTGAAGGCCTGCTTCTGACTAGTGGCGGGCCTCTCTCCCCAAGTCCTGACTCTTAACCGAATTAGCTCCGTCCTCCACGGCCAGAGCGAATCTGCTACTCCGATTCAAAAGACAAAACCCGGGCCGCAGGACGCGCCCCTCACTCCCCCTACTGCTCCAGGAACGTTACCGCCCTCGTCCTGTTTAAACCAGGAGCGAGAGGTGGGTGCGCTATTGGTCGGCGCGCGCAATGGGCGGGGCCTGGATATAAAACCGGAAGGGGAGGGAGCAATGAAAGGAGCCTGCAGGGTGTCTGGGAAATGTAGTGTTAATCTGGCCGGTAATTGAAAGGGCACGTTCGAAGGGGTGACTTGACCTCAGAATCTGGCGCAGCTAGGAATTAGGGGATTCGCGCGATGGCTCTGCCTCCCAAACCATAGACAACATAGGCTAGCCGTGTGCAACGAGCCAAAAAAAGGGCATGCCCAGGGTCACCTGAGAGAATCATTCATCAGTTTTAAAGAGAAATCGCTGCTGCTTTTCTGAGCAGGTGCCACAGAACTGCCCACTTGGAAAGAGCTCAATTGACAACAGTCTCCACAATTAAAAACATTATGACTCAACGTCTGTAATCGTTTCTTGTCATTTCAAGGAGTAGGGCAGACCTCTGGATCTTATGAGACCCATTTGTTGTAGCTGGGTCCCTTGCTGTGGAGGATCTCTGCTTATTACCATGAGGTGAGACCCAGGGCACCGCTAAAATGTACTTCATGTAAGCGTATATTTTAAGTCAAACCATCACAAGTAACCCTATACAGTGAGAATCTGTGTAATGGTTTTCTTGGAAGCAGTTGAAGGCAGAAATTTCTTTAAATAACAGCATTTGCAGCTGCTTGCTCAGGCTGGCAAGCCACCTCTGCAAATAACAGCATTTCTTCCATCCTCTCAACAGCTCTGCCCCGTGGACAGATTGGCTTATCGTTCTCAATTTTATTTTGTTAAGTAAGCTCTATGTGGGCCCTGAACTCACAACCGGGAGATCAAGAGTTGCTGGCTCCATCGACTGAGCCAGCCAGGCACCCCTATCATTCTCCACTTTAGATAAATGTGTGGACGATCACAGAGGCTACGTGACTTGCTCAAGGTTGTTCGGTGAGTCAGTGTCAGCACAGGGGCTGCTGACCCCAAATTCACACTTGTCAGAGTTGCCTGACAGGAGTCAAGAAGACCAGTTGGAGAAGAAGAAGCTGTCCTGTCTGTGCTGGCCACAGCACACCCACAAAGAGTCAGAATCGCTGGGGTCAAGTACAAACAGTTTATTTTTCTATAAAGAGCAAAGTACAAAGAGTCAGGGAGGGGAGCTGAGCCTGGACGAGCAACAGTGGGCAGGCCCTGGGGCCTGACCGAGGTTGGAGGAGGCCCCGGCGGCTGCCCCAGGACTAAAGAGGGTCCAAGGCATGGCCAGTCAGGGGACCCCCGCACGGTGGTGGAGAAGGAGCATGGGGAAGTGAGGCAGAAGCCCGAGACTGCCGGTGGGACTCACACAAAGCCAGGCTTCACGGATGAGCGGCGGCAGTTAGGGCAGCTGCGTGTCCCATTGTTCTGCAGGCACCTGGGGACGCGAAGGGCTCTGTCCACTCACTGAACCCATGCTTCCGTCCTGGGCCTGGGCTCTCTCTCCTCCCCTCCCCTCTGTAGGATCCGGGAAGGTGTCTAGGCAGAGGGTAGGGCCCCCTGGATCCTGCTTGCCCCTGGCACTCTGTCCTGAGCCTTCCAGAAGGCCAGGAGTCAGGAGATGGGCATGGAGGCCGGTACCTGTGTAGCCCTGGGTGTCTGAATCTCATGGCCTTTGAGAGGCCTCTCTGAATTCTCTTTGGGGAGGATAATGGCCACCTCAAAGGGCTGCTGGGAGGATTCACTGAGTTAATAAAGGGGAAGCACTTAGAACAGGCTTGGAATGCAGAGAGCACTATGTTCAGTGTCACTATCGTGGTTAGGCCAGCTGGGGCCCTAGCGTACCCCAAAGGGACCCTGGGTGCCCCCTGCCCACCGGCCAGGAGCCCTCACCTGAGATGGAAGATGTGGGAGCAGGGCAGGGCCTGCAGCCGGCTGTTCCTCTCGCCTATGGACTCGCCGCACAGGCCGCAGTAGAGCTCCGTCTCCTCCACGCACTCATGGAAGCGCACTACGTGCGCACGCAGCTCCCTCTGCAGCCCCTTGCTGCGACAGATGCTCTCGCTCAGGCAGTGCAGCTTGAGTTGGCTCAGCTGGGGCCGGCAGGGACGGGAGGGTGGGTGTAGGGGACAAGACCAAGTCACTACTGGAGAGCCTCCCTCCTTGTCCAGCCCCAGAGGCTGTCCCCGAGGGACCGCCAGGCAGTCAGGACCCACAGGGTCCGGTCCTGGCTGCGTCCTGGCCTTCCTGATGGGCCTAGGAAAAAACGTCTTGCCCTCCCTGGGCCTTTGTTTCTCCTCATGCAGAATGAGCAGGTGGATGAAGTAGGTGGTCCTCACCCCTAGAACTAGCTGGGAATCCCATGTTTTTGAAGCATTTTATTGACAAAATCTGCTGCAAGGACTCTGTAATAATTGATTTGCTGTCCTGTTTTTGTTAATTAAATATATACACCACCTCATCAGCATTTCTGGCCAGCCTGAGATATGTGGGTAAAACTGGGTATAATCTAGCCAAAACCAAAGATATTTGGCATTTTAGTTGGGATGTACACCGGATCCCAGAGGATTTCACATCTTCTAGAAGACTTGAAGAAACACTGAGTCTATTTTCAACATTTAAAGGTTTGGATACAATTATTAAATTTGAGAGGCCACATGCACTATGGAAGGAACATGGGCTTTGGAGTTAAGACAGACCAGGTCCCGGGGCACCTGGGGGCTCAGTCGGTTGAGTGTCCGACTTCTGCTCAGGTCACGATCTCACGATTCGTGAGTTCAAGCTTCACACTGTGCTGATAGCACAGAGCCCACTTCAGATCATCTGTCCCCTTCTCTCTCTGCCCCTCCCCCGCTCGTGCCCTCTCAAAATACAGAAAACATTAAAAAAAAAAAAAACTGACCAGGTCCCAAGTGTGGGACCTGGAGCACCTCTCTGAGCCTCACTTTCCTCAGCTGTAAAATGGGGCTTGCAGTACCCACCTTGCAGGGAGATAGTGATGACTGGGATCAATACCCAGAAGAACCTGTGCGTGCCCAGTTCTCAGTGGGTGGGGGCCCACTGTTAGGGGTTTTAATGCCCATCAAGCTCTGAGGACTTCTGATCTCCTCTGAGCTATGGAATTCTTGCCCTGCCCTCTAAAGTGCTCTCTGTGTGGAAGAGAAACAGCCAGGGTCTGGGAACGGGTGGGGGCAACTCCTGGAGATCCAGAAGGGCTCAGGGCATGTGTGGGCTCTCAGGACAGCCCTCCCCACACACCCAAGATCCCACCTTGGGCTCTCGACTCCAGACCCAGAAGACAGAATCAGGTCTGACCTTGTTCCCCACTTCCTCGGCCAGGTCCTGGGCTTTCTCGATGGCATCCAGAGCCTGGAAGACACGGGGCCAGGGCTGCAGGCAGAGCTGTCTGACAGAGGCTGGCTCACAGGAAAGGGAGGGCTAGGGAGGGGTGGGCCTGGGGAGGGAGCTGGGCAGCTGCCCTGTGTGTGCATGTAGCAGAAGGAGGCTGGAGCACAGTCACAGAGCTCTATGGGCAAGTCACCTGCTGCCTCAGTTTACTCAGATACAGAATAGGAAGAACATTTCTGTCTCTTTGGGTGTCGTGAAATCATGAAAGCAGTTAAAGCATCCTGAATTCAAACCCAGTTCTGGCCCTTTACGAGCTGTGGGTCTGGGCACCTCATGGGCCTTCTCTGAGTCGGGAAAATGACTTGGAATGTACCCGCCTCATGGGATTCGGGTGAGCCTGACGTCAGACAAAGTGTCCGAAAGAGTCCTGCCCAGAACCAGCCCCACAGATTTCTGGGTGACCCACCGGCTCCAAATAGGGGCAGTGGGGAAAGCCGGGAACGGTAGGAAGGAGATCGACCTCACCTTGTCCAGTGCCTTCCTGGCTATCCAGCATTTGGCCACACCCAGCAGCACCTGCACCTGCCCCAGGCGGTTTCCAATCTCAGTCATGATGCTCATGGCGGAGTCGTACCTGGGGAAGGCTGTCTGCACAGCCAGGTGGAGGGTGGAGTCGGACTGGGCCAGGCCTACAACCCCTCCCTCCTCTCTCCAGTGACCTCACCTCCAGGTCCCCACGGCTCCGGTGGATGTCAGCAAAGCAGAGCAGGCAGAGTGCCTGTAGTGGCCGGTCCCCATGCTGCAGTGCAATCTTCATAGACTCCTGTGAGGGAGGCTGGTCACTCAGGCCTGCTCATCTGCCCACCACTGGGGTGTCATCGCTCAGTGGGCCCCGCTGACAAGGGTGGCCAGGGATCGCCAACATCCTCAGAGCCCAGTACACCTAGCACCGTGCTGAGGCCCCGCGCTGAACCACGGAAGCCTCGCGACACCCAGGGGAGTGGACACTGAGGCTTAGAGAGCAGAAGTGATTTGATCAAGGCCACCCGGCTAGCAAGTGGCAATGCTAGGATTTGAACCCAGGTCAGTGGACCTCCAGAGACTGGCTCTCTTCCTACTTAAAGTGTCCCACAGAGGGTGTGTATGGGGTGGACAGAGGGAAGGGCCTGGAAGGGAGTGAGGTTTGGGGATGGTGGAATAAACGCATCCTTCAGGGGCTCTTACAGAAGCCAGGCCAAGGGCAGATCTTGGGGCCCTCAGTGGGCTGATGTGGAAGGAGGACACCCTGGCCCACACCACCACCCTCCACCTGCTGCCCTTCCCTCCTGCCCCACCTCACAACACTCCATGGCGCTACCCAGGTGGCCCAGCAGGCGATATGCCACGGCCATGTGGTACTGGCTCATGGCCCGGTACTTGAGGCTCCAGCCTTTGCCGTAGTCGTTAACGAGCTCTGCGGCCTTGCAGGGGAAGAACAGGGCTTTCTCGTAGTCCTGCGGGGGACACAGAGAGGAGGTGGGACAAGATGGGACACACCGAATGGCAGGAGCTGCCTCTAAGTCAAGGGCTCCAGGGTCTGGCTTCTCCAGGAATCAGGGGTACCCACAGGCCCCACCGGCGTTCAGTCATTCCTTTGAGAATCCAGGGATAGAGTGATCCCGGCAGGGGGAACAGCCGGTGCAAATGTGTGGGCTCCGTGAACTTTCATCTGGTTTGCTGACGGATCCCAAGAGCCTAGCACAGTTCTTGGCACTTAGTAGACACATCATGACTATTGTTGAGTGAAGGAATGAATGAGAAGGTACTCATTCTCCTCACTGGGTCCCAGTGGGGCCCCTTAGCTTCAGAGACACGTGGCAGGGAGAGTACCAGACACCCCACCCCTAGCATCTGCCCCCTGGTACCCAGAGCAGGTGCTCACCGAAAGCTCAGTGACCGATTGCCAGCGCAGTCTGCTCCGAAGAACAGACCACTGAGGCAAAGAAATCACTCCCTTGTCCTTTCTTGCTCCTCCAACCTCCAAATCAGGAGGTGATGCCAATGTCCTCAGGGAAAACAGAAGAAAGTCAAAAAGGACTCTCCCCTCTCCACCTTCTCCACCTAATCCGCGAGATCGACCACTCTCTGCCTCCCTCCTGCCACCGTGGAGGAGGGTTCCTGGCTCCCACAGATGTCAGTCCCTCCATGGAGCTCTGGAACAAATCCCCCGTCTCTTTCAACTCGATCATGCCCATCGGTGTACAAACGCATTCTGGTGTTTCTTACCTCATTAGAGAAAATAAATCAAAATCAAACAACCTTCTTTTGACCTCATGTCCCCCTTCAGCTACAGCCCCATTGCTCTGTCCTTTCTCATAGAAAATCTGTGTGATCTCTCGCTTAATAGCTAACAAGCATCTCCCAGTTAATATGACTGAAAGAGAATTCTCGATAACCCCAATAAAAACCAGTTCCTCACAAAATTTGTTACATACTTTTTAGTTTTATTTAGTTAAGTAATCTTTATGCAGCATGGGTCTGGAACTCATGACCCCAAGGTCAAGAGTCACATGCTCCACCAACTGAGCCAGCCACGTGCCCCTTGTTAGATACTTTTTAATGTGAAGCCATGTAAATGTTTTACAGCTTCAAATTTTTTTTATTTTTTTTTAAATCCTAAATAAAAGGGGGCAACTGGGTGGTTCAGTCAGTTGGGCGTTGGACTCCTGATTTCGACTCAGGTCATGATCCTAGGATCGTGGGTTTGAGCCCCACATCGGGTTCTGTGCTTAACGTGGAGCCTGCTTAAGATTTCCTCTCTCTCTCCCTCTACCCCTCTCCCTCACTCACATTCTCTCTCTTAAAAAAAAAAGAAAGAAAAGGAAAAAGAAAATTTAAATAAATGACCCTAATTGCGTATCATCATACTAATATTCTAATTAATTATAATGTTTAATTATACTATTATTATAATGATACTGCAATATAATATTAAATATAATTCTATAATATATTATTACATTATAATGTATTATATTAACATAACCACACAGAAAAAATTATTTCAGATGACCTTGGTATATATGTAGTTGGACAGTTCATCCACAGTAGAATATATGATAAAGACAAAAGAATAGCAAAGGAATCTTTTATTTATTTTTTAATTCTTTTAATGTTTTTATTTATTTTTGAGACAGAGAGAGACAGAGCATGAACAGGGGAGGGTCAGAGAGAGAGGAGACACAGAATCTAAAACAGGCCTCAGGCTCCCAGCTGTCAGCAGAGTCCGATGCGGGGCTCAAACTCATGGACCGCAAGAACATGACCTGAACTGAAGTCGGACGCTTAACCGACTGAGCCACCCAGGCGTCCCGAACAGCAAAGAAATCTTAAACATCTTTCAGTTGTCTTTTTCTTTTAAGTAATATTGGTATTGTCTTTTGAAAGTACTTTGTGTATTTTGTATGTTAAAATACGTAATTATGTTGCTAAAAGTCAACACTTTCAGCCTAAGAGAAAAGAAAATCAAGATTAAAATAAATTACGGAAAATCCTGAAACATTAGATTTGAATTGCAAATATTAGCATAAACTTCAGTTGTCTTGGCAACTAAAAAGATTTAGAAGCCATGACAACCCAGTTGCAATGAGCACCTTGAGAACCCACGTTTGGTCTTTAATACAATTTCCCACTAAAAACAGCCCAGAGAAATGGCTAATTCCAGGTCTGGGGCAGCAAATATACAAAATGAGCCTGAGACAGCTTATTCTTCCAGAAAACAAGAACACTTTCAGCGTTTAAATGAAGTCTTGCCAAAAGGACACAGGAGCCATAGTGAAGGAATTCTGGTAACTAAAGTTAAGATAATTTGACCCTTGTAGGGGCACCTGGGTGGCTCAGTCGGTTAAGCATCCGACTTCAGCTCAGGTCATGATCTCACAGTCCGTGAGTTCGAGCCCCGCATCGGGCTCTGTGCTGACAGCTGGGAGCCTGGAGCCTGCTTCGGATTCTGTGTCCCCCTCCCCTCAGCTCCTCCCCTGCTCACACTCTGTCTCTCTCTATCTCAAAAAAAAAAAAAAAAAAAAAGATAATTTGACCATTGCAAAGAACAATACTGAAATTAACTGAAGACTATTGAATATTTTTTTAAATCCAGGATTTTATAATGATACTCCAAAAGAAGAAAGCAAAACAAATAAGTGATCTGATCCTTGAAGGCAGCTATGACAACAATTCCTTATTACGAAAGTGGTAATGAAAGGAAAGAGGAATGTACTTATTCCACCTTTCCTGTAGGAACTGTGTTTTGGAGGAGCCAATTAGCCCCACGCGAAGGGGGAGAGTTCGTCCTTCCCGAGAAATCCGGGCAGCAATTATAGAAGGAATGGTAAGAGCTTGGAAATCACCATTTCATTACAGTTGAAATAAGAGAAGTGATTCAGACAACAAACATCACTAGATGCTAAAACCGTTATGGGAAATGTTACTGCAGAACTGAATATTCACAGGGAGCCACAGTGTCAACACCCCAAGCTCACCTGCTGGTCACGAAAAGAGAAATGCGACCCCTCAAACAGAGGGATCAGGCTGTCGCCCCCTCTATCGGATTTGATACAACACGAGGTGAGCAGCAGGGCTTACACAGTCTTCTTACCAAAAACGTGTGACCTGACTCTTCCCAAGTCATTAAGTTCCAGTTCCCAGGGGGCAAAGGAGAAAAAAAAACCAAGTCAAAGGACTCCTTGCGGAAGCAATGGGACAGTGAGATGAAACGTGTTACAGGGCAATGGGTGCCTTCTTCGATAAAAATTATAAAGGGGCACCTGGGTGGCTCAGTCGGTTAAACATCTGACTTCAGCTCAGGTCATGATCTCCCGGATCGTGGGTTCGTGCCCTGCATCGTGCTCTGTGCTGACAGCTTGGAACCTGCTTCTCTCTCTCTCTCTCTCTCTCTCTCTCTCTCTGCCCCTCCCTCCCCACTCTGTCTCAAAAATAAATAAAACTTTTTTAAACATTTTAAATCATAGACAATAAAGGGGAGAAATTTTCTGTTGGAAAAGACTTAAGGGACGTAATTCCTGCTGCACATGTGCCTTTTACTTGTGTTCCAATTTATAGAAGCTGAGGGTAAAGGCGTGTTTTCAGCATAAGCAGAGAAATTTATAATTGTGATTATGTAAGAAAGTGTCCTTATATAAGAAAATGTCTTTTTTTTTTTTCTTTCAGGGATACATACTGAACTACTTTGGGGTAAAATACCACGATATCTCTAATTTCATATCATAACACTTCAGTTAAAATATGTAAGTCAACTATGGCAAAATATTAATAATTGTTAAATCTAAGTGGGTATATGCAGATTCATTATAGTATTCTATTTTCCTATATGGTTACTTTTCTTTGTAATAAAAAAGGTTTTAAGACACCTCGTCCCTCTCCCATCCTATCAAATCTCACTGAATGGATTCTTCAAAAAAATTTTTTTATTTATTTTGAGAGAGAGAGAGCGTGAGTATAAGCCAGGGAGGGGCAGAGAGAAGGAGAGACAGAATCCCAAGCAGGCCCCTAGCCATCAGTGTAGAGCCCCATGTGGGGCTCTAACCACTAACCCACAAGATCATGACCTGATCTGAGATCAAGAGTCTGATGCTTAACCCACTGCGCCACCCAGGTGGCCCTGAATGGATTCTTCATACACCTAGTTGCTGCAAACAAAATCCTCGGTGTTGTCCTGGCTGACTCTCATCTCCTCACATCCCACCTCCAGTTCATCAGCATTTACACACCCAGTTACCCCCAGATTTATTAAGCATCTACTGTATGCCAGGCATCAACGCCCCCCTCCCACCGCCCCTGTGGGCCAAGAGCAGCCTGGATGCCTTGGGGTCCCAGGAGAACCAACACTGGACCAGAAAGAAGCCTGTTGTCACTGCCCCCATCAGTTCATTCGCAATCTGCCTTCTCCCCTCCCCCCTCCTTACCTCTTGGACCTCACCACCTCCTACCTCCTTCTCACACACCTGCTGCCATCATGCTGGCCTCCATCAGCCCTGGAACATGCCAGCTATTTCCCTTTCCTGCCCTGCCCAGAGCAGGGTTTTGCTTTAGCTGTTGTCTCCTTTTTCATGCTTTTGCCAGATTTCTGCATGGCTCACCCTCTCGTCTGCTTCCAATCACCAGGCTGATGCCACCTCTATGAAGCCTTCCAATCACCCTATTTGAAGCTGCAACACTCCATCCTTGGCGCTTCCCACCCCCTTTTCCTTCTTTCCTTTCTCCTGAGCACTTTCTTCTACCCCTTCTTCTTCTTCTCCTCCTCCTCCTCCTCCCCCTCCTCCTCCCCTCCTCCTCCCCCTCCTCCTCCCCCTCCTTCTCCTTCTTCTTCTTCTTCTTCTTCTTCTTCTTCTTCTTCTTCTTCTTCT
>NC_064808.1:14680742-14691521 GCF_023721935.1 Panthera uncia | reverse complement strand
CTTCTTCTTCTTCTTCTTCTTCTTCTTCTTCTTCTTCTTCTTCTTCTTAATGTTTACATATTCATTTTGAGAGAGAGAAACAGAGAGAGAGAGAGAATCCCTAGCAGCCTCTGCACTGTCAGCACGGAGTCTACGTGGGGCTCCAGCCCACAAACTGAGAGATAAGACCTGAGCCGAAATCAAGGTTCGGATGCTTAACTGACTGAGCCACCCAGGCGCCCCTCTCCTAAGCACTTTCTAGCATGCTGTATGATTGACTTACTGATGGTGTTTATTTGTCGTTTTCTAGAATGCAACCTTTACAAGGCCAGAGGCTTTGTTGTTGTTTTCCCTGCTTACATCCCAAGCCAACAGAGCCCGGCAATACATATTTGATGAATGAATTCTTACAACCATGCTGGAGGGTGGGCCCTATTCTCCCTCATTTTATAGCTGCACCTACCAAGGTTCAGAAAGGAAAGGTGCTGTGTCCAAGATCACACAGCAAAACACACGGCAGTGCGGCTACCTGGCCTGTCCTCACACAGGAGCCTCCCATTTCCCAGGAAGGCAGGCAGACCAAGGTTTGAATTCTGTCTCTGCCCTTCCTGGTGAGTCTTTACCATCCCTCTCAGACTCTCCTACGTGGGAGGACTCAGCGAGGTCCTGAATGGGGAGCGGGGCTTGTGCGAGGGTGTCAGGGGACCGGAGCCCTCCGCCGCCCTCCCTCCCCCTGGGCCCAGGCCCACCTTGACCTGGGCATAGAAGCTGCCCAGGCTGCAGCAGACACGGCACTCGAGCATGGCATCATCGTTGTTGTGGGCATAGCGCAGGGCCTTCTCGAAGCTCTCCAGGGCCTTCTGGAAGAGGCTGAGGCCCAGAAAGGCATTGCCCATGCTCAGGCTGACCTGGCCTCCGAGCTGGGCGCCTGCCCTGGTGCCAGGCAGGCCAAGGCAGGTCTTGCAATAGGAGACGGTCTTGTGAAACTCACACAGCTTCTCGTTGCTGCGCGCCAGGTTCAGGTAGCTCTCCAGAAGGAGGTCAGCATCCTCCAGCTCCCGAGCGGTGTCGATCTGCACCACAGCGAACTGCCAGGAGGGTGGGGGCAGGTGTCTTCCACTTGGACTCTGAGCCTCCGACCCAAACCTCCTCCCTGCCTCACAGCCGAGGCCTAGGACCAAGCCCCCGGCTCGGACCCAGCCCGGCCTCAGACGAGTTCTCTGCTCCCCAGCCATAGGCGAGAAGTGTCAGCCCTGAAACCAAACTCAGATCCATAGCTTTCACCTTTCGGCCCGAGGCTACATGGGCCTCCCACTCCCGGCCCCAAACCTGGATCTCCACGTCCCCTGGGGTTCTGACTCAGAATCCCAAAAGGGAAGTCTGGAGCCTTCTCAGACCTGGCCAGGAGATCCCCGAACTCTGAAGCTAAGAAGTTCGGTCTCCGTTTCAGACACCCAAATTCAAGGCCACAGGGCCCTAGATGGGACTCAGAGCCCCCCACGGGGCCATGCTGCTAGCCCACGGGACGCAGGGGAGTCTGAGGAGGCGGGAGGGTCGGGAGCCGGGGGGGAGCCAGCCAGGCCCACCTTCAGCATCTCCTTGTAGCGGCCCATCTCCGAGTGTGCCGTGACCAGGCAGCCCAGCACGCGGAAGCGCCCCACGAGGTCCGCGCTCTTCTCCAGCACCTTCATCCACACGTGCAGCGCCTTCTCTGTCTGGTTGGACTGGTACAACTGGAGCCCCTTCTCGATCTGCTGCTTCGTCTGGTCCTGCCCCATCCTTCCAGAGCCCTGCCCGGCACACGGAGAGATCCTGGTGGCTGCGGGCTTCTAGGCACTCATGGCGGGGACCACGGTGCCGGCTGCCCACGGAGCCACGGGCAGGAAAGCAGCACCAGGCAGGAGGCGAGCAGGGCCTGGATGGAGAGCAGGCGCCACCCTGGGAACAAAGCTGGTGCGGCCCCTGATCGCAGCTGTCCCTGCCAGTTGGGGCCACGTGGCCGCTGAGGAATGTCAGCCACAATGTCATGCGGGCCTCTGCTGCACCCACCCCAAGCTGGGAGCTGGCTGCCCAGGGATGCAGGCACCCTGCTCCCTGGGCAGCCCCGTGGGTGTCTCTTCGGCACCTCTGAAACTGGCCCCAACTCCCCTGGCAGGACAGGCCCTCCCCGGAGGCTGGCCAAGGAGCTGCCTCCAGAGGTGGGCTGAGGAAGCAGGGATGAGTGAGGCGGTTGACCAGCCCCGAGCCCTGCCCCTCCCCATCGCAACCTTCCCCCTAGACCCACCGTCCCCCAGGATTTGTTTCTGTGATTCGCCGGGCACTGCACCGAGGCCTCTTACACACGCACATGCCCACACCGTCCCCAACACCCAGTGCTTAATCACAGTATGACCCGAGCCTTGTGATTCACCCCTGCGCCTCAGCTTCCTCGTGTCAGATGAGGATAATAATAGGCTAATAAACCCTAACTCACAGGGTTGTTAGGAGGCAGCATAGGGCAGTGGGGAACAGCGTGGACTCTGGAGTCAGGCTGATTCTGCCATTTATTAGCTGTGTGGGCCATGTGACTTTGGGCAAGAGTACTGTTACCTACCTCGGTGGATTGTTAGAACTCAGTGTTGAAGAAGCTGTAGAAAAGCAAGAGGTCATCCCGAGCTGTGTCCACCTGCTCCATGGCGCACTACCCACCAGGGACAGGAGTTGACCCTTGAACATTTAAAAAGTGTCCCAATTCCAATCCCCTTCCCAGTTTGGAAAGGTTCCTAATAATGTGCTTTAGTGCCAGACACTGTGGAGAAGGGCAACATCTTTTCTAAAATTTATTTTATTTTTTATTTCGAGAGAGAGAGAGCATGCAAGGGGGGAGAGGGGCAGAGGGAGAAAGAGAGAGAGAGAGAGAGAGAGAGAGAGAGAGAGAGAGAGAGAATCTTAAGCAGACTCCATGCTCAGCACAGAGCCTGATGTGGGGTTCGATCCCACAACCCTGGGATCATGACCTGAGAGGAAACCAAGAGTCAGACACTCAACCAACTGAGCCACCCAAGCCACCTGCCCTTCTTTTTTTTTTAGATTAAAAAATTTTTGAATATAAGTTTAATGTTCTTTCTTAATTTTTTAAAATTTATTTTTGAGAGACAGAACGCGAGTTGGGAAGGGGCAGAGAGAGAGGGAGACACAGAATCCGAAACAGACTCCAGGCTCTGAGCTGTCAGCACAGAGCCCGATGCGGGGCTCAAACCCATGAACCGCGAGATCACGACCTGAGCTGAAGTTGGACGCTTAACTGACTGAGCCACCCAGGCACCCCTAAAAATTTTTGAATATAAGTTTACTTAAAGAAGTAGGTTCTCAGAGAGAGAGAGAGAGAGAGAGAGAGAGAGAGAGAGAAAGTACAAGCAGTAGAGGGAGAGAGAGAATCCCAAGCAGGCTCCGTGCCCAGTGTGGGGCCTGACACAGGGCTTGACCTGAGGACCCTGAGATCATGACCCAAGCTGAAACCAAGAGCCACCCTGGCACCTTATGTAGAGCTGTCTTATATAGAGATCTATTTGGAGAGCAGAACGTCTTAAATAGAGAGCAGACGCTTGAAATATTGGGGGTCCTAGTATTGAGACACTCTAGGTGACAGGGCCCTGCCAATCCCACCAGCTCGTCTCCCCTGATTTTTCTCGTTCTTCTCTGCACACCAGGCTCTTTCTTGCCCCAGGGCAAAAATCCTTCTTTCAGGATGAACAGAGTTTTTAGTATATTCACAAATTTGTGCATTGATCACCATTAATTCCAGAATATTTTTACCACATCAAAAAGAAGCCCCATACTGATGAGAAGTCACTCTATCCCCCCCATTATGGCTGAATTGGTGCCCTCCCTGATCCATATGTTGAAGACTTACCCCTAGATGGGATGCACTTAGAGACACCATCTTTTTTTTTTCAATTTTTTTTTTAATGTTTATTAAGTTTGGAGTGAGAGAGTGTGAGTGGGGGAGGAGCAGAGAGAGAGGGAGACACAGAATCTGAAGCAGGCTCCGGGCTCTGAGCTGTCAGTACAGAGCTCAATGCGGGGCTCGAACTCACAAACCGTGAGATCATGACCTGAGCTGAAGTCGGATGCTTACCAACTGAGCCACCCAGGCGCCCCATAGACACCATCTTTAAAGAGGTAAAATGAAGTCATTAGGGAGGGCCCTAACCTAATATGACTAGTGTCATAAGAGAGAGATCAGGACACAGACACACACTGTAAGACCAAGTGAGGACATAGAAAAAAGACAGCCATCTTACAAGTCAAGGAGAGAGGCCTCAGGAGGAACCCACCCTTTCAACACTTGATCTCTGACTTCTGGCTTCTAGAACTTTCAGAAAATAAATTCCTACTGTTTAACCACTCAGTCTATGGTACTTTGTTATGGCAGCCCGAGCAAATTAATACACCCCACAACCACTATCTACTGTCTTTTTAAAAAATTATTTTTATTATTTTTTAATTTTTAAAGTCTATTTAGTTTTGAGAGAGAGAGAGAGAGAGAGAGAGAACACAAGCAGGGGAGGGGCAGGGAGAGGGAGAGAGAGAATCCCAAGCAGGCTCCACACTGAGAGTAGAGCCCGATGCAGGGCTTGAACCCATGAACTGTGAGATCATGACCTCAGCCGAAACCAAGAGTCAGATGCTTAACTGACAGAGCCACCCAGGCACCCCCACTATCTACTTTCTATGGAATTGTCTATTCTGGACATTTCATATAAATGCAATCATAAAACAAGCCGCCTTTTGTGACTGGCTTCTTTCACAGAGCATCATGTTTTCAAGGTTCATCCATACTGTACTTTATTCCTTTTTACAGCTGAATAGTATCCATTGGATAGACATACCATTTTATTTAACCATTCATTAGTTGATGGATATTTGGGGGTTGTTGCACTTTTGGGCTGTAAAGAATAACCATGCTATGAACATTCATGGACAAATCTTCTCATTTTCTATTTAAAATTTTTTAAACTTTATTTATTTATTCTGAGAGACACAGTAAGTGGGAGGAGGAGTAGAGAGAAAATCCCAAGCAGGATCCACACTGTCAGCACAGAGCCCAATGCAGGGCTCGAACTCATGAATCATGAGACCATGACCTGACCTGAAATCAAAAGTCAGACAGTTGGGCACCTGGGTGGCTCAGTCGGTGAAGTGTCTGACTTCAGCCTAGGTCGTGGTCTCACCGTTCCCGAGTTTGAGCCCCATGTTGGGCTCTGTGCTGACAGCTCAGAGCCTGTTTCAGATTCTGTGTCTCCCTCTCTCTCTGCCTCTCCCCAACTCGCTCTCTGTCTCTATCTCTCAAAAATAAATAAACATAAAAAAAAAAAAAAGGGTTGGACGCTCAACTGACTGAGCCACCAACATACTCCCATGTTTTCATTTTTTGTGGTGTTCAACTTCTGAGGAATTGCCAACCCATTTGCCCCAGGGCCTTTGTACCTCTTGATTCCTTTCTTCCTCCTTACCGCAATATTCTGCCTAGTTACATTCTAGTTAGGGTGAATCAGCTTATTATGCTCTTGTGGAGAATCACATTCCATTCTGACACAAGACTTACCTCTATAATTTTATATTCATCAATAAGGTTATTTGCTTAACATCTGTTTCCCTACTCACATGTGTGGGCATGTCTCTGTCTCATCCACCGCTGACTATTTCCAGGGCCAGGCCAGGCATGGCCACTCAATGAACATGCTGAATGAATGAATGGGAAAAGGGGGAGGAACAAAAGTCTAATTTTGAAATTCAAAGCAACCGCTGCAGGCTTCACAGCCAATCTGCCATGTCCTGCCTCATCCTGGGGAAACCGAGGTGTGGGCAGAGCTGGCTTCCTCTTTACTGTGAGGCACGTGGGTCCAGAGAGGGGCAATCTGGAGCAGGAGGGCTCACAGCCAGTTCAGGAGTCCATGCCCCAGGGTCACAGCGCAGCAGAGGGTGGAGAGGATGTAGGGAAAAGACCCATGGGGCCAGGCAAGGTCAGGGGCACTCCCCAGGGGGAAGTGCTCTTGAATCCCCACCACGGAACCTGGGAAAGGGGGAGAGAGGAAGTTTCGGTGGCCAGCCAAGGAGCCATTCGCACAGGAGTGTTGGCTGGGATCTTCCTCTCATCTGGGAAGGTGGGTCCTTGGTGAAAGTTAACCTCCAGAGGGGAAGGAAACTGGGCCCACAGGGAAAGTGAAAGACCTAGCAGATTCACTCCCGCTCAAAAGTCTAGACCTGAATTCATCTTGGTCTTTGGCAGGAAGGAAAGGACATGGGCAGCCTACATCTGCCCCAAAGGAGTCTGGGTACCTTTTGGGTCCCTGGGAACTCACATGATCTCAGAACTTGAAAACTGGGCAGGAGAAAGTTTCCCTCTGTCCCCCAGTCAGCCCTTTACGGACTACTGCACAGTTATGTCAAGGTCATGCTCCTTTAGGGCAAAGGCTGTGGTTTGTCTTTGTACCCCTAGCACCTGCACAGCCCCTGGCAAAGTGAGACCAACGGAAGAACAACAACTAAAATTTCCTGAGCTAAACATTTCCTTCAGTTTACAGATGAGGAAACTGAGGCACCGAGAGGTAACTTGACCTGCCCAAGACCACACGGCTAGAGACAGAGCAGGGACTGGATCTGAGCAGTGTGACCCCAGCGGTCCCTCTTTTTAAAAAATATTTTTTTTAACGTTTTATTTATTTTTGAGACAGAGAGAGACAGAGCATGAACGGGGGAGGGGCAGAGAGAGAGGGAGACACAGAATCGGAAGCAGGCTCCAGGCTCTGAGCCGTCAGCCCACAGCCCGACGCGGGTCTCGGGCTCACGGACCGCGAGATCGTGACCTGAGCTGAAGTCGGACGCTTAATCGACTGAGCCACCCAGGCGTCCCCCAGCGGTCCCTCTCTTAACCATGATACTGTCTCAGGAAGGAGGAGGGAGAGGGAGAAAAGTAAAGGGGAATTGGACACCCGTCTTCAGAAATCACAACAGAACAGAGGCTCTGGTCAGGGTGGCCAGAAGAAATGTATACAAAGGCGGCTCAGGAGAGGGTCAAGAGTCAAGCCTTGCTCACCAATGAACGGCAGTGAAGGCAGACAAATGGCCCCTGGAAGTCAAAAGGACAGATTGAAATGGTCCTTTCGGAGCCACTTAACCTCCCAGGGTGGTGTGGCACGGGGGCACGGAGGCTTCTACCAAGTGCCTTCTGTGTCAGGTACAAGCTACGTGCCTCACATGCTAGACCCCTGCTTTATAATCAAAAGTAGATGGGGTGCCTGGGTGGCTCAGTCGGTTGAGCGTCCGACTTCGGCTCAGGTCATGATCTCACGGTCCGTGAGTTCGAGCCCCACGTCGGGCTCTGTGCTGACAGCTCAGAGCCTGGAGCCTGCTTCCGATCCTGTGTCTCCCTCTCTCTCTGCCCCTCCCCTGTTCATGCTCTGTCTCTCTCTGCCTCAAAAATAAATAAACGTTAAAAAAAAAATTATAATCAAAAGTAGAATCAGGGGTGCCTGGGTGGCTCAGTCAGTTAAGCTTCTGACTTCGGCTCAGGTCAGGATCTCACAGCTCTTGAGTTCAAGCCCCAGTCGGGCTCTGTACTGACAGCTCAGAGCCTGGAGACTGCTTCAGATTGTGTCTCCCTCTCTCTCTCTCTGTCCCTCCCACTCTCACACTCTGTCTCTGTCTCTCAAAAATAAATAAACATTAAAAAAAAAAAGAATATTAAGTTTGGGGCTGAAGCAGGGGTCTCAATGTGGCATGCAAAGGCTGGAGACCTCTGAGTTGGTTGGCTACATTTGTTACCTCGGAGATTTTATATAAAACTCGGCATTTTCTGCTTCTCCTGGAGACAGGAGCTCAAACACCCTCGGTCCTGGTATTCTGCAGGTCAACCAGTCAGGTAGGCAGACCAGGAATGTCTCTTTCACCCACAGCCCCCACCTCGCTCCCACTGTTTTTGCCTTGACACTGAGGCCGGGTGTCATCTGTCATGTTAGGTCGGCCTCCGTTCACTCACTTGCATTGCCTGCCTGGCCCCTGCTGCAGAAGCATGACAAATGTAACCAGAGGGGACAGTCTCAGGCCCCCTCTGCCGGGATTTGTGGGATCCTTGGGCAGTTTGTTCCTCTCGACACATTCATTTTCCTGGTTGTAAATTGGGGTATCATCTCTCTGGTAGTTTCTATGAAAACGAGTCACTGAACTAACACCCCTATAACGGGCCTACTGAACCTTCCTGGAATTGGCTTTTACTGTTTGTAAGAGTGGAAAAACTAGAAATAATCTATGTCCAGTAGGAAAGTGGTGAAGAAACCATGAAATGCTCTGTAGCCTCTAAAACTGAAAGCTGTAGATGGTGGAGTACATACTGAGATGGAAGGGTGCCCGTGACATAGTAAACGAAAAACTGCACGCTGCAGAACATTCTGTACATTATGACACGATCTCATTTTTATTAACAAAAATTATATATGTACATATTTTTTGTATATAGAGAGAAAATTTCTGGAAGCACACTTACCCCATCTGTTTAACGGTTATCAATGGGCTGTGGGATGGGGAAACGCTCACTTCTTTTATATACTTAGGGTTTTTAGCAAGTTGAGCAAGTGTTTGCCAGGGGCGGCCCTGTGCCAATCTCTTATCTTCCCAGCTCTGCTGGGTGGGTGTCTTCACTTCCATTTGGTACATGAGGAATGTGAGGCTGAGACAATCAAGTCACTTACTTGCCCAAGGTCCCAGGACTAGTGGTCCGACCAGATTAAGAGATTCCTGAACAAATCTTTTCCCACCATACTCTAATTTTTTTTTTTCAACGTTTTTTATTTATTTTTGGGACAGAGAGAGACAGAGCATGAACGGGGGAGGGGCAGAGAGAGAGGCAGACACAGAATCGGAAACAGGCTCCAGGCTCCGAGCCATCAGCCCAGAGCCTGACGCGGGGCTCGAACTCACGGACCGCGAGATCGTGACCTGGCTGAAGTCGGACGCTTAACCGACTGCGCCACCCAGGCGCCCCGATTTCCCACCATACTCTAAAGCTTCTTCTATATAACTATTTAAAAAAACAAAAAACAAAAAAAAAACAAAAAAAAAAACAAAAAAAAAAAAACTAGAACCCTAAAATGATTTAAAAAAATTTTTTAACATTTATTTCCGAGAGACAGAGAGAGACAAAGCATGAGGCGAGGAGGGGCAGAGCGAGAGGGAGACAGAGAATCCAAAGCAGGCTCCAGGCTCCGAGCTGTCAGCACAGAGCCCGATGAGGGGCTCGAACTCACGAACCTCGAGATTTGACCTGAGCCGAAGTCGGTCATTTAACCGACTGAGCCACCCAGGCGCCCCTGAAATGATTTTTTAAAAAGGTCATTGTGGGGGCACCTGGGTGGCTCAGTCAGTTGAGTGTCCAACTTTGGCTCAAGTCATGATCTTGCGGTTTGTGAGTTGGAGCCCCCCAGTGGGCTCACTGCTGTCAACGCAGAGCCTGCTTTGGATCCTCTGTCACCTTTCTCTGCCCGTCCCCTGCTCGTGCTCTCCCCAAAATAAATATTTTTTAAAAATTAAAAAAAAACTGAAAAGGTCATTGTGTCAGGCTCTGGGCACATTCAAGGATGACTGGGTCGGGGACAGTCTCAAGGCTAGAGGACCGCAGGTAGGTTCCCCTCTCTCGGAGTTCCCAGACTGCCGCGGGGGCTCTCCAGCAGCACAGGGCCAAGCAGGTGCTGGCACCAACTTCCTTGTGGGACAGGGCCTCTGGGGGCTGCCTTGGGAGTTGTATTAGCAGGGTCCCTGTAAAATGGCTCTAAGGGACTTGGCTGTCATTTGTTTCAAGGCCACTGAGGCCCTACGTTGAACCCAGGTACTGGCTGGGAGCGATGTATAAACAAGGTATGAAAGGAAAGGATCCCCTTTCTTCTCGAGTGGGTGGAAATTTCGAAATCAAACTCTAATGTAATTGGGGGCAGGGGGAGCACATCAAGAAGCTCTTGACCAAAATCAACTATCACCTTTTGGTATCTGTTCATCTATTCATTACATGTTTCCTGCAATACCTCTTACCTGCTAGCCCTTGGGGCTCCAAGGAGCCACTGAGCCATCCAGGTGCCCCTTGAGGTGGAACTTAAACAACGGTCCACCATAGACCCTCCCAAAGGAATATGCTCTACAGGGAGTTCGAAGTCAGGTTGACCTGGGTTAAAAACCTAACTTTCCTACTTAGAGCTATGTGACAATTGTAGCTTCTCTGTGCCTCAGTCTCCACCTTCCTATGCTGCCAGGTGCTGGGTGGAGAACAGATACAATTCATAAATGGGAATTATTTTGTCATCTTTTTAAAAAAATTTTTTTAACGTTTATTTATTTTTGAAAGAGACAGAGAGAGTGTGTGTGCGTGGTGGAGGGGCAGAGAGAGAGGGAGACACAGACTCCGAAGCGGGCTCCAGGCTCTGAGCTGTCAGTGCACAGCCTGACGCGGGGCTCGAACCCGTTAACTGTGAGATCACGACCTGAGCAAAAGTTGGATGCTTAACCGACTGAGCCACTCAGGCACCTTGGGAGTTGTTTTGTCTTCTTAAAGGTAAAGTAATGCTGGGGCACCGGGTGGCTCAGTTGGTGAAGCGTCTGACTCCTGATTTCGACTCAGGTCACGATCTCAGTTTGTGAGTTTGAGCCCAGTGTGCTGATAATGCAGAGCCTGCTTGGCATTCTTCTCCCCTCCGTTCCGTACCCATTCCTGGTTCAAGCTCACACTATTCTCTCTCTCTCTCTCTCTCTCTCTCTCTCTCTCTATATATATAT
>NC_064808.1:14553651-14680642 GCF_023721935.1 Panthera uncia | reverse complement strand
CTCTCTCTCTATATATATATATATATATATATATATATATATATAAAGAAATGCAAAGTAACATCTAGAACAGTCCTGACCACTGTAACTAACTGCCGTGATGGAGATGTTCTAGGTCCCTCCACTGTCCAATGCAGGGGTCACTGGTCACATGTAGCTTCAGGGTGAAAGTGAGGAATGAAATTTATTTTAAACAGCTACCGTGGCTAGTGAGTAATCGAACTGGACAGTGTAGACAGGCCCAGAAGACAGCCAGATTCAGGGGGAGGCAGATGTACAGCAGGTAACAAGAGGAGCCAGGAGAGATGGAAGCGACAGGGGCTACAGACACGTGGCTGGACTGTGTGGAGAGCTCAGAAAGACCAGGAGTGGCAGGAGCAGGTGGCTCCTAATGCTGAGTTGCTTTCAAGCAGGGGGAGGAAAGAACAGGCCTCGGGAGGTAGCCCAAGCGAAAGCCAGACACAGAAGGCACATATTCTATGACTGCGTTTATAGGACACATCTAGAATAAGCAAATCTATAGCGCAGAAAGATTAGTGGTTGTCAGGGACTGGGGACAAGGAGGAGGTGAGAAGGGGAGTGACTGCTAATGAGTATGGGGTTTCTTTTTGGGGTGGATGAACATGTTCTAAAATTAGCCTGTGGTGATGGTTGCACAACACTGAAATCCAAAGACCTGTCCGCGCTAAGTGGGTGGATTGTAGACTATGAGATTTCTATCTCCATCAAGCTATTTAAAAATACCAAAACCAGGGGCGCCTGGGTGGCGCAGTCGGTTAAGCGTCCGACTTCAGCCAGGTCACGATCTCACGGTCCGTGAGTTCGAGCCCCGCGTCAGGCTCTGGGCTGATGGCTCAGAGCCTGGAGCCTGTTTCCGATTCTGTGTCTCCCTCTCTCTCTGTCCCTCCCCCGTTCATGCTCTGTCTCTCTCTGTCCCAAAAATCAATAAACGTTGAAAAAAAAAAAAATTTTAAAATACCAAAACCTCAGGAGGCCTCAGGTCAGTGGGACCGCCCCCCCCCCCGACTTGGGGGTGGAGGGGGGGTCGGTGGGGATGCAGGCACGGCTCAAGTCCTGGAGCCTCAACTGCAGGAGCATCAGGATGGCTCTTCTCAGTTGAACTGTGTTCCATTTCCCCTCCCAAGACTCTTTGATTTAAAAAGCAAGAGCCATCCCTAGAGCTGAAGCCTTTACCGGGGAAGAGAAAGTCAACGTATGCAGAAGAAATTAAACACCAGATGGTGGGGGTTGGAAAGGACTTCTGAGAGAGAAGGAAAATGCTTCAGAGAGGCAGAAGGTGCAAGAAAAAACCCTCTCTGATCCCTCCTGGAAGGGCAATGCCATCAGACATTAGTATGACATTCCCAGAGGTAAAGTCACAAACCTGGTCTCATTTCCTTCCTAATGCCTTTCTTCATCAGGGACTGAGACGCTCAGGTGAGCACACTAGGTGAAGGACCTGGGAGCCTTAGGGCAGTGTGCTGGCTGAGAAAGCTGGTGCAGAGGCTGCCTCTGTGGGGAGCTGGGAACCAGGAGTGTGGCAACACCTAGGTCCGAGGATCCTATTAAAAAATAAAAGGTGTCTGCGTGTGGGTTTTAAAAAGGAATACAGTTTTAATTAAGATACAGCTATATGATTACAGAGGTGCACAAGCCTCAATATTATCTATTTATTTAAAGTTTATCGAGAAAGGGGCGGGGGGGGGGTGGAGGCGCAGAGAGAGAGGGACAGAGAATCTCAAGCAGGCTCTGTACTGTCAGCGTGGAGCCCAACACAGAGTTCGATCCCATGAACCGTGCGTCATGACCTGAGCTGTAACCAAGAATTGGACACTTAACTGACTGAGCCACCCAGGCATCTCAAGCCTGAATATTCTTTTAAAGGTTAAAAAGAGTACTTTTGGGGGCACCTGGGTAGCTCAGTCGGTTAAGCGTCCAACTTCAGCTCAGATCGTGATCTCAGCGTTTGTGAGTTTGGGCCCCGCATCAAGCTCTCTGCTGTCAGGGCAGAGCTCACTTTGGATCCTCCGTCTCCCTCTCTCTCTGCCCCTCCCCCGCTCACACTCTCACTCTAAAATAAACATTAAAAAAACGTTGAGGGGCACCTGGGTGGCTGTTATGCGTCCAACTTAGGCTCAGGTCAGTGGGTTCCAGCCCCACAGTGGGCTTTCTGCCTTCAACACAGAGCCGGCTTCAGATCCTCTGTCCTGGTTTGTCGCCCTCTGCCCCTCCCCCACTCACATGTGTGCTCACACGCACTCTTTTTCAAAAAGGAATAAACATTTTAAAAAAAAGGTAAACAAAACTACCTTTGGCATATTCTGTTTTGTACATTTTCAAGAGAAACAATATCCTAAGGACAATGTTAAATTGAAAGATGTTAAGTTGTACTTCACGTTCTATTTTTATATCAGGTTCTATCTCAGGAGAACAAGAGTCCTAAGGCAAAGATTTGAAAAGACAAGATCTGCCACCTTGATCTTGAGTGACAGAAAAATTTGAGCTAGATGGGAGAGAACTTCAGGTTCAATCACCCTCTCATTACAGAGGAAACAAGTTGGGAAGGGAGTCCTCAAAGGAAGCCCCTCTCTATCTTGGCCCCATTTTCCAATGTGTGAAACGCCCTCTGTGAGAAGACACCTTACGGGCATACTGGTTATGTAGTTTAATGTGTATTTAAACACACAATGTAGGGGCGCCTGGGTGGCTCAGTCGGTTAAGCGGCCGACTTCGGCTCAGGTCATGATCTTGCGGTCCGTGAGTTCGAGCCCTGCGTCGGGCTCTGTGCTGACCGCTCAGAGCCTGGAGCCTGTTTCGGATTCTGTGTCCCCCTCTCTCTGACCCTCCCCCGTTCATGCTCTGTCTCAAAAATAAATAAACGTTAAAAAAAATTAAAAAAAATAATAATAAACACACAATGTACATTAAAAACAGAATTAAAATATCAAACTTACACCAGGTGGTGATGGTTGTACAGGACTGTAAATGTACTGAATGCCACTGGATTATCTACTTATGAGTGGTTTAAGAACATCTGGTGTTATATATGTATATTTCATCACAATGAAACAAAACATTAGGTAGAGAACAGTTGTGGCAGGACTGGTGCAGAAAGTGCCCCAGTCCTCCAAGGAAGTGGTGCCTTGTCAAGCGTGCGGACCATCTGTCTGGGAGCAGTGAGTTATTAGCAAATCCCTTCTACACCAAGATAGCTGCTCTAAGGGTGGGGGTGGGTGGGGGCCAGGTTGCAACGGTTCACCACCTGAGGGAACCACAAGAGTTGTAGGCCCCCCAGGTGCCCTCCACTGGAGTCTAGGGGGCAGCGTGCAAGCATGTGTGAGGAGAAGGCACAGCTTAACTAAGGCACATTTATTTGCTCTTCTGGAGTTATTTCTCCTCAGCAGTGGTTTAGAGAAAGGGTTCGGGAGGTGGGCAGACCTGGCTTGGTTCTCAGTGCACACCACCTTCTGGGAGACAACACAGTATCTTTTTACTGAAGCTTTTTTAATGTTCATTTTTGAGAGAAAGAGCAGACATGTGCACACAAGTGGGGAAGAGGCAGAGAGAGAGAGAGGGAGACAAAGGATCCTACGCAGGCTCCACACTGACAGCAGAGAGCCTGATGTGGGGCTCGAACTCGCAAACTGTGAGATTGTGACCTGAGCTGAAGTCAAGACACTCAGGAGGCCCGAACCAATGTCTTTGAACCCCAGTTGACTCACCTACAAAACGAGAATGGGAACAGTAGCTCCCTCCCAGGGATGTTATAAAGATTGGAACATATAACATGTATCAAGAGTTTCCCATGGCACTTGGATTGTGGTAAACAGTCAATGAAGTTAAGCTAGGATAATTACGGCAGAGTAATACAAAGTTTTCGCTTTTAAACTTATTTTTAATGAACACAAACGAGGAGAAAGCACTATTCCCAAATTTATTTGCGTTCCAAACTCTTACTTCATCAAACATCTCATGGGCTAGTACTCAGTCAGTGTTAACTCCCACTGAGAAATGCTCCTCCAGATACACCTCACAAACAGAGACTCTGATGAGGTCGGGGCCTGGCCCACCCACAGCCCCTGTGCTGGCTGCAGGCCTCTAGCCTCCCAGTCCAATGCTGAGCCTGCAGCCCTTGGATGTCTCAGGAGGCCCAGCTGTAGAGTCTCAGAGAGTGATCTAGAATTAGTAGCAAACTCAAGGAATCCTAGAGATGCCCTTCTGTGACCTTGTTCCGAGGTCAGAATGAAGGGGACAGGAGCTGAATCACTTTGTGGTGGAGCATTAAAGGCCCAGACAGTACGGGTCTCCTGTTCTGGGACTCGGTGCTGGTTGGCTGCCTCCCTGGTGCGCAGGAACTCCACAGCCCAGAGAGGGGATCTGCACTCATTGGTCTAGCCAATTCTGCAGCGTGGCAGCCGCTACTAGAAATGGAAGCAGCACAAAAATGAAGATTTACACAAAAGTTTGAAGATGTTCCCGAGAGCTTGTTTGGAGGCTCTAGCAGGGGAGCACAGCTACCCGCATACCCTTGACCGAAGAACGGTCCTCCTCTATCGGGGAAGGCCGTCCTCTTCAACAGAGTGCGCAGCTTCGGGAGGGACGCACATGGAACGGTGAGGGAGGAAGGGGACACCCGCCTAGCCAGCCAGATCAGCCGCATCAACCCTGGCGATCAACGGGGTGACAGATGTCGCAGCCAGATCGCCCTCACATCCATGAAGATGCTCCTGTATCAGCAGGAATGTTGCGGAAGAATACAGAATAATGGAGAAGGTAGTTTTCTGGGGAGAAGTCATGTTCTTTCAGGAGCCTTTGGTGAGTTCAGTTCCATGAAACAGGCACATCAAAACAAAACCTTATCGGGGTACCCACCCATTCTTCAGGAACGTCCCCATCCCCACCAGCCCCAAGGACCCCACTGACCACCCCAACAATCAATAATAACTCTGAAGACAACGTCAATTCTTCTCAAACAGTTTAATAGCAAATAAACAAAGGAAGGTACCACACTTGGCAGATACAAAATGACTTTTTGTCCGTGTGTCTGTGCAATTAAAACAGATTTAGGTTCCCCGTTGGGACAAAAGGAAAAACACACAAAAAAAGGAAGGAGATTCCTTTTAAACACATACTCCCTTGCTCCAAACTTGTAACAATTTTTTTTTCTTTTTTAATCCACTACACAAACTCTGTGATCAGGTCAGAAAAGCGACAAAGGCTCTTCTTGCCCTTTTTTTTTTTTTTAAACCATTAAAGTAAAATCCATAATTTTCTACATAGTACAACACAAGTTCACACAGAAAAGACATTTTCTTTTGCAAATCAAAACAGGAAAGAAAGGAAAGCTCAAACAAGGTAAAGGAAAAGCATTTCTACGGCTGAATCACGACTTTGAGTTGATTGAATCCCGTTGTTGCTGCAGAACAGACTGTGCGTTTGGTCATAGTGGCAATTTTTTTTCTCTTCACATTGTGAAATCACTTTACATTGTTTTCTAGTAGAAAAGGCAAAAAACTGTACAAAACCCCTAGTGTTAAATACAACGTTTGTACCAATAAAAAACTCACACAGGTTTGTCTCCAAAATGTAAAGTTTCTTTTTTTTTTTTTCTTTTTAAATTATTCACAAAAAGCAGCTGGAAATCAGAAAGGCAGCTGCCGCTCCAGGGTCTCAAATCCATTAAAACCACCACAGAACAATTAAAACAATCAGAGAGAGAAAAGGAAAAGGAAACAACGCCCAACGTTTGGCATTTGGTTTTATCCACAGGTTTTCCCAGAGCTCCTCTTGGAATTGAAAGCAAAATGTATTGGCAAACACGGATTCTGAATACACAGGAAGGGGAGCCTCGGCGCCTTCTGCCAACAGAGGCGGCTCTGTGCAGTCAGACTGTGGGGTGCACGGCAGTCTCGCTCAGGCTGGGGTTCCTGGCCTCTTTCCATCCAATCACCCCTTCCAGGAAATTAAGCAGCCTACCATACACTGGGCCTCCATTTGGCCGCCCTCTCCTCCTAGTAAGAGTGGCCTCAAGCATAATACTAGGCAACCCGCCGGGTCCCACGGAAGAAACTCTGCCAGGACCCCTTCCTTCATCAACCCCTGCATGGATGACGCTAACAGTGCTTCTACCTTCCCCACCCCCCTCCCCCCCGTCCCTCGGCTACCCCTCTTCACCATTCCCTGGACAATCCTACTTCCCAGCTCTCCCACCCGCCAGCAGCTTAGGTCTGGGTGGAATCTATCACAAACTCCTCCCTCTGCAACCTCTTACCTCCACAGATCCATCCCGTGACCTCTAGTCTCCTCTGGCCTCTCCCTCCGCCATTCACATTCTTACTCAAGTCCCTAAGACCCTGAGGCTGGATGGTGCCACAAGAGAGGAGAGCAAGTTCCCCTCAGGGAACCAAGGAACTGGCTTGCCTGGCACCCAGGGACAGTAGCTATTTGGCTCTTCACCCAATTAAAACAAAAACAAAAACAAAAACAAAAACAAAAACAAATCCCTGCCCTCACCCCCACCCCACTAAGCTAAGCAAGAGCAGAGCTGTGGTGAAGAGCCAGTGTGGGGTAGTTGGTGCCCAGGGCTGTAAACAGTGTGAAGACTGTAGTATTGTGCTTGTCACCTAGGAAAAGCGCTGGCAGGTATATTGCCGCTTAGTGCATGGATGACCTCCTCCGAGTGGTTAAGAGCACCCTCCTTCTTCGGGGCTGAGGGACACTCACTACCCCTAATGCGCTGAACCTCTTGCCCACCCGCGGCCACCTTCTGGGTTCTATCTCTGCTCCTCGTGCCTGTCCAGGCCCCCTTCCCCCCCCCCCCTGAGCAGAGCCCCCCCTTTCCCCCCCCCCCCCCCCCCCCCCCCCCACCAATGCTGAGGCCTGGAGGCCACATGAGGTGACAGTCTAAGTGCACAGGCAAACGCTCTAAGGGCAATAGAGGAGAAAGTTGCCACTTCAAAATAAAACAATACAATCTTGAAAAAAATAATCAACCCCACAACAATTTAAAACAGCTTCTTTGAAACCCTTTTAAATCGGTCAGTTTTTGCACAAACTATAGAAAACAGAGAGGTGAAGGTGATATATACGAAGGTGTGAAGAAACAGCAGGAAACATGCAAAACTTGTTTTTTCTGGGCATAATCTTAGTAGGAAAGGAAAAAATTCAAAACAAAAAAACACAAAAACAATACAAAAACAAAAAAAAAATCAAAGCATCACATTTTGCTGTGGAGACTGTAGGAACAAGCATGGAGGCGGGCACAGCGGGGCTGAGGGGAAGGGGCCAGAGGGATTTGAAGGCTCCCTGCAGGGTCACTACAGGGAAGAACCACAAAAGAAAAAGAAAAAGAAAAAGGGCTGGCTGGGGCCCAAATTGCAGCCTGCGGTCAAAAAGGAAAGGGGTTCAGGTGTTTTCTGCAGTTGAGAACTCAGAAAAACAAAAAGAACACATGCGGTCTCCTCAAGCCCCACAAACTATATCAGCAAAATGTGCTCAGGAGCCTCAAAGGTTTTAGTGACATCTTTTATTTCATTGTTTACTTCAAAGTTGTCTTTAAAACTAAGCACACAGAGAAACAAAGCCTAGAAACGGACTGGCTGTGTGTTCACAGAAATACAAACACCACGCGGTATGTGCTAGTAGGGCTGCTCTGAAGACAGTTACAAAGAATTGGAATCACAAAATCAAGTGGTTATCTTATGAAGTTCTAGAAAAATAGATTTTTTTATATTCAAATGCAAGTTTAAATATTTCCCCTTCAGCAGTCGTTCTAGCAAAACCAATTTGGCAGCACAAAAGAAAAAAAAAAGGAAAAGAAAAAAAGAAATAACAAAGAAAGAAACAAACATAATAAAAATACACGTCAGCATCAAAGGTCAACACAAGGTCAAAGGTGAGAGTTCAAGCATCAGAGAAGCTGAAGAGACAGGGATTTGGACGATGTACTTGACGCCACATCGACATGCTTTAGGCACAACGATGAACAAACGGCAGGAATCTAGAAAAAAAAACAAACCAGAAAGAGGGAGACCCACTGAGTTACACAGAGCAATACATCCAAACAGAGAGAGAGAGAAAAGGAACACTCACTGTGTACAGCCCTGAAATGAGGAGGCGGGCGGGCGGGCGGGGCGGGGGCTGGGTAATGACAGGGAACTTTTGCACATGCTAACAATGGACACAGGGAAAAGTCAAAAAGGACATGGAGGACACCAAGAAAACATCCAACTGCCAGAGACAGAAGGGAACCTAAGGCTTGGATTTCCCGAGGCGCCCCAACTCGTCCCAGGAAGAAGGTAAGGTCTCTCTGGTGGAGCAGAGGTGCAGCCTCCCCACTCCTCAAACCCAGGAGAAAACAGAAGACCATGGCTGGGGTGGGGGAACTCTCTAGGGGAGAGGGCCGGGATTTCTCCTCAATTCTACAGGGATGGCCTTTCGTTTCCAGAAATCCAAGCTTTTAGTTTCCACACAGGCCCTGGCCACTCATGTGGGACCCAGGAGACAGTGTCTGGCTGCATTCAAGGCAAATCAATTTCATGATAAAACCCAAGTAAGAAACAAAACTATAGCAGAAAACACATTTATGTAAGTGAAACCCCCACACAACAGAAAAGGATTGCTTAAGACTCGACTGCTAGTCTCCACTCTCCGAGCTGAACCCTTCCACACCGTGAGACTTATAGGGGAGCAGCTTCTTCACAAACCATCTTTGGCCTGGGGAGAGAACTGTGCTCAAGGGCAGTGCTACTGTGCTCACTCGCTGGGCAGGAGAGAAGAGAACAGAGAGAAGTGCCTGGTCTCACCAGCTGGCCGTGTGGCAGCCCAGGGCCCTGCTGTGGCACATGCTCCTTTTAGAAAAGAGAACTCACAAGCAGGTATGAAACCTCTGGGTCTGCTATCAAAGGTGGGCTGACTGCACCTTTGCCTTTCATATTATTCAAAAAGGCATTTCAGAAGGTCCCGGAGCCCAGGACAAATCCATGGACAAATAATTGTGAGATGGGGGAGGAGGGGGATGGGAGAGAAAGTAGGGAGGGAGTGGAGTTCTGGGCTTTGGAAAACCCCATAATGGCCAAGGAGGAAGACAGAACAGAAGGTCAGCTATCACAGCACCGGCAGCACCCTGGGGAGCACAGCTCTCTCCTCCGCCAATTCACAGCATTAACTCCTTCCCCTCTGGCAGATTATTAGCTGGGCTGCAAACGGGCCACAGAGAGTCAGTAGTTTCAATCATACACAGCACCCTGTGTGTACAACAATCACATTCTGGATTCTACAAAATCCTGGCCTTTTCCAGAGATATAATTTAGGTAATAAATATTCTCCACCCCGGAGCTGTATAAAACTTCTATAAAAATAGAAACGACATTCTTGGTTCCAGCCGGTTGGGATTCAGAACAGCGCCTCCCCAACCTAGCATTTTTTTCTTTTTTTCTTTTTTCTTTTTTATTTTTATTTTTTGCATTTATTTAAAAAATCCCATCATGACCCTGGAAGCCTTTGGAACAGTTTTATCCTTGAAACACAGGACACATTTCTCCCAGTGCACGGAATTCAAGTTTACGTGGTTCAGCTTAAGAAGTATGTTTCACGTTTCTTAGAGGACAACAGACCCAAGTTATCACTATGAGAAGGGAACAGCTGTCCCTGCTTCAATGGGATAATCCAACACCACCAAACTATCTGTACAACAGCAAGACGGTCAATCCCTGTCTGTGACCCAAAGGGACAGCATGACAAGGAGAGAGTCCCCATCTGACTTAATACCAAGGCAACCCCTTTAATCTCATCTCTGCTGTTAGGGGTCAGGACCGATGTTTGTGAGGCTTAAGATCCCAGGGACCCTGTCCCTGGCCTTGGCTAAGAGTCATATCCCAACAGGGCTACCTCTGCCCAGGTGCACATTCCCAACAGCGCGTCCTTTCTGGCTCTCCAGCCCCACAGCATTTCTTGGAGCAGAGGAAGGGCCCAAAGGCTGTGTGGGTCACAGGCAAGAGCCGCAGTGATGCCTGTGGGAGGCAGCAGGGAGCTAACTGTAAGCATGAGGACAAAAATGAACATGGTAATACTGAGGTAAATGAACACTAAATCCATATGGAGGCTGTAAACGTCCTGTTGTCTCCTCTGTCCCCAAGAGCAGAAGGGGCTGGAGTGGTTAGAAGAGGGGCCTGTCTTGGGGGGGGCGGCGGAGGGAGGGCGGGAATACCACATCTGGGATCCCTCAACCACAGAGGCAAGCAAAGATTTCTCATCCTTTTACGGATAAGTGCTGGCCGCTGACAAATGCAGCACTCTGGCTTAAAGGTGCCTTCTGATTCAGGTACACCAAGAAGAAGGCTCCCCCCCCTACCCCCGCCAATTCAATGGCTTTTGATCACTCTGCTCAGGAGAGGTGCCCCCTTCAAGCTAGATACTGTAAGCTCTTCTTAGATCTACCCTCATGAGAAAACTGTGGCTTGGGATGGAAGTGACACTCTGCTGTGGTCAACTACAAGGAAGGAAACCAGACAGTGTCTTGCCTAGAGACCTTGTTTAAAGGGACCTATTAGAAATGGGCCGTGGTCTAACAATGTGGTGTTGAAATAAACTAAAAACGATCTTTTTGACTGGCTGCTTCTCCTTAACAGCCATCAGCCAGCCGGAGCCAATCCAACACCAATGGGTGGCTGGAAAAGCCGGTAATGGGTGATGTCTCCCTGCATGTTGCCTATGTCAAGCTAATTTAACAAATGCTTTATTTCCACAGAACTGTCTTCCCCTTCTTGGGAAAGAGCAGCAGAAATTCTGCACAAGAATCTGAAAAACAGGTGGCAAGAACTCAGTAACTCCCCAGAAGATAGCTATGGAGGCACTTCAGCCTCCGGCTCCTGGGGCCATTGGGTGTGGGTCACTGTCCTCACCTCCAAAGCCAGCCTCGCCTCTGCCCTCCCCGCCCCCCGCCCCCAAGGCTCTTGGGCACCAGTTCTCATTTCACCCACTCTCGCACTCAGGGAGATTCTGGGGTCAATTTTTGGTTTCACTCAGTCCTCTCTTGGGGTAGTGTGGGGAAAGGTCTGATCTTTTTTAATGCTTCTCCATTCCCCCTCCTCCCCCCAGGGCGGTTTGATGTTGGTCCTTCTCAACACACACTGGTTACAAACACAGCAAACTTTAAATAAAGAAAAAAACTCAGGATATGGCACCTAAACTCCAAAGTAAAACACTGGAAACCAAAGCACAAACTCGTCCTCTGTACGAAGCGAAACTCCCACAGAAGGCAGTAGCCGAGTCTTCGGGGCAAGCTGTGCCTGCGAGAGTGGCAGGGATCAGGGTCCAGGGCTGTCAACACACAGCCTTAGGGCTTCGAATCATTAAGGGTGCTCCTCCCCCACTTACCAGAAGACCCTCTCACTCCAGTCTCAGAGGGGAGCACGCTCAGTAGGGCTTGCTGTCATTCTTCGAACGTTTGAGCTGCACTTTAAGCCGCTTCATTCCAATCTGAAAGCCGTTCATGGACTGGATGGCAGCTTGAGCCGAAACAGGATTGTCGTAACTTACAAAACCTGTGTATCCAAGCAGAAACCTGGGTGAGGGACATGATGAGCCAAGAGATATCTTATGAGCATAGTCTCAAATCCCAAATTTCTCAGCAGGGACAAGAATTCTGGAAATTGTATCACATGAAACAAATTAGATTCCCGACAGTACCACTTGACTTCTACATGGCACTTTTAAGTTTTCTGACCAACTATTTCCATACATTATTTTTACTTCCGGAGCAACAGTATGGGTAGAAATCCATCATCCATAAACAGCAATAAAAAAATTGATCTGCCCAAGGTTGAGTTAAATGGTAACCCAATTCAAACCCTGCTCTTCCTGCTTTCAGACCCTTTTTGTTCTCAGTGGTAAAGGCACTTAACCCTCCCGACACCAAAAGAGAAGCCAACATACCAAAACACTTGCTCAGGTTTGTCTGCTTGTCTATGAAAACCTTGGCAGACACGACATTCCCAAAGGGCATAAACATCTGCAGCAGGTCCTGATCTCCAAACTCCTGGGGCAGGTGGTAGATGAACAGGTTGGCTCCCTCTGGACCTTCAAAATACCCAGTGATCGAAAAGGCATCAGTGTTGGGGCCCCTGGGTGGCTCAGTTGGCTGAGGGTCCGACTCTTGGTTTTTGCTCAGGTCATGATCCCAGGGTCATGGGATCCGCTATCAGCACAGAGCCTGCCTGGGAATCTCTCTCTCCCTTTCTCTGCCCCTCTCCCACTCTTACTCGCATTCCCTCTTTCTCAAAAATACACATTTAGAAGGAAAAAAAAAAAAAAAAAGGCCTTCAGTATCAGTGTCAAACTTACCCCCCACTGCTTCTCATTTCTACCTGCATTAAAACAGTCTGTGTCCCAACACACAAATTCATTTGGAGAACTACAGATTCTCCAAATATGAAACAGGAACTAAAGGGCAATCACTGAAACAGACTCCTTCCCACTAAGGGGTGTCAGGATTTGACCTTGTGGGAGGAGCAAGTGCTGAGACAATAAACTAGGCAGACTTGCGTGTGGTGCAATAAAACTGGAGACTAAAGGCTTGTACAGAAACACACAAAAAGAAGTAGAGAGAGATTATAAACATAACAGGTTTCCAAACCGTGCTAGAAAGTATCGGGACAGCAAAGAGAGATTGGCAGTTGTGAGGCAGGAGGTGGGGGCCGGGAATGACTAAGGGACATGAGGGAACTGCGGGGGTGGGGGGAGCAACGGAAACATTCTCCATCTGTAAAGGTGGTTACATGACTGTATGCATTCATCAAAGCTCACAGAGCTGTATGCTCCCCAAAGGGTGAATTTTACCACATGTATAGTATACCTCAATAAAAAGAAATTACATTTTAAAAAGTGCCTATGATTGGAGCACCTGGGTAGCTCAGTCAGTTAGGCATCTGACTTCCATTCCGGTCACGATCTCACGGTTCATGAGTTGGAGCCCCGCATCAGGCTCTCAGCTGTCAGCACAGAGTCCACTTCGGATTCTCTGTCCCCCTCTTTGTCCGCCCTTTTCCCACGTGTGCACACTACGTGTGCACACTCTCTCTCCCTCTTAGGTGTCCAACTTCGGCTCAGGTCATGATCTCACGGCTTGTGGGTTTGAGCCTGCGTCGGGCTCTGTGCTGACAGCTCAGAGTCTGAAGCCTGCTTCAGATTCTGTATTTCTAATTTCTCTCTCTGTGCCACCCCTCTGCTCATGTTCTGTCTCTTTCTCTCTCAAAAACATAAAAAATAATTTAAAAAAAAATTAACATTTAAAAAGAAAAAAGAAAAAAGGTATCCATGATTAACTCTGAGCTCAAAACCAGAATGTGCTTTCTTCTTCCAACCATTTACACTCAATGACTTTCTAACCAAAGGCAACTTATTTTTTTTTTTTTAATTTTTTTTTTTTCAACGTTTATTTTATTTTTGGGACAGAGAGAGACAGAGCATGAACGGGGGAGGGACAGAGAGAGAGGGAGACACAGAATTGGAAACAGGCTCCAGGCTCCGAGCCATCAGCCCAGAGCCCGACGCGGGGCTCGAACTCACGGACAGTGAGATCGTGACCTGGCTGAAGTCGGACGCTTAACCGACTGCGCCACCCAGGTGCCCCCAAAGGCAACTTATTATAACTGCAGTCCAGCCATTCTCCAGCCACCCAGCCTCCCTGCTGTCACCAAACACATTACAGAACACTACTGCATCAGGGCCTTTGCACTGATGACACAGAGGTGTTCCTCTGCCCGCATTACCCTTCTTCCTCTAGACGTATGCACTGCTAGCTTCCTTACTTCCTCAGGTCTCTGATTAAACAGCAAGTGAGAGACCTTCTCTGACCATTCTACACAAAATGCTGTGCCTCTGGTGCTCCCCATCCCTCTTTCCCATTCATCAGTCTTCAGAGCACCATATGGAACACCTCATGCTTTTCCTGCTTTATACTGTCCATCTCCACAGTTCTTCCAGTTCCCCCACTACCATATCCTAGGTACAGAAGCATCTTGATTCAGAGCAGGTGAGGATGCACCGTACCAGGAGTCCTTGCTGCCATGGCGAGAGAGGCTATGTGTCTTTTCCCCACATCAGTGCTTAAACCTTGCCAGCTTTGGGCTGCAGAAATCCAGTCAAGTATGAGCACAGAGGTGTCAGCAGGACTTTCTATTGATACAAACCACCTTCACGCTTCTTTCTGCCTAGAAAAGTCTCTCCTGAATTTAATCCCATTTATGTCACAGCACACACTTCCCAATCCATCAACCCACGGGCCATAATTTTCTGTCCCATCACCTTCAGTGCCTCGTTAATTAGGAAAAGCACAGATCAGAAAAGGAGGAAAATGCCAAGTAAGAGAGCTTAAAAGGGACACCTTGACAGAAGATATCCTCTGAGAAATTTATAATCCACAAAGATGACTTCCTAACAAAGACAGATTGTCAAAATACTGTCACACGGTAAGGTCAGTATGCTTCTTCATCTAAAACCTGCAGCCAGATTACAGGAGGGCAAACACAGGTTCTCATGTGAGCCACATCCAGAGAACAGTCCCAAAGCAGAGTACACTTTACAGAACTTCTCAGTCTACCCTTGACACTGCCAAAGAAAAGCACTGATCTGACCACCTAAACGATCCTCCTGGCCTTTGCCCTGCCTTCAGCTCCGCCTGCGGGGAGAGCGACCCCCTTGTCGTCCTTCCGCACTCACCTTCCTTCTGGCTTCCAGCAGCACCGATACTCTGCTGTGTCAACAGGTTCTGGTTGTACAGAGTAGGGAGTGCCGCGGCAGCATATTGCTGGATTCCCGAGTAGGCCTGCGTCAGGGCCTCCATGGTGCTCCCGGTGCCGTTGGAAAGGCCGCTGCTGCCCAGGCCACCATTTAAAGCAGCCATCCCTTGGTTGTGGGGAAGAGCAGGATTAACATATTGGGAAGACTTGACTGACGCCAAACACAACTCCAAGGTCTTCCCTTTTATCTCTCTCTCAGCTTCTCCCTGACTGGTCAGGTCTCAGGACACTCACCGGCCTTACTGCCAATGGGAACATTAAAAAACGCCACACGCAGGTGTGGCTCTCCCCATTACATTCTTCCTACCTGTGTAAGACATGACAACACTTACACGTGACCTGCTCCATTTTCTCTCTGGCTTTCTGCTACTTTCTCACAAAGCTGGAGTGCGGCAAAATAAGCATCCCATATTTGGAGACTAAAAGGAGTGTGTGTGGTTTACGACAAGATGTGGGTAAACCCTATCATCAAAATAGCAGCGAATTCTATGTGCCTGACACTGTACTAAGCCACGAGCTCAGCACTTTACCTATGTTTTCATTTACTTCGCAGCCCTCAAAGTATTCTATTCCCACTTCACAGATGAGAAAATGACCTTAGAAAGGGGGTATAAGGAGCAGAGGTGGGATTTAACTCAGGTCTGACTTGAAATCCCATGATTATTCCTAACTTCACCGGGCCACCTTGTTCATTCCCCTGGGGACCCTAAAATGTGCTACCTGAACAAAGAATGGCCTGATGGCATCCAGGGGCTGTCTCTCACCTGCCAAAGAGCTGACGTTGAGGCCTGCCGTTGCTCCAGCTAATGTCTGCAGAGCTCCAAGGGAGGCGATGGGGTTGACAGAGCTGCTGCTGCTGGAGCTCGGTGAGGACCCTGTGACCAGAAACCCAAGTGTTAAACTTGAGCCGACACGTGCTCCTCATGTCAACAGGAACCAAAGCACAAGAGTAATACTACTCAAGGATTCTCTTCATAAAGAGGTTTTCAGTTACTGATTCTGGTAACTGTCACTGCGGGACACAGAGTCAAATGACAGTTACAACAAACTCAAAACTGTGAGATTTCTCTTAAGTCACAAGATGACATTTGAAAATTAACTGTTCATAATCTTGACCCCTTTGGAAAGGGATGTTAACCACTCTCCAGAATGACAGACCCCTCTCTTGGGATTCTGCGTAAGGCACACTGGGTTCCAGTGACACGCTTACCTGAACTGGTGAGTACGCTGAGGGGGCTGCTGGATGTAGTGAGAGCATTGGTACCACTTGGTGTGTTCTGAGCTGCACTAGCTGCAGCAGCTAGGGCAGCCAAATTCTGTAACTGCATTGCATTTAACCCTGCAACATCCAAAGCAAGAGATCAGCCAGCAGATAAAGGTTCCTCGTAACCACTCCAGCAATGACCGCACACACTGGCGAAGGCTGGTCCCAAAAGGACCTCTTCTAGATAAACCTTACAAGTAATACTACAAGGCTCCAAAAAAGATTCAGGTATCACTCAATTCATTAAGAAACTTGACATCATTTCCTCAGAGAAGAGATATCTAATCCAACAGCATGACACCCCAAGTGAACATTCACAACAGGGACCGGCAATTAGGAAACCAGGAGAGGGTTAGGTCTGTGGTCTACCATCACACCAGGTGTCCAAGAGAACAACAAATGACAAAACCTATGTCACAGAGCAGGACTGCATCTGAGCCCCTCGCTCCCACTTTATGGGGGATTTGCTCTTTCCAGCGGAGGTGGACAGGCAGAAAATGCAGCAGGATTCAGGTGGCCAAAGGAGGAATGACAGGAGGGGAATACATGTGAGAACAGCAATAGGAGAAAGACTAAGGGAAAACCACCACTTTAATAGCAGATTACTCATCAGAAAGAAGAGAGAGAAAAACAATGCGGGGGGGGGGGGGGGGGCCCAAAAAAAAAAAAAAAAAAACAAAAAAAAGGAAAAAAAAAAAAAAAAAAAAAAAAAAAGGGAGGGAAGGGGGGGGGGGGGGGGGGGGGGGGGGGGCCTCCAAGTAGAATCCAAGCAACAGTTAAAAGGAACAAGAAATCTGAACTGCACCGACAGTGTGTTGCAAACCATTTATTGGACCATGGAAAAGCAGATGGGAAGTGGTTTGCGGGGAGAGTTAGGAAGAATAAAAAACGAAACTACAACACAGATTTCCAAAAACTTAGCAACTTTCGAAAAACGTACCAAACTCCAAGTCCCTAAGACAAAGTGAACCACTATCAAAATTTCTCACACACTAAAATGCAGTTCATCTAAGACTACCCCTTTCTCAAATACACTTGCTGGGCCTTCACCCACTGCAGAAGGGTTAGGGGCAGAGGCTCTGGGACTGCTCCACTCCCTACCTCCACTAACTTGTCTGATGGCCCTACTGTTGTCTGTGGAGCCCCAAGGTAATTCACCTAAGAAGTTAACATGTATAAGACACAGAGGTAAATTAACTGCCCAGATTTCAGCAGTTTCTGGGTAAGTCATTTGCACGGATTTCTTCTTATCCACTGGAAAAGTCACATTATTGTGGAAATAAAGAGTTCCTGCAATCTTCTCCTTATCAGAACGGCCTCAGATAGCCCACACATGCTAACACCTCTTTTTCCATCTTCCTCCTCAATAGAGACTTAAAGGGGTGGGAGTATCAGACAACCCCAAAGCAATCTTGCATCAGCAACTAACAGAGCCACCTTCTAGAGACAAGGTGGTTGAGTTCTGGGATGCGCATCTTGCGTTGGGTTTATGTTATGAGTGGGAAAACATTTGTTTTCTGTACAAACGGTGCAAAACTCTCAGACTGTTGTTTGCTGGGTCTGGTGGCCTGCTGGCTGCTGCTCCTCCACAGCAGCATAACACTTACCTCCCATTGGGTGGAGGCTGCTCAGGGTGTTGAGGTTCCCAGAGGAGGCAGTCTGCTGAAGGAGCTGCAAATAAAGCTAGACATTACACCAAAAAACAGAACAAGAGTGAGAGTGAGGGCTGGTTCTGCATCTGGGATAACTCTACAGCACAGCAAAGCGAGAGTGCAGAGGCCCCCAGAGAGAAGAGAGTTGAAGACAAGAACCCAAGCCAACACAACAGAAACATGAGGCTTATGACAGCACAGGACAATACGACACAGCTAAAGCCCTGGCCCAGAAGATATTTACAGTCACTGAGTGCTGACCAAGCTCAAGTCCCTGGGCAACAGAACGCAGCACAGCAGAGGACAGAAGTCGAGCAGAGAACCAAGCTCAGCTATGCAATCCACTGCAATGAGAGTCTGCAGATGGAGGACTGCCACGTCTAGTTCCTCGCTCCCGAGTTCTTAGTTCACTCCGCACACATCTTATTTTGCAGATTGTTCCCATCCAGGCACCCAATTTCTACTTCACACTACTATTATTTTAAATATCAAATCTAAACCATTTCAGGGTATTTCTTGGAGTCATTCTTTAGTGGCCACAACGGAACACGAAAAGACCAATCTTTTGATGCTATATATCCATACAGACCCGTTTATCTCCTCCCCCACAAAACTGGTCTTCACTGTTACGGATGACCAAATGACTGACAAATGGACTGATCGTGATCAGTTCAGCGTATATTCTTTCAATTGCTGCCCCCTAACAAATACAACAAGAAGTTGTCCATGAGCTTATGGATCTCCATGATCTTACTATCTTTGCAAACAGCAACCTTTGACTAACAAACCGGCTGAAAACCTTTGCTCCATTCAAAGCCAATCACTTTTCCTCATGTACAACTGGTATCCTCGTTTCTGAATCCTTTATTCAACCTGTTGCCCATTTCCATGAACACCCGATCTGGTTCCTCAGTCATCATGAATCCCTTTAGTCCATATAGGTTTTAGGTTCTCAAACCTCCAGATATAGAATGAGAAAATGTACATACACACAATTTTTATCAGCTTCTCAGTGGGGTCCACACCCCACAAAGATTAAGAACCACTGCTCTAGTCTAAACAGACTAGAGGTTCAAGTCCACCTATTCCAGAAAGAACCTCATAATTAATATTAATGTACTATCATTTATATACCCACATGTCCTCATTTTTGTCTTCTTAAATACCCTGGGCAATGTGCTCAACCCCAACTGGTGGGCTGTGCACTCTATACTTGGCACCTTCATTTCCTCCCTAAATGAGAACAGTTCTGAGGGCAGGGATCATGTCTAACTGAAACAAAAAGACTGCAGCTCTCAACAAATACCATCATGTGCTGCTGGATGTGGTGATGGCAATAAAAAGGAGACTCTACCCTAAGAAAGAGCTCCAAAACTCTCTAAGAAAGGCGAATGCATATAATGGAGATCATTTTAAACGCATTATCATTTTGGCAGAAGACTAAAACAAAATCTCTCTGAATTTCCTGAACTTACAAGCAATGTTCTAGCACCAAGAAACAACTTAATCTGATGAGATATACCAACCATCTATATTTTTTGACTTCAGAGAAATACTAGCTGGAAAACTGGGATTTCTTCTAACATTTTAGAAATATGAAGACCAGGAGGCAGCAAATTAGCCAAAACTCAATACTGGGAGACAGAAATCATTGCCTTTGTTTCTGTATAGGACAACGTTTTAAAGGAGTAGAGTAAAAGTATATAATTATTCTTATGTGTATATTTTTGGGACTATCCATACGAATCTATTGGTTTCACCACTGATTTTCCTTCACTGACAGCTTCACAGATGAGATAGTTTTCAGTATTTCGTACTGCTATTCTTTTAAGATTTTAAAGCAGTGATAATCCCCTGTAACATATTTGTAGATCTAGTAAATCTAAACACCAAATTAGAGCCTTTGGACTATGTAAGTCAAACTCAAGAACAAGATGGAAAGAGTTAAAGGCCATCCATCTATAATGTAGCGAACTCAAATATACACCTGTAATACTCATTTAATGATGTCTGTGCCAGTATCTTGCTCTCTCAGTCAGTGGAAAGAAACATTTACCATACTCTTCAGGAAAGACTCAATAAGCATTTAATTATGTTCTCTACATCTGGGAGAAAGAAATATGGAGATATTTGGTAGTTAAGATTCTCTTAGGATTTTCTTTTTAAAAAAATGAAGTGACGGGGACACTGGAGATATTTCTAAATCTTTGCATCAGGAAATCAGGATTTCACTTTAATAGTAATGGAAGTCTCAAATTATAACCAAAGTTGTGTTTATAAGACAGAGAGACAGAGAGAGAGACAGAGAGATACACTAACATAACTTAAAAGAATATTGCATTGCCTAAAGTTTTACGTAAAATTTTGATATGTTAAAGTCGTAAATGCCATTGTGTCTATTAGCTAGGGATGGCACAAGAAGAAAACAGCCGGGAGCTTGCACAGTCTGCAGAAAGCAAACCACAGAGACTCACTGCTAAATACTGGGGTCCAAGAGTATTTAGACCAGCAAGGTTTCCCCACACAGATGCTGCGCTGATTTGCTGCATCTGCTGCTGGAGCTGCTGGGCCATTCTCTTCTGTTCTTTGTCCTTCTGCGTATCAGCAAATTTTACCACCATGGGAGATGAGCAGCCCTATGAAAACACCAAAGCCAAAGGGTGAAAGTCCTCCTTCTACACGAAGGAAAAATCCTCCTTTGTAGTGACACACAAGATGCATTCTAATTTCATTCACTGCCACATGACTCTCTTCCTGACAGACACAAATGGCAAAAAGACAAATCTAAAAGGGCAACTTCTAATATGTTAATTTTTTAAAAACCAATCATTTTTTTCACTTTAAGATGCTTAGCCTGCTTAACCTTTAGCGCAGTCAGATGCTGCAGAACTTTACTGGCCAACTGTCCTAGCACTCTCAGGCTAAGGAACTTTTCCCTTTCATTCATCTGCTCCCTACCTCCATGGTCTGTGCTTGATGCATTGCCTTGATAGCCGTCTGTGCCATGGCTCTTGTTGTAAAAGTCACAAACGCACAACCTGGTAAGAGAAGTGTCAATAGCTTCATTCATTCGCTTATTAAATATCCGATTGACATTTACTGAGCACCTGCTATGTGCCAAGTACTATGCTAGCAATAATAGTCACGGTTCCTGCCTTCAGGAGTTAGAGATCTAGTAAAGGAGACAGATACATTGTAACAGTGACTAAGTGCTTCAGTGAAAAAGTAGGGAAGCACAACAAGAAAGAAAGTGCTTGATAAAGGGATAAAGGAGAGAAATCCTAATCCTCTAGTTTCTCTGGATAAGAAAGTGTTTTCATTAAGGACCTGTCCAAGCACAAAAAGAGAAAATTTTAATACATGACACTGAAGTGCAGAATGTAGACTCCTTAGGGGGATGGGACAATTCTAAAGGAATCAGTTGGTAGACGGAACTTACATTTACAATATCAAGCCCAGCCACTCCATCATCACAGGGTCATGTTAGCTAGTGATCCCTGGTTTCCACTGGTCTAACTAAAAGAGACTCTAAATTTAAGACCAGTATCTTTAAAGGCTAAAAATGTACCCACCTCGGCTCAGGCCATCAGGTCCCCGTAATATCCGGCATTCTTCAATCTGTCCAAATGAAGAGAACATGACTCGGATGTCATTTTCAGTGCACTTCTTGGAAATCATACCAATAAACAGCTTCCTGTCTTCCACTGCTAAGAGAGTAAAACACAAAAGGCTTGAACATCATTACTACAAGAGGTAGTATGGCATAGACCCTGGAGTCAGACCATCTATGTTTGGATCCTGGCTCTATGCCTTTATATCATATTACTTGGATTCTAAGATACACATTTTTTCATCATTTAGCAACTCATAATCAACTGAACCTTAAAATTGGAAACATTTAGATAAAATATAGTAATTTGCGAGCCTGTGAAAGTTACTTAACCATTCTGTGCCTGTCACTTCTGATTAATAGGGATAACCGTGTTTCTCTTAAAGGTAGCTGTAGGTATTAAATGCAAAGCACTCAGCATCTTGCCTAGCACTTAGTGATGTTTGCTCTTACTAGCAGTTCTACTACACCAAAGAAGGACAAGTTTTTCACATTTAATTGATATGACAAGAGAAACAGAACACACCTTTTGGTGAGTGTAAATGTCCACTTTCCTTTTCTGATTATTCTCTTGAGGACTAAGTTCTCCTTCCTACTTGTCCATCTCCCCTTCCCCCACTCTTGTCGTAAGAAATTATATTCATCAAGACATTCCAGTTTACTCTAAAATGCTCTTGTACTATTTACGTATCAACTCTCCCCATCTCATTTATTTACCATATTTATTTTAAAGAAAAAAAAAAACCCAGACAATTTAGATGACAGATTACTTAGTGCACTGGACTACAATCTTACACCATTAACCAAAATTACACCAAAATTAACTCAAAATGGATTAGACTTAAACGTATGACCTGAAACCATAAAACTCTGAGAAGAAAACATAGGCAGTAAGCTCCATAAAACCAATCTTAAAGATGATTTTTTGGATCTGACTGCCAAAACAAAGGCTACAAAAACAGAAATAAACAAGTGGGACTACATCAAACTAAAAAGCTTCTACAGAGCAAAGAAAATCATCAACAAAATGCAAAGGCAACCTACTGAATGGGAAAAATATTTGCAAATCATATATCTGATAAAGGGTTAATATCCAATATATAAATAACACCTACAACTCAGGAACAACAAAACACAGCACCCAGTTAAAAAAATGGGCAGAGGATCCGAACAGGTATTTTTCCAAAGAAGACATGCAGCAGATGGCCATCAGGTACATGAAAAGATGCTCAACATCACCAATCATCAACAAAATGCCAATCAAAGCAACAATGAAGTATCCCCTCCCACTTGTTAGAACGGCTATAATCAAAAAGACAAGAAATAACAGGAGTTGGTGAGGATGTGGAAAAGAGAGCCCTTGGTGCATTGCTGGTGGGAATGTAAACTGACTGCAGCCAATGTAAAAACCAACATGGTTCCTCAAAAATTTAAAAACAGAGCTACCATATAAGCCAGTAATTCCACTTCTGGGTATTTATCTGAAGAAAACAAAAACACAAACTCAGAAAGCTGCATACTCCGGGCACCTGGCTGGCTAAGTCGGTGGAGCATGCGACTCTTGATCTTGGCATTGTGAGTTTGAGCCCTACAATGGGTGTAGAGATTATTTAAAAATAAAGCCTAATGGGCCGCCTGGGTGACTTGGTTAAGCGTCCGACTTCAGCTCAGGTCATGATCTCGCGGTTCATGAATTCAAGCCCCGTGTCGAGCTCTGTGCTGACAGCTCAGAGCCTGGAACCTGCTTCAGAATCTGACTCCCTCCTCTCTGCCCCTCCCCACTCATGCTCTGAAAATACACGTTAAAAAAATTTTTAAAAATAAATAAATAAATAAAGCCTAAAAAGAAAAATAGCTGCACACCCATGTTCACTGCAGCATTATTTACAATAGTCAAGACATGGAAACAACCTAAGTGTCTATCAACAGATGAACAGATAAAGAAAATGTGGGATACACACACACACCCGGGATATTATTCAGCCATAAAAAAGAATGGAATCTTGCCATTTGTGGCAGCATGGATGGACCTTGAAGACTTTATGTTAAGTGAAATAAGTCAAACAGAGAAAGATACTGTATGATCTCACTTACATAAAATCTTAAAAACAAACAAAAAACTCCCTAAGTTCATAGATACAAAAACCAAATTGGTGGTTGGAGGTTGGGCGTAAGGGAGTGGGCAAAAAAGGTAAAAAGGATCCACAGGTGGGGCACCTGGGTGGCTCAGTCAGTCAAGTGTCCAACTTCGGCTAGGGTCACAATCTCCTGGTTCATGGGTTCAAGCCCAGTGTTGGGCTCTGTGCTGACAGCAGGCAGCCTGGAGTCTGCTTCAGATTCTGTGTCTCCTTCTCTCTCTCTGACCCTCCCCCTCTCAGTTTCTCTGTCTCTCTCAAAAATAAATAACAAGACTTGAAAAAATTTTTTAAAGGATCAAAAGGTACAAACTTCCCATTATAAAATAATTTAGCCTGGTGACTACAGTTAATAGTAATGTAATGCACATTTGAAAGCTGCTTAGAAAGCAGACCTTAAAAATTCTCATCAAAACCTTTTAATTTTCTTTTTTTTAAATTTACATCCAAATTAGTTAGCATATAGTGCAACAATGATTTCAGTAGATTCCTTAGTGCCCTTTACCCATTTAGCCCATCCCCCCTCCCACAACCCTTCCAGCAACCCTCTGTTTGTTCTCCATATTTAAGAGTCTCTTATGTTTTGTCCCCCTCCCCGTTTTTATATTATTTTTGCTTCCCTTCCCTTATGTTCATCTGTCTTGTCTCTTAAAGTCCTCATGAGTGAAGTCATATATTTGTCTTTCTCTAATTTCACTTAGCATAATACCCTCCAGTTCCATCCACGTAGTTGCAAATGGCCAAGATTTCATTCTTTTTGATTGCCAAGGAATACTCCACTGTATGTTTGTGTGTGTGTGTGTATGTATGTATGTACAACAAGCACATGACAGAAATTAGATACAAAATCCCAAGTCCTGGGGTGCCTCGGTTATATATATATATATATATATATATACACACACACACACACACACACACACACACACACATATATACACCGCATCCATTGATGGACATTTGGCTCTTTCCATACTTTGACTATTATTGATAATGCTGCTATAAACATGGGGGTGCATGTGCCTCTTTGAAACAGCATACCTGTATCCCTTGGATAAATACCTAGTGGTGCAATTGTTGGGTCGTAGGGTAGTTCTAGTGTTAGTTTTTTGAGGAACCTCCATACTGTTTTCCAGAGTGGCTGCACCAGCTTGTATCCCACTTCAAAACTTTTTTTGTTACTATGTATGGTGACAGATACTAACTAGACTTACTATGGGTGATCATTTCTAATATATACAAATACTGAATCATTATGTTGCACACCTGAAACGAATGTTTTATGTCACTTAGACTTCAATAATGATAATAATAATAATAAAAAGATTACTTAAAGCAAACACAACCAGATACCATCAGAATGAACACTAAACTGGCAGAAACCTTCTAAGGAAAAGGTTTTTACACACTTGCTTACCATTGTTCTTCTCACTGTCGGCAGGTTTCATCTGTATAGGATGATGCATCTAAAAAGGAAAACACACAGATACTATCACTGTACACACTGAAGGCATTCAGAAAGATAAGTGAGGACTCTAAAGGAAATACCAAAACCAGAGCCTTAAGAGTTCTCTCTATACTCACATCTGCCTCAAGATCATTTTTTCCCAAAGTATCAAAATAGAGTATGAATCAAGAGGTTAAAATTCTTTTGGTTAAGAGAGAACTACATGACCTTCAGCCTATGTTCTTTGAAATATTCCCTTTATGTCCTCCTTTACATCAATTTCTGTGGCAGTTACTTTTCCCCAAGATGGCTTTCAGTGTGGGCTTGACACCTATAAGTATGTTCCATGTGTTAAAACCACCACAGTTCCACTTCCTAGTAGGAGCTTTCTTACCCCTGGTAGGACCTTCATGTTGTGAAGAGCATTCTGCGCCTCTAATGCAGCTTTACGGGTGTAAAATGTAACAAAACAGCACCCTGCAATAAACAAGATTTCACAAAATCAAACCAGTCCTTTGAAAGCAGGTAATTCCTAGAGTACTCCCTCCTCCACAGACATACTGGAACTTCAAAGAGAAGACTGGGTATATTAAAATTAGCATCCCTCCCCCCAAAGAGAGAAAGGGGGGGGAGGGAAAGAAGCAGAAAAAAACCCTACACTACTTTCTATTCATTTTCTATATTGTTATAGTCTTCTAGTTCTACTAAAATTCTTTAGCTGCTCCTATAAACTTCTCTGGGAAAGATAACTTCCCTTGTAAAGGTCACAGTACCATGCCATTCGACGTACCCTACTTGGAGCACCGGGGAGTGTGCTGGGCAAGACACTCAGAACAAATAAAAAAGGGGCCTTGCACTCACAGCTTGTAGTCTACCAGGAACTCATTCTTTCTCAGAATAAATCAATCCTTATAGTCAATTTCTACCATACGCCTCAAACATAATAACCATTTATTAAATTATAAAATGACTAAAGAGCAAGAAACTCTTAATACCTTTTTTGGACCCTTGGTCCTCATCAAATATAATTAAGATTCTAACAGCACATGGCACTAAGGAGATTTGTAGATTTTGTGATTTGTATCTTTATTAGGGATAGGAGGGGAGAGGTGTGTCTTATAAATATGGGCTCATCGTCCCATGAGATACCATATAGATTCCTTTCAAAATCACCCTGCAATTAAGATTTTAAAGTACTGCATGTTCTACTGCCAGTCGTTAATATAAAGGAACTATAATACTTTGTATTTTTGGTTAACTATACACATAGAGAAAATAATTTATCTGCTTCTTGATCCTCTGCTCTTAAGCTGGCTTCAAACCTAACAATCCTGCTTGCTCACATCTGCACTGTAGAACAGCTTCCCCAGAAAATTATTCTAACATCAGTCATTTGGAAAAGAATATAGTATGTGCATGTATAGGGCAAAGCTAGTGCCTCTTCTACCATTGCTCCCATAAAGCTTCTACTCTGCTAGGTATTTCTGGAAGCAACGCAGTCTTTCTTCCATTCATTTGTAGGCTACAACAAACAGGTTACCTAAAAACAGGTCCTTCCTGGTTGCTAAGCCTTCCTATGAAGACTCTGCAACACTAACAGAAATTCATAGGTACAGTGTAGATAGTGCCTTCCTTTCTGCTTACTCTAGCCAAAACACCAAAGAAAACCTTATGTAGTTAGTTTACTTCAACTTTATTTTTGCCATTGCATCCCTAAGATCAAGAGACATTCACATTTAAAAAAAGAGAGGGGCACCTGGGTGGCTCAGTTGGCTAAGCATCTGACTTCGGCTCAGGTCACGATCTAGCAGTTCATTGAATTCGAACCCCACACTGGGCTCTGCACTGACAATGCAAAGCCTGCTTCAGGTCCTGTCTCCCTCTCTGCCCCTCCCCTGCTCTCTCTCTCTCAAAAATAAACGTTAAAAGAGAGAGAGTGAGACAGAGATAGACTCTCACATGAGTTTGTCTCTTAAATTTAGAGCTCTCATAAAGGACCATCTATGATCCAATTTACAAGTTATCCTCTTGATATCAACTTAACTTATTTTTAAGCCATTAAATGCGTTTGGGCTGGAAGATGTAACTATTCTAAAAGGAAAGCCCCTTTGGATGTGACCACAGGAACATTCCGGCAATGAGAGACAGCAAGCACATGACAGAAATTAGATATAAAATCCCAAGTCCTGGGGTGCCTGGGTGGCTCGGTCAGTTAAGCATCTGACTCTTGATTTCGGCTCAGGTCATGATCTCACAGTTTGTGGGATCAAGCCCTGTGTCAGACTCTGAACCGACAGCATGGAGCCTGCTTGGGATTCTCTGTCTCTCTGCCCTTCCCCTGCACATGCTCTCTCTCTCAAAATAAATAAAATTAAATAAACAACAACAAACAAAACACCAACCCAAAGCCCTTACCTTTGCTCTGAGGAGGGTTTTGGCTCCTATCCCTTAGGACATTGATTTCATAGACAGCACCATACTGTTCAAAGAGTTCCCTCAAGTCCTTCTCAGACCAGGTTCTTGGAACCTGGCCCACAAACATCTTGATAGCATCAAGATCCGGTTGGTCTGGGTGGTCCAGGGTGCCGTTCATTTTCTTTGAGCTGCATAAAACAAAATATAGCTTCTATTATGCATTCATGGTGCTTTCCAGGGGGATGTTTCTTTTCTTTAAAGATCTCAACTACTTCCTAAAAAAGTCGGGAGAAAGAATTGTACTTCTTTTCACTACAGTCATTCAATTTACCAGAGTTCTCTGGTCTTCCCCTTAGCCATGGCCATGCTTTCCATTAGATCCCAAACTGAAGTCACCATTCTGATTAGGGCATTCTGGGTTTTAACTAAGTAATCAAATGTCACTCAATCCTTGTCTAGCCTGAGAATTCTTTTAAGAACCTAAGAGACAAACTTCCTAAAGCAAGTTTTAGTGGTTTTGAAGCACAGTTAACAAAACTTTAAAAAATGTGCATAAAAATCACAATGGACTGTTGATTAGTGGGTAAGATGCAGGACTCCCCACGTATACAATGACAGGTGACAAGTCTTCTTTCAGCAGATGTTAGAACAAAGCACTTGATTTCCAAGGCCTAAGCTAAGAACAGAACAGAAAGATGTCAGCCTTTGAATGTTGCTGTCTCAGTCCTCATCCCAGTGCTCTTAAGTCATGCCTCCAAGACCAAAACAAAGCTTCGCCTTTTAAACTTTCACAAATGATTGTTATGTAGACAATGACAACACCATCCTAGGGTTTTTTGTTTCTGAGTTATCCAACTTACTACTAGTTCTCTAAGACTGTACCAGTTAATTCCCTTACCAAGTGAACCATTACAACATCCACAAACTCTCACAATCCTAGCACATCAAACTTGTAACACTCCTGCTTTAATACCTTCATTTTAACCCTCCCACTGCCAAGAACCTAGAGGGATTCCTGGACTACAAATGTTTCCACTCAGAATGAATCAAAGTCCTTCTGGACCACTGTAGCTCAAGATTGTATCTTAGCATTTATCACAACCATTAACACCTTAAGTTCCAAACAGCCAGCATGGCTAACTTTTCTGTTAGTGCATGCTTAATCCAGAAATCACTTCATCATATTCAAATTTGCCACGTCCTCGGGGCGCCTGGGTGGTTCTATCGGTTAAGCTTCCGACTTCAGCTCAGGTCATGATCTCTCAGTTTGTGAGTTCGAGCTCCGCGACCGGCTCTGTGCTGACAGCTCAGAGCCTGGAGCCTGCTTCCGATTCTGTGTCCGCCTGTCTCTTGGACCCTCCCTTGCTCATGCTCTGTCTCTGTCTCTCAATAATAAATAAATGTTTAAAAAAAAAACAAACAACAAATTTGCCACGTCCCAATATCAACCCTAAATAAAACGTTAGTTTCCTTTAAAGGAAAAACGACAGTTTTTCTACCAGTGCTATCTTCTGAACAATATTTGAAGATACTTGAGAATGCTGGATCTATGAAGGTGGTTTAACCTTTGTATTTTAATTCCTACATTTCTTATAACTGAACACCCACAGGAACTATTTACATGTTGCCTTGGCTGAATCTAGTACTACATATCAAAAGCTGTAAGGCAAATGGCATATAGACCAACTCTTGTTACTATGTCTGGAAAGGTTTCCCCATGTTCTTTCAGGTAAATTTAGTCTGTTTCGTCAGGACTCAAACAGTACTAAATTTCCCCCTTCGTTATAGTATTTACCACCTTTTAGCATAATCTGCCTATATCTAGCTCTCCCAATTAGACTGAGAGTTCCTTGAAGGCAGAAACTGTTTTGTTTGCTATTCATTCTTACAGTCACACCTGGTATAGCACCTGGTTCAAAGTAAGTCCTCAGATGTGTGGGATGGGAGGAATTTCTTATTCTCAACAATTCCCCCTTTAATTTAAGCAACTAATCCTGATAAAAGTGAACACTGTGCACAAAGAGGGCTCACAAAGAGCAGCTGTTATCCCTGTGATTATTTGTCACCAGATCAATCTACCCCAAGTGTTTTGAAATGCATTATTTTATTGGTTTTCCTTTAGTTTGGAATTACTAAATTCAGGTTGTTGTAAAAATATAATGGGGCTCAGTCGGTTAAGCGTCTGACTTTGGCTCAGGTCATGATCTTGCAGTTCATGGGTTCGAGCCCCATGTCCGGCTCTGTACCAACAGCTTAGAGCCTGGAGCCTGCTTTAGATTCTGTATCTTCCTCTCTCCCTAGCTCACACTCTGTCTCTCTCAAAAATAAACATATATATATTTATACAGATGAAACGTGGTCGCTTTTAGAAGGTAATCCCAATGTTCTAACAAACCACGCTATGATTAAAAAAAAAAAACCCAAAACTCTATGACTAATGAAACAATGGCTGTCGCTCCCAACAACCTGCCTCTAACAAGTTTAATTACCAGTTTTAATATCATTTTATTAAAATGTTGCTGGTCTTTAGTATTTCCATCCTAGGGAGGGTTAAAGGGTTAACACAGAACCCCCAAATGGTGCTCAGAATATGTTTTGATAAGAATGTTGACACTACTTTTGAAAAGAGGCAGGGGTTTATTGATTTGTAATTATATTGGAGGCAAACACTCTGTCCGTTCCTTCTGTATTTGTGTGCCATTTCTAAATTTTCTACATCACTGTTTAGTGCAAAAGAATCATCAATAATCAACATATATGAATTACGGTTTATTTAAAAGTTCAGTGGAGGGGGCGCCTGGGTGGCTCAGTCGGTTAAGCGTCCGACTTCGGCTCAGGTCGTGATCTCGCGGTCCGTGAGTTCGAGCCCCGCGTCAGGCTCTGGGCTGATGGCTCAGAGCCTGGAGCCTGTTTCCAATTCTGTGTCTCCCTCTCTCTCTGCCCCTCCCCCGTTCATGCTCTGTCTCTGTCTCAAAAATAAATAAACGTTAAAAAAAAAAAAAAAGTTCAGTGGAGACTCAGCATTCTAGATGAATACCCTCCCTTTCTCTCTTTACTCTCCAAATCCTTCTCCATTTCTTCACATCCACCTACTCCACGAACCACCCTTTCCCTCTGTATATACCAATTCATTAGCCAGAAGAATCTTCTGGACCAGTGCTATTCAAAGTGCCAAGGACCAAGGGAAATCTTCAAATTTAACCCTTTAGAAACTCCCTCCCCCAGACCCCCATTTGGAGAGAGACAGCAAGCAGGGAAGGGGCAGAGAGGAAAGAAAGAATCCCAAGCAGGTCCCTCACTGTCAGTGCAGAGCACGATGCAGGGCTCGAACTCACGGACTGTGAGATCATGACCTGAGCTGAAGTCAAGAGTCGGCCACTTAACCCACTGAGCCACCCAGATGCCCCACCCTTTAGAAACTTTTATAGAAACTGAACTAGGTAACTTTATATATATTCAATCTAATAATAATTAAAAGATACAAAATGCAAGCTTATACCTTATTATCTTGTCTTCCTACTTGACTGTTTTTATTGTATTTTAGAAATCAGGTCGTGACAGGCTTAGGACATGGTTCTTCACCAGTCTGAGAAGCACTTCTAGAGCACAGCAAATTACCAGGCCATGTTGAAGATACTGTGGACATCATGTATCCGGAATGTTGCACTGACTTATTCTTTCCTCTAATAAATCCTGGGCACTTATACAGTTATACAGGCCAGACACTATGTGAAATGTGGTATATATTGGTGAATAAGGAAAACATCATTATAAACTTTTATTGTGTCAGAGGAAATGAACAACAATGTTCTTCCATCCTCAACCTTCCTCACATATTTCCAGCATGCATGTTGCCCTTAGAAGTAACCACTGCACAAAAAAGTCACCTGGGAACAAGACTCTCAGTGTGATATGCCAAGGACCCCACGTCATCAAGGTGTGGCATTTACTCTACATATCACTAAAAACACTCTCAAATGTGTGCCTTACCTCCCCATTGATGGAGAGCTCCTCAGAGTCAGTGATCATGAATTACTGATATTTATTATGCCTACTCAAGAACCAATGAATTCAGCAGCCCCCTGGAGAAGTACCTATACTATCCCTGTCATTCTTAAGAAGCAAGTCTATGGAAATTCTTATCCTCTGTGAAATTACTGACCTGGGAGCAGGGTGGGAGAGAGGAAAAGCAGGGAATGAGGGAAGCAAGGAGGGAAGAAGAGAGATAAGGAGGCAGCAAGTGTTTTAGGGGAGAGGCATGGCACCAACCACCTTTTTTTACATTTCTGCTTCTAGCAGCATCTAGCAAATCATTAAAAATGAGAAAATGTGAAAAATCAGGACCAGAGGCTGCCTTGTCTACCTGGATTCTTGATGGAACATGCTACAGGAAAGTAAAAAAGAGAACCATTTTGGAAGAGAAACAGGAGAGACAAAACTAAGAGCTTCATTTTCAAAGCACACATTTGTTCCGAATTCTTAAACCCTCTCTTCTTTCTCTTATCTCCCTCTCAAAACTTCCTGGCCCCAGGCCCAGCTCAGGGGGGCAGAGTTAATGTCTTGTCCCACTTCTTCCCCATCCCCTGGCTCCACCTAACTATACCAGTGGGGTGAACCTTAACCCAACAAACTGATCTACCGGGTAGCCAGAAATCTAAGACCTATGCTTAAAACAGAAAGGCCTGGCCAATCAAGCTCCTTACGGCTTGGCTTTACCGAGCAAGACAATAGCCACTGGCCACATGTGGTTACTGCATAGGATAAGGAGAGGCAGAGAACATTTTTATCATCACAGAAAGCTCTATGGCACAGAACACTGCTCTACAGAACCTGGAACTGGTTAACAGAAACAGGCAGTGATGAAGTCAGAATTCGGGAAGCTGCAAGCAGAGACAGCCTAAGGTGACAAGGTAAAAGGGCAGTGGCAAGAGATAAGAGAGGTCATGCTACAACATCGACATCGATGAAGCCTGAAAACATGATGCCAAGTGAAAGAAGCCAATCACAAAAGGCTACACATTGTGTGATTCCATTTATATGAAATTTCCAGGATAGACCAATCTATAAAGACAGAAAGGTTAGCAGTTGCCTAGGAATGGGGACTGGGGGTGCAGGAGGATGACTGCTAAAGGGTACCAGATTTCTTCTTGGGGTGATCAAAGTGTTCTGGAATTAGACAGCGGAGGCAGCTGTGCAACTTTGTGGACACAGTAAAAATCACTGAACTATGCATTTAAAAGGATAAATTTTATGGTATGTGAATGATATCTTAATTTGAGAGACAAAGATAGATGGAGCAAGAAAACGGGATGGAAGGGAGAATGGCAAGGCAAAGCCATGCTGCAATCAAGCAGCAGCACGTCGGGGCGCCTGGGTGGCGCAGTCGGTTGAGCGTCCGACTTCAGCCAGGTCACGATCTCGCGGTCCGTGAGTTCGAGCCCCGCGTCAGGCTCTGGGCTGATGGCTCGGAGCCTGGAGCCTGTTTCCGATTCTGTGTCTCCCTCTCTCTCTGCCCCTCCCCCGTTCATGCTCTGTCTCTCTCTGTCCCAACAATGAATGGAGAACGTTGAAAAAAAAATTAAAAAAAAAAAAAAAAAAAAAAAAAAGCAGCAGCACGTGCAGCGAGGACAAGAGAACGTGTGTCCTGGGTCAGAAAGAAAGGATTTTCTAAGTCTTCCAGAAAGTTCCTAATTACATTACAGTCCAGCCCATGTGTGCCCTTACAAAAAAACCCTTTCACATATGCTAGCTCCAGTGGGTATCTGTTCTTTGCAGCCAAACAGGCTGGCAAATACTACCTTTACATCTGCTCAAAAATCAATTCCTTGGGTGGGAACAAAATGAGTAAAGGAGATTAATAAATACAGATCTCCAGTTAATTAAGTCATGGGGATGTAATGTACAGCATGGGAATATAATAAATAAAACTATTAACTTTGCAGGCGACAATAGACTTACTGTCATGACCATTTCACAACGTACACAGATGTCAAATCACTGTGCTGCATACCTGAAACTAATATAATACTGTATGTCAACTATACCTCAATAAATTAATAATTTCCAAAACCTTTCATTACTCATTTTTTTCCACTCAACCCTTCTCATTACCTGTTGGCCTCCATTTGTTCATTATACAAACAGAAAAATTTTGGATACTTACCAATCCCCAAGAGGCATAAATATTTGCTGCTTCCCAATCTTCAGCCACCACCCACCCCTACCAGGTCCCTCTGGCTCAGATACTGTGCTGTGGAAAACCGGCACAGAAGAACATCAGAATAAAAAGGACCCAGAAACACTGGCCTGAGTTACTTACCAACTGTTCTCTAGTGAGACAAAATTGTACGTATTCTGGAAGGAAGGAATTTCCTTTTGGATAAAGGGAGATCTTCCTGTTAGTTGGGATGTTAGGTATTAGAAAAAGCTCTTAATAAAGGTTAAGTCACCTTTCAACAACTAAACAGGCTAACGATGCTTGTGAAGGTTTTCAGCCTTCTTCCCTGAGAAATGGAGATAACACCTAGAGACCTTATTTCAGTAATTATCTTTAATTATTAAAAACAAACAAATCTCACAGGGCTTATCATTCATTCAACTGTATTTCCTAACCTCCTACTATGTGCCAGATACTACACACTCGAGGGGCTATAGAAGGGGACTGAGCAGTACCTGTCCTGAAGGTGATGGCACCAAACAAGTGGAAGAACACAACTATAAGGACCTACAAATATTTTCATGGATGCTTAAAAGTTCTGTGGGGAAAAAAAAAAATGGGTATGATGGTTTTATTGTATTTGGAGGAGGAGGGCAGGGACTTAAGCTGAATGGACAAAGGGGCTGGAAACAGTGCTGTATAGAATGGAGTGATGTGAAAATGGGAAGAATTCAGAAAAAAGAGAAGAAGGTAAGATAACATTAGGTAAAAAAAGGACTTGAGAAACTTAGGGGAGAGTACACATTTTAGAAGATTAGAAAAAAAGAGAGAAAACATTAGAAAATCACTGAGAATAAACAGATACATTGGAAAGATGCCCTGAAGGGCTTTTCTTGTGATACTAACAGGCTTGGACTTTATTCCAAGATTCTTTTTTTAAGGTTTATTTATTTTTGAAGGAGAGAGACAGAGTGAGAGCAGGGGAGGGGCAGAGAGAGAGGGAGACACAGAATCTGAAGCAGGCTCCAGGCTCTGAGCTGTCAGCACGGAGCACAACGTGGAGCCCGAACTCACAAACTGTGAGATCATGACCCGAGCTGAAGTCGGATGCTTAACCAACTGAGCCACCCAGGCCCCGCTATTACAAGATTTTTAAACAAGGAAGTGATCGGATTGATCTTTTAAAGACAACCGACAATACAGAGGATGAAATAAAAGTGGGGAAATAAAGAGATTTTTGCACAAACTAGCTTCTAAGATTAGGGCCCAGTCTCAGGCAATGCTGAAAAATTTGGGGGCAGAACCCACTAGAAATTGGAGATAACCCAATGAAAAAGATGAGGAAAAGAAGTTACTGATCCCTCTTAGGTTCTAGTACAGTCATTTTGGGAAAGTGTTTTTGCACGGGGAAGTTCAGGGGACATTTGGGGGAAAAATACAGAGATGTGAGAATCAGAAAAGCAATCGGTACCCCCTCAAGCCAAGGGAAAGCTAAAAGGGACTGAGCTACAACTCCTAGAGAACACCCATCTCCTAGGGTATAAGCAATGTAAGAGAAACCAGGGAAGCTGAAGAGTAGTCACAGCAGAATCAAGGACACTGTTAAAAGTAAGAATAGGAACTACAGTTCAGGTCCCCAGCCCTTCCACAGCTCCTCCAGCCATTCTTCTCTTTTGCAGGAAATTTTGAAATAGATACATTGCTAGATCACATTACTGGGCAAAATCACTTGAGAGAGAAAACTACTGATGTCAAGTCTCCTGCTAAAGAGTACGAATTAAAAGAAGGGCTGAGAACCCAACAAAAATGTGGCAAACACACCATTCTCACGAACTTTCTTCTTCCCAAATCTGTGTTTTGGTATATGGTGCCCATGAGAATGGGCCCAAACACTTGCAATAATGAAAGAAGTCGATGGGTACCTGCTCAATGACACCTGAGGCAGCCTGGTCTAGGGGGCAAAAATAAAAAGATTATCATTAAACTTGATTTGAGGTCCAAAGCCGACACCAATTGTCCTCAGGCAAGTCAGTTACAGCCTCTCAACTGTTTCTCATCTGTAAACAGAGGCAATAGCCTGTGCCCAATTAACCTCCCAAAGCTTTTGAGAAGATGGAAGACTAAAACAAAGGCAAACATACTTGGGAAAACATGCTTCCAACCGTGTGCTCCCTGATCACCTCTGACAGAATGACCTGTATTCAGTCCATTAGCTCTCAAACTTCAGTGTGCATGAAAACCACATGGGGCATTGCTAAAATACAGATTCTGGGGCCTTATTCTAACATCAGAATATCTGGGAATGGGTCCAGGAATCAGCATTTTCATGTTCCAGGTGACTTCCATGCAATGTTCTGTGATCCAGACTTCATGGGATACTGAATTAGTTTAACCTCTTGAAATATGAGAGAACAGGCTGAGGAAAAATACTGTATCTAAGGACTGAACAAAGGCGGTGGCAAAACAGAGAGAAACTGTTACAATGAATGATAATTTGAGCCACAAAGTCCTAGTTCTAGGGACATATATCTGGTATGCGGGAGTATTTTGGTAATATATATTAAGTCTTTATGATGGCATTGATTTCACCTGTTATCTACAGCTATAACAAAATTTTAGCAGTAAAGAGCTTGCATAAAAAGACAAACCTAAATTACCATTATTTTGGACACTACAGAGAAGGCATAACATCCATATCAAATGAGTGAGCCAGCTAACTTTGAGGTCCCCCAAACTATTCCACAGAGAACTGTTCAAAATCTGCTATCATCCATACCTGCTACAGATAATCCCAAGGTAGATGGATTTCCAACGGAGGGCTATACTGAAGGACTTAGACTACTGCCTGTTATCTAAGGAATATTCTACCATTTAATATTCTTGGCTTTGAATAACCTAAGGCTCATCCGCTTGAGGTTTCAAGATACTTTGAAACCTAGTTTAATTAACTGAAAACAAGAGTTAGAAATGTGTTCTTCACAAAGTTCAGAATTCAGGTTCCTTGAAGCTACAACTCAGGACCAGGTTAGTATTTTAGCTGTGTACAATGATAATGTCACTTACTGAACAGTATTTTAAACTGATTAGATTTCTTGTTCCCATGTTGAAAATTTGGGCAAATTGCCAATCAAAATTGATACAGTTTTGCTGAGGAGGGGAGGGGAAGAGCACACATCTGACATCCCTGAAATCATGTATTGTGTTGCATTTTCAGTTTGACTAGGAAAAAATCAGGGCCCAGGGATACAGTTTAGATGCCAATACAGCATTCTGCATACATTCCTAAATACACTCTAGTAACCTGTCTCCACTGTGACATGAGTCTAAGAATCTGATGTAAATAAATAACGTCCCAAAAGATTGTTTGAAATTGCATACCCAACACAAAGCAGTAAAGCTAAGGTTTAAAAAAAAAAAAAATGCGTTGGAATCTATCACATGGGGAAACACTACAGCTTGCTTGAAGGGACTGGAGCCAGCACACTTGAGTTGATGTTGCTGCTCATATATCAAATGTACCCTTTTGTACAGAACTTAGCTACAGCCCCAAGGAAATCAGTAGTAAGGAGACAGAATCAGAGTACAATAGAAAATAATAATACTGTGGACTTTGGCTTCCTCACCGAATTTTTTTCTTCCCTCTTTTAGGGAAAGGGACCAGTTTTACCAAATAACAAAGAAAACAGCCCAGTTCCTCTGCTTATGATAAAAATTAGACAACAAAAATACTTACACAGGACTGGAATTCAAAGAGCAATGATCCACCATCATTTCTGGAAGGAAATCCAACTTAAACGCAGCCATCACCTCACTCTCCCCTTCAGAAGCCAATGATATTAACTTGCTGCACTTGTCTGATCCACAAATACACACAGCTTTAGCTTCCTGGGCCCCACAAAAAACACAAAGTGGAAACAGGAGCTCAGGGAAACCAGCAATAAGTGCCACAGAAACAGGCAGGACTGGGGAGGGGAAAGGGAGTACTGGATTAAAAGGGGGATGTGAGCATGTGAAGGGAGGCTCAGCCCGGCACACAATGAAAGTGCTGATGCGCCAGGCTGGGTTTGTGTGATTTTCCCTGGCGAAGCAGTACTAAGTGCACTGTCAGATAAATAGAGTGTCAGATCCATGAAGATAGCAGTGGCTAACAGAGCAGAAGTAACACTAACTTGTTTCACATCTTCAAACTCCTTTCTGCAAATCAGGTTTTGAGGGGCCCCAAGGCCTGAAACTACCTGAAGCAAAAAAAGAAAAGAAAAAAGAAAAAAAGAAAAGAAAAGAAAAAAGAAAAGAAAAGAAAAGAAAAGAACGGAAAGGAAGGAAGAAAGAAAAAAAAGCTCACCTCATGTGGTCTGAAAATGTTTTTGGAAGGGAAAACTAGGCTGTTGGCCTTGGTTTAAACTTAGTTTTCCATGTGCCAAAGGCAGCAATGAGCACAGTGCTGGGTCCACACTAACCTCAGAATAGTCACATAAGTAGCGGTTCAGACCATCGGAAGCAGGCCAGAGGCAAGCTGGCTAAAGAACTGGTCACCAAAAACTTAAACTGTTCACATACTACCACTTGCACTGGACCAACCTTGATTTCTTAATGGTGCGGAGAGCAGAGTGGTTACCTAATGGTTCCTCATCAGAATGAAGGACTTTTTAAAAATTCCTGCTTCAGTGATCCTCATTAGGTGGCACAGGGAAAATTTCTTTACCCTGAATCTTATTTTGCCAGAAAATTTAAAAAGTAAAAATGAAAATGGGATAGTAATATTCTGCCTTTTGATAGAGTACTAGGAATTCATGTCTTTTCTGTTGTTTGACCTTTCCAGAGAAACCAAAAACCAAAAACCAAAAACCATCAGAGTGATGATGAAAAAGAACAGGGACCCACCAGGAACAAACACTCAAATGTAAGGGAAGGACGGAGGAATGTAATCTTAGTCTCTTCATTCTCCGTCCTCCTTTAAACTGATGTTAAAACCAAGATTAATAAACGCACACATAAAAATTCTATTATGGGTGAGCAGTGGAAATGGATATACTTAGCAGTCGAGGCAGATGTGGTGCTCCCGTTCTCAATTTAGCTTCCCATCCTCCAGACAACAAGTGGTGGCATTTCAATATTTAGGCAGTGACTCTAAAACTATGTCTCTGAAGGCTCCCAAGCTGCACAGGCCTTCTTTCCCATTTTTATCATTAGCATTGCCTTACCTCAAAGATTTCACTTCACTCAAGCTCAGTTCACAACACAGGGAATTTTGAAAAAAGGAAGTTATGTTCAGCCTGTAAAGAGGTAAACAAATGAACTCCTAAACGTATAGCGTTACTTAAAAACAAAGATAATGAAAGGCAACATGTCACTGTATGGGCCTAAATGTTCTAGCCTGGCTAACAGTGCCTGACCCCTATCTGCATCCAACCAAGGAACTGTGTCTTCTGTTCGAACATGCAAACATAACCATCCAAAAGTTAGAACTAGAATAGCAGCTAACTGCTTTTGTATTTTGTCAGAGACCCTGGCTCCTGTAGAGACACGAGCGGCAGGAGCTGTCTTCCATCCTGCTAAAGGAGGAAGCCAACCCAGACTGCAGTGAGAGGAGACTGCAACTGGCACATGGCACACGGGCTGCCAGGCGCTGACTGCCGGACAGGCAGGAGACAGTAACCCTAGCTGGGACTGGTTAAGTTACTGGTTAGGTTTGTCCTAGTTTCTCCTATGCACACTGGAGCTGATCACATGCTTCTTCCTACAGAAAGCTATCAGGACCAATAAGTACCTTTGTGAGGTCAGTCAACAACCCAAATTGGGTTCTTTTTAGTTCAAGGATTCTTTTAAAAAGGAAATCAACAAATTTTAAGATAATCTCACTGGTTACTGTTATGCTTTTATTATTCACTAAAAATATTATCTAATTCAATTTCTATTTTAATCAGAATCACATGCATAACAAGAGAGCATTTAATGTGGAAGAGTTTACTGAGCAGCCAGGCACTGCTCAGCATACTGTAAAGATGTGCCCTCCTTAAGTAATTTTTGTCAAGCCAAAGCTTGAAAATCACCGGTTTAGAGTAACATTTTAAAATCCATTTTATGATGTATAAGGCAAGACTTCTTTAAGAACTTAAAAGATGGAAATATTATTACATGAAGGAGGGCACTTCTCTTTAGGCAGGTCACAAGAGTCATCTCAGTATAATAAAATTCAACATGCTTGCGGGAAAAGAAAGCACAGAAATTAATCATAAGTCACAATTTTAGAAAAGGATTACAAAGTTAAATGATGATAAAAACAATTATTCAAATACAAAAATGCAGGTGTTAAGGGGAAATTAAAAAGAATTAGCAGTTATTCACAGAAAACTGCCTGTAAGTTGTTTTTAAATTTCTGATTCAGAAACACATTCCAAGCTTTTCCCACAAAGGATGCATTAGAAATAAAGAGATGGAAGAACGGTTATAACCAATGGTCTGCTACAAGAGGTAACTTTCCCTCAGTCCCTTTTTACCGTGTGTCCTCTCATTATGAGTTTATACACTCAAGGTTTCCTCTTCTTTCCCTTGTGGTCTTAGTTTTCTTTGCTTTGAATATTCTCTACTTCTTTTCTAAGGGCAACAATTCAAAGCCCAATGATGTTAGGGTAGGGGCAATCAGCCTGCCATAACATTAAGAACCAAAACCATTAAAACTGATCAGTAGATAAGGGAAACCCTTTAAAGAACAGCACAGCCTGCATTTAGAACATTGGAGTGGAATAAACACTTTAAAAACTGGACTAGAAGTGCCAGAAATCACAGCAGTCGTTTCGTCAAAAGAGTGAAAGAGCAAAGAAAAGCACAGTTGAGCAAAAAGGCTCAGGTGGCACATGCGAACGTCAGGCTGTCTATCTTGACTGACATAACCAGGGAGGAGTTCAATGACAAGTGAAGGGATTTTATACTTCTAGCTCAATAATCTAAATGTGTTTTGAAGGGCAAAAATGTGAAGTCTGGTTATATGAGCACAGAGGAAATTAGAGCTTACTGCCAAATTATAAAAGAGAACCTATGTCATTAAAAATCACCATCAGTGTATATGAGAAAAGTGTAATAATCTACGAAAAAGTCATAACCTCAGACAGTTAAGTGGACTGGATATTTCCCCCCAAAGCTTCTGGTAGTTAGAGGATAGAAGGGTTGTAGAAAAGAAGTAAGCAACTGATACCACTTGAAAATAACCAACCACACTTAGAATTTTTAGCTTAAAACCTTTATGGGCTTGAATTTCACTTCAAAAATTGAGTACTTCTAATACGATCAATTGGGAGCCTCCCAGAGCTCCCAATCCAGTACTTTGCATAGGCAAAAATATACTGCTCTGCCCCTCCCCTGTGTGCACTCTCTCTCCCAAAAATAAACATTTAAAAATATTTTTTTTTGATTAACATAAAAGGGGAGCCTGGGTGGCTCAGTCAGTTAAGTGGCTGACTTCACTTTGGCTCAAGTCATGATCTCACAGTTCATGGGTTCGAGCCCCTTGTCCAGCTCTGTGCTGACAGCTCAGAGCCTGGAGCCTATTTCAGATTCTGTGTCTCCCTCTCTCTCTGCCCCTCCCCTGCTCTCGCTCTGGCTCTCTATCTCTCAAAAACAGATAAACATTAAAAAAAAAATTTTTTTTTTTAATTATACTGACCAATTTATGTAATCATCTACTTGACATCTCACTTTGTGGGAGCTTTTTTGTAAAAATGTGGCAGTTAAGTATAATTTTTTTAAAATGTTTTTTGATAGGCAGCTCTTCCTGCCCATGGGTCCTGTCCCTGTGCTTTAATAAAATCACCTTTTTGCAGAAAAGCCCAAAACCTCTGAGTTTCCAGCAAAAGTCTAGACAATGAAAAAATTTCTGACCTCGGGATGGGGGAGTTTAAATGTTGTAAAACATTTTTTTTCTATTTCAAATCTATAATCACTGTAGGCAAAAAGCACCAAGTTTAGTCATTGTTGTATGCAAATTGGTTTGATATTAAAATGATCATTTATGGTATACTGAGAGGATACGACAAGGCTGACAGGGGGGAAAACGAACACTTTTGAAATCTAAAAACTTTACTATTTCCTCTCTCTATCCTTAATCACTACTGCCTCCTCCCCCAATCAGTGTCAGAGATAATGACTAGCAGAAAGATCCTCTTCTGTGCTTAGTTTTGTTGGCAAAAGTATAAACTCAAAGCCTCCCTTGGAGTTTCTGAAACTAACCCTGACCTAATAAAACTGTCCTGTCAAATTGTGACCACCCTTCAAATCAGGTCGTATTTTCAGATCCCAAATTGGTTCTGGAATTTAGTGTAATTCTTAGTTTGTAACAATATACTACGTAACTTTAAACTTTATTTCAGCTCCAGTGGTGATTAAAAAATCAGTATGTTGAACAAATTCTGATTCCAGGTGGGTAGTATTTGTGTGGAATCCACTAAGTTCTGTCCTCATCCTTATTCTGGTTTACTCAGGGTCTTCCAGTTTGAACTGGAATGGGGAAAGAAAGTTAGCCGGGTAGCTGCTGTATGTACAAACACACACACACACACACACACACACACACGCACGCGCGCAACTAGGCAACAGCTAGTTCAAGTGGGAGATAAGCCTGCTTTGGGAAACAGCTAAGGAGAAAGTTGAGAAAGAAAGAAAAAATATTTCTAGCTTCCTAGGAATAGGAAAGTACACCCCATAATATAGGAAAAAAGCCATCACCTTTCTGAATGCAACGTTTTCAAATCTGCACAACAGGCCTCATGCAAGAAGGTTAAAGAGATGACCATAGAGCACACTCATCCAGCAGTTAGCCCATACCTGTGGCTTTACACCTCTCTGGACTATGTCTTCACTCTAAAAAACCAAGGAAAGAAAAATAAGTGGACCATGCCTACACTTCTCATAATACCAGAAATGTAGTTTCTTTCCAAAGAAATGCCCCCCTTTGTCACCATGGCTGAAGATTTAAAAAAAAAAAAAAAGAAAAAAGGGGGGGGGCACCTGGGTGGCTCAGTCAGTTGGGCATCCTACTTCAGCTCAAGTCACGATCTCGCGATTCGCGAGTTTGAGCCCCGTGTCAGTCTCTGTGCTGACGGCTCGGAGCCTGCTTCAGATTCTGTGTCTCCCTCTCTCTCTGCCTTTCCCCTGCTCACATACTGTGTCTCTCTCTCTCTCAAAAATAAAATAATTTTAAAAATTAAAAGAAAAAAGATAAAACAACTCCTTCTCCCTCTCCCATTGTTAAAGTACACAATACCTTAAAATATAAATTGCATTTAACATCTCAAAGTTAATTTTAAAACACCATCAATTTAAAAGATGGGAAAGTAAAAGTACTAAAAGACTTAATACAGGTTTGTCCCTAAATATCACAACAAATAGCAAAACAATGACCAGAACTTATGAGGCTGAATTTCAGTACATTTAGGTCACAAAAAACCTCATTTTTAGCATCTGCTTTTGGATGAGAAACTACGAGAGAGCTAAAGGCTATATAATTCTTTTAGCAATTAAGGGTCATGTTATTAATGTGGAGAGACCACGCTATTTCCCCAAAGCAACCTTCCTGAATAGGCAGGTACCAGGCATAAAACTCTTCAAAGGCAACAAAGTTCCTGTCTGTATAAATGCATCTCAGTGGCCCTAGGGCGGTGGTGAACCACTGAAACCAAAAAAAATCAGAAGATGGGGAAGTTAATTGAAGCTAAAAGCAAACAGACGAACCACAAAACCGATTTGATTTATTTTTAAACATTATCGAACAATCTTGCAAGTAAAGCTGATTGATTCTATAAAGCTGCCCAAATTCCTACAAACTTTCATGTCCACCCCTGCCGGCTATACTTCTGTCTGGCCCTGGGTAAAGACAGAGAACTGCCAAAAGTCATCAAGGATGAAGTCTACTTTGGAAAGTAAGAATTCTGAAAGACAAAGTGAAAACCAGAACTATGAGACACTGCACTCTACCTACCCTTCCTAAAGACAAAGAGGTTCCTGGTCCAAATAGGTGCTTAAGTACTTAATTTGACTTTTCATATGGATCTAATTGGTTTCCAATTTTGCTAATGAAGTAGTGATGCCTCCAATCATTTTAAGGCAAAATCCGGATTAACAAAAAAACTTCTAAAAGCATTTTACTTGGACCTGCCTACATCATCAAAAATTATTAAGAGGAAAGGAACTTACATTTACTAAATTCACAATACCTCACTTAATCCTGTATCATTATCATCATTTAAGGTGGGGACTACTCTAAGGATTTAGATGCTAAAATAATCTGCACAAGGGATTCTAACCCCAATGTGACCAGTATCTAGGAGGTACAAACTTTTACTGAGACAGTGTGTCTTGAGAAGGCTCTGGAATAGCAGTTACTACCTTGGATGGTAGAGAACAGGTTGAAGTCCTACTTGTTCATTTTATTCTAGAAGAGGTAAAGGGCAAAGAAAAGACCAGAGAGTCACGTTTCCCAAAATGTCATATGAAACGTGCACGAACAGTTGAGAAACACTGCTGTTGTGTGAAGCTGTTAGACCAGACTCAGGCTGCATCCTAGCTGGGGAATCTCCAGAAGCAGAGAGCAAAAGAGAGGCCTGAGATTATTACGAAGGGCCAATGTATAAAAGAGTGAGAGACACACGTCTAGGTCCCAGAAAACAAAGCAGCCCTAAAAGGGTTAAGGAACACCCTAATTGCCTAGCCAAGAGAAAAAAGAAAAAAGAAAAAAAAATTCTTTAAAGAAACAAACACATTAGTAGATATTAATCACCCTACTCCTAAGTCATCAAAGACTTCTTAAAGGAAAACTCAAACACCCAAAAAAGGATCAGCACTCTCTTCCTCCACACAGATCCTTGTCACTTGAAGAAAGACGGTGGGAAGCTTAATACACAAGAAGGTATATTCTTTAAAAGCTTTGCCTTCCCAGTTTTGCTTTTCCTACATATTGTTGCCTTGTCTGTCAGAAAACAAATGCTTTGGGGAGAGAGGAAAGCTGAATGGAACCTAAAAGCGTTAGGTTTGTTTTTCACATCTTTCATTTCTGTGGGGAACCAAACAAAATGCCTAAGCTCTGTGAGGAAGCCTGGACTGCATTTGTCCTGTACCTCCTTGGAGCTCCACAGAAGTCTGTTTAAGATAATCTCCACCTTTCTCAATCACCATAAGGGGAGGTATAAAGGCAGTTCCAAAGAGAGGTGAAAAAGAGTTAAGGGGGGAAAGGAACACCAATGGCAGGGTGGTGGGTGGTGGTGCACAAGGCAACAGAGGAAAGAAGGATGAAGAGCAAGCTAGCTTTGAGGAAAACAAGCCGTATTCACCTACTTGTGACATGTTAACATGTTCAAAACATGACTTCCTATGAAATTTAAAACTGCACTTAGCAAGTCAGTGGTACAGGGAACTCTAAAAGGCAAACTACCTACTGCACAATTTCCCCAAGGAAGGATAAAATTATATTTGGTTTTGGAATATATCTTGGAATTCATATGATCTTGCCATGTTTTAAAGATGCAGTCACTGGGGCACCTAGCTGACTCAGTCAGGACAGCATGGGACTCTTGATCTCGGGGTTGTGAGTTTGAGCCCCACGCTGGGTGTAGAGATTAATTAAACAAACAAACAAGCAAGCAAGCAAATAAAAAGATCCAAGAATGAACGAACACCATTACCTCTCTGGACTGATATAAAAGCACTCAGATCTCCTACATGCCTTCCTTAGGACAGGCAAGATCATGAACCCTTTTTTTTCTTTCTCAGAATTTTCTGTTGGCCTATAGAGCCTGTATGTTTAGTAAGTGACAAAACAGTGTCCTTCCCAGAAGGATGGCCACTGCCTCACTCACCATCAGCAACTCTTACTAGTATGCACAGAATAACAAACTCTAGATACAGGGGCAGGCAGCAGGCACAGTAATGCTCAATGACCTACATACGAACTGAACTCATGACCTTGGCCTCATTAGTATGACTCACCAACTCAACAATTGTTAGTAAATGCCCTTGATACCTTGAAAACTTTTTTCATAAAAGGCTGGGAACTAATGAAGAACTGAACAACTATTCAGATTAGAGACTTCCAAATGTTTTTAAAGGCATAAGTGTTTCTCCCCTAAACATAAAAGTGAAGCTATTCAGGTTGTAGACAGAGGTGGGTAAGGTAGGCCCCACCTTTTGCCTTTCCTGTCCTCACGGTAACCCCAAATCTCCTGGAAAATATGAAAAAAGGCCTGGATAATTCAATATAATAGATAATTCACCAATTTTATTATCCAGTTTTGAGATGAATAGTTTTTGAACAGATTTTTCTAGCTTTAGAATCTAAAAGATTACCAGAAATCAAGGAGCTTCCAATGCCATCAATGGTAATAAATATGTGCATCCTTGGGTTGACAAAATATAGTATTTAAGATTTCCAAACCTTGGGGCACCTGGCTGGCTCAGTCAGTAGAGCATGCAACTCTTGATCTCAGGGTCGTGACTTGGCACAGAGTTTACTTTAAAAAAAAAAAAAAGAAAAAACTGGAGGGGGGGGCAGTAGAAGTAACTGTGAACCTCATTACCTAGAAGTAGTGAGAAATGTCCAGACATTTTATAAACTGGCAATGATTTTTTTTAAATTTTAAATGTTTTTATTTATTTTTACAAGAGAGAGAGTGAGTGAGAGAGGAAGGGTCAGAGAGAGAGAGGGAGACGGGATCTGAAGCAGGCTCCACGCTGACAGTAGAGAGCCTGATGCGGAGCTCGAAGTCACGAATCATGAGATCATGACCTGAGCCAAAGTCGGATGCTTAACTGACTGAGCCACCCAGGCACCCCTAAAGTAGCAATAATTTTAACAGGTAACATTTTTTTGAGCCCTTACTGTATGCCATACAGTGTTTTGGGTGCTTTATATTTAATCCTCATACCCAGTCTATCTCCATTTACAGATGAGAAGACACACAAAGAAATGAAATAACTCTCAAGACCACGAGAATCCAGGCAATGAAGAAGTTGAAATATAAAGTCAGGCAGTTGGACCCCTGGGTGAAAGGCTGACTCAAGTTAAAATTGTCCACAATGAAGATCATGCACACAGGCCACGGAAAAGACCTTAAATGAGGAGGACTATAAAGTTGAGTCTGACCATTTTTTAATGGCAAATCTTCTAAGTAGGTAAATATCCAAAATCTCAACTGTCACAAGAGAAATACAATTAAGTGAAAACTTCCTGCTGTTAATCAGCAGATGTGGGCAAGTTCATCAACATCTTGATGTGTCAGCTTCCTCACCTGTAAAATAAGAGGACTTAACTACATACCCCCATAGGAACCAAATGGATGCCCAGAATACAACCAAGCTACTGTACACATTTCTAACTGAAGAGGAAAGAGACCATAGGAATTACTAAGGAAAACTGAGCTCTTTTTAAAAATGTCTGTTACCTTTTAGACTGCTTTGCAATACTCTTGCTTCTTTCTTTTTCCTATTATATGGCTGGTTCAATAAAAAGTTTCGGTTTAGTGCACCGGTAAACTGCACATCTGTCTCACCCTCGTATCCTACAAAGTCAAGTAACCAGATAAAAAGATGAACTGAGAAACTTTCCTGGCTAGCCCAGCTCATCATGATGCAAAACTCCACCAGGGACTGGTGCTAGAACCCAGTAGAGTTTGCCTGGTACTCCAATCTACCTGAATTCCTTAGGAACCTGTCGCAGGGAACAGTTGCCACCAGACTGTAATCCAGGATCCTGGACACCACAACTAACAGTAGATAGAATCTAACGTTAAATGAAATAAAATGTGTGAAAGCACACAGCAACAAATAGGTGGCCCAAGACTGAATGCAGAGAAACCATTAACTGTATCTCTCATATGTAACCTGTAGGTGGTTAGGTGGATTAAATAGGTACGCTGAAGCGCACAATAAATTCCCTGCTAGCCCCTCATCCCCAGAGTATCACCTTCTATTGTAATAAACGTCTCTATGTTGAACAGTCCAGGCCCTGCACTACATCAGGCTTAGTTCTGACTTGTCTAGATTAGTAGGGATAAAACTTAACACTTTCTCTGTGGGATCTAGAAAAATCATTTTCCCCCTCTAAACACTTGTTCTGTGGCTACCATTTCCATGATTTAGGCTTAAGTTTGGGGCTTCTGACTCTTTAGTGACTGAATCATCTATGTGTATTCCTTTTTCCTGATCCTGGTAGAGAAATTTATAAACAGATCTCAATCTCATCTCCTTCTCCACTGGCCAGTATGTGCTCTTTAGCGGTAACAATTTTTTCCAGCTTTAAAAAACTGTGGTCAAAAACACATAAAAGTTACCCTCTCAACCGGTTTTCAGGTGTACAGATGAGTATGTTAATATTATTGTGCAACATGGAAACACTTTTTTTTTTTTAACTTTCCTTTTTCATCAAGATGCTTAATCTGGGGCCCTCACATCTCTTCAAAATCCACGTATGGGCTATGGGGAAAGGTAGGTCTATGAACACTACCCTATGATATTTTTTTGTTAAACTGCATAAAAACAGACACAGGAGGCTCCCTGAAGAGTGAATCCACAGCTCTCCTCAGATGTCTAAGGGGCTCATGATTGTTAGAATATTCCCCTCTGACTCTCCTTGCTGCAAGGTGACAAAAAAGTTTGTCAAAGCCCAGATCTGATGTCATCTGCGTGATCCTGAATGCGTCACTTTTTTCTGGTCCTCAGTTTCCCGATCTGCAAAACTATATGACAGCACTAGATTAATCCAGATTATCACTAAATCATCTAAAAACAGAATTCTGGGGCACCTGGCTGGCTCAGTCAGTGGTCATGTGACTTGATCACAGGGTTGTGACTTCAAGGCTCACAATGGGTACAGAGGTTGCTTAAAAAATAAAATCTTTAAAAATAAAGTAAAATAAGGGGTCCCTGGGTGGCTCAGTGAGTTAAGCGTCCGACTTCGGCTCAGGTCATGATCTCGCTGTTGTGTGAGTTTGAGCCCCACATCCAGCTCTGTGCTAACAGCTCAGACAGAGCCTGGAACCTGCTTTGGATTGTGTGTCTCCCTCTCTGCCCCTCCACTCCTCATGCGCGCTCTCTCTCTCTCTCTCTCAAAAATAAACATTAAAAAATTTAATTAAAAAAAAAAGTAAAATAAAAACATAATTCTATTTTCTCCAAACTGATTTTACAAAGTAACCCAAATTCTAGTTTAGTCCCTACCACATGTGGGATACACCGGAGAAAAATTATGTGTAAACCTCATTTCTAAATTTTTGCTAATAAAATATTTTTTTTTTTTACGTTATTTTATTTTATTTTAGAGAGAAACAGAGTGCAAGCGGGGGAGGGGCAGAAGGGGGGGAGACAGAATCTGAAGCAGGCTCCAGGCTCTGAGCTGTCAGTGCAAGCCTGACGTGGGGCTTGAACTCACGAACTGCCGACCGACTGAGCCAGCCAAGTGCCCCAATGAAACAGATTTCGAATGCTACTAATTTGAGAACAAGTCATGAGTACTTCCTTTTCTATTTATAGCCTCAGGATACCTGGAATAAAGATGACACATATCAGATCTTCAACTGTTGAAATGAATTCCCTGGTTTATCTGCTCTAATTTATAAATTTTTCACTAACATTTTTTTTTTAAGTTTATTTACTTGAGAGAGAGAATGAGTGAGAATCCCAAGCAGGATCCATGGTCAGACAGTGAGATGGACGTAGGGCTTGATCTTACGATGCTGAGATCACGACCTGAACCGAAATGAAGTCAGATGCTCAAACGACTGAGCCACCCAGCCACCCTTCCCCACTAACATTTTCTTCAACTGAGATATCTACACATAAATATTTCAACTTTTTAGTAAGAAAACTGTCTTTTTTGGGGCGCCTGGGTGGCTCAGTCGGTTAAGCATCTGACTCTTTGTTTCGGCTCAGGCCACGATCTCACAGTTCTTGAGTTCGAGCCCCACATCAGACTCTGCGCTGACAGCATGGAGCCTGCTTTGGATTCTCTGTCTCCCTCTCTCTCTGCCCCTCCCTCATGTGCTCGCTCTCTCTCAAAAATAAACATTTAAAAAGAAAATAAGAAGAGGAAAAAGAAAACTGTCTTTTTTCCCCATTAAATTGTGGTATTTGGGTAAAAACAATATTGTGAGCAGTTCCTCCCTTTTTATAGAATATTTATTAAGTATTTATTCCCCCTTCATTTTTCTATTTCCTCAATTAAAATTTTTACCTATTTATTCACGTTTATATAAAACCACATTCTGGTTCATTCCCTACCAGGGTTTTTTCTATGCATACATACTCCAATACATACAATTATTGTCAAATTACAGATCAGACTGTATATTCTATTGTTTAATGTACTTTTTTCACTTAACAATTACAAACATTTTCTTGTGAACAATCCATATTTAAGAATCAAGAGTCAGAATTGGCCTGAAGACAGACTTTTGCCAATACCATCCTTACCTTTATTTCACAACCAATAAATATAAAACCTGTTTCATAAGGCCAACATAATTCTGAAATTGCTACAAAAAATAAGTAGCACATTAAGGTTAACTGGGGGTGGGTGAGTCTGGTTCTTTGTTCTTCCTTTCCTTAATCTGCCCTCTCATCTCCTGTTTAGTAATCTTTCCATATGACTATATACATATCAAAACAAGGCATCGCATTTTGGAGGTGGTCAAATGAGACACATAGGGAATGCAAAATACATTTTTAAAAATCTCGGTTTCTACGTGGTCTCAAAATGCCTACACACTCAAAGTAATTCTCAAATTCCCATTAAGAATTCCCCTTCTCTGTGTTGATAGCTCGGAGCCTGGAGCCTGCTCCGGATTCCATGTCTCCCCCTCTCTCTGTCCCTCCCATGCTCATGCTCTATCTCTCTCTGTCTCTCAATAATAAACATTAAAAAAAAAATTTTTTTTTAAATTAAAAAAAAAAAAAAAAAAGAATTCCCCTTCTCTTCCCCATACAGCTCTCCACTGGGGGCTGGAGTGGGGTGTAGGAATCTCATTCTGTCTTTTCCTCCTCCTGTTTCCCTGGCAGCACTGTCAGTCCTGGGCAACAAATTGCTGGATGTAGCAGTAGCAATTTACATATGGTAGCCAAGCTAACATGCAGCTTTCTTTGGGCAGAATTGCTAACTCTTCTATGTATCTTTCTAGTTTGAACCCAACGTTCCAGGCATATCAATGTTAAATATTTGCCTACTGGCCTCTATCTTCAGACACACGGAACCATGTACACAGAAGTCAGAGGAAGCAAAAATTCCCCATTGTGCGGAGAAGCAGGGGCTCTACGGACAAAGACGGGGCCAAGCTATAATCCAGCAGCTAATCCAAATCCAAGGGTTCAGTCATTCCACTTTCCCATAATATTCATGTATCACTTGCTCAAATTTGGCATGTTCTAAGACCACCAGTTCCGCCTTAGTTTCCCTGCCCTGCCATAAGGCCAAATCTGTCTCATCTAGTGAGTCACTACTGCTCCTCTCTCCAAATGCATTTTGATTTCAGCCCACTTGTGCAGCTCATCAGGGCTGCACCATATGTTAGTACCATGTAGGCAGAATGTGACTAATTTTTTTCTAAAACACTGTCAGAGTTACTTTTAAAATTACCTTATAATCTTGATGTCTCTTAAGACTCATTTCTATAATACATAACCTTCTGGAAATGACTATACACTTATTTTTCTGGGTGTTCAAAGGAGATTCTTCAGCATTTTCACTCCCATTTTTCAGACAAGGTAACTAAAGTGAAAAGAACGGATTAAGTGACCCACGTTCCACCACCAGCCAGTAAGGCTTGTACTTTCTAGTCATAGCACTCCACTTGTAAAATAAAGACAGTTATTAAAATGTGTTTTTTGGAGGGGTGGGGGATTCAAAATATTACTTTCTTTTAATTGTCTGAGGTGATTATTAAACCTTAGCTATAACAACTACTTGCAACTAATTCTGATGACTAAATGGTTTCATGATCCATCTGAGTGGGTTTTTTTTTTTATAAAGGTTTATTTATTTATTTTTGAGAGAGAGAGCGCACACACGTCCGCAGGGGAGGGGCAGAGAGAGGGAGAGACAAAGAATCACAAGCAGGCTCTGCACCAACTCACCATGAGATCATGACCTGAGCAGAAACCAAAAGTCAGACATCCAACCAACTGAGCCACCCAGGAGCCCCTCGAGTTGTGTTATGAGAGGACGGAATGAGCCACAGGACCATAAATGTTTTTCTAATTGGTAGAAATTAGAAAATAGTAGAAATTGCCTACTCTGGGCAATCTGCCTCTTCAACAATAATGGCTGCTGGGTTTGATAATTAAGCTTCTCTTGAGGTTTCTTAAATTTTCCATTTCAGGTCACGTTATGTTCATTCAAGTAACTCTTTGGGGTGGTAGTTTAAGATCTTTTTTAAAGTTTATTTATTTATTTTTGAGAAAGACAGCGTGTGCATGGGGCAGAGAGAGGGGGAAAACAGAGAATCCCAAGCAGGCTCAGCACTGTGAGCGCAAAGCCCTACGCGAGGCTCGAACTCAAACCGTGAGATCATGACCTGAACCAAAATCAAGAGCTGGACACTTAACCAACTGAGCCACCTAGGCGCTCTAACATTAAGATCTTTCTGTCCACCAGTAACATTCTTCAGTGGATAATATCACTTGTAAAACATAAAATAGGTTCTCAAGAGTATCTTCCCAATATTGAAAACTGCATATGCCCTTTGAATCCAGCAATTCCAGTTCTAGAAATATAGCCTTCAAATATACTTTTACCTGGTGTACACCAAGTATGCAAAGGGGCATTAATGAGAATACTGTTTATAACACCAAAAACTGGAAGTATACAGGCCCATCAGTTGGGTGCTACTTAAATAAATTATAGTACAGCAATGTGACAGAACACTACAACTATTAAAGAAACTAAGGCAGTTCCAATATACTACACTAAGAACTTATCAAGAAAATATATTACACAAGGTTTATATATGAACAACATGGCTCTGAAAGGATAAAGAAGAAACTGTTAACAAGGCTGCAGAGGTGAATACTGGCTGAATTGTTCAAAAATGGATGTTACCTATCTAAAGGAAAATTTTTCTTAATGTTTATTTATTGAGAGAGTGCTCACAATGCGCGCGCGCGCGCGCACACACACACACACACACACACACACACACACACACACACACGGGAGGGGCAAAGACAGAGGGAAACAGAATCTTAAGCAGGCCCTGTGCTGTCAGCCTAGAGCCCAACACAGGGCTCGATCCCATGAACCAAACCATGAGATCTCGACCTGAGCTGAAATCAAGAGTCGGATTCTCAAACAAGAGCCCCCCAGGTGCCTATACAGAAAAAAATTTTTTTTTAATTTTTTTAAACGTTTGTTTTTGGGGGGGGGGGTGGAGTGGAGGGCAGAGAGAGATAAGGAGACACCAAATCTGAAGCAGGCTCCAGGCCCTGAGCTGTCAGCACAGAGCCTGATGCGGGGCTCGAACTCACGAACTGTGAGATCATGACCTGAGCTAAAGTTGGGCACTTAACCACCCAGGCACCCCCAGAAAAAAAAATTTTAAGAAAACTCTTGAAACTATGAGAGACAAAGTGAAGAAAAATCCCAACTCATGATCTATTCCAAAACGAGCAGTTTGTTTTGCATTTGTTCCTGCTTTGCCTGAAACTTTTGTGTGGAAACAGCCATTGTCCAGGTGAAGCAGCACAGCTACCACATGTGAGTTGAGTAATTACCATTACACCATCTGAAATAATCCCAGCAACTCAACTGATGTTCATGTAGCTTGGACTGCAAATCTTATGGCTGGCCTATTTACAAAGTTTGGAGCTATTTTCAATCACTCAGCTGTATATCTATGTGTACGTTTTCTTCAATCAACCTTTCCTGCCAGGCAGAGTGCAACATTAGCTGGCTTCCAGTAAGGAAGGCAAGGGACAGGGTGAGATAATATGTCAAAACAAGTTCTATAAATACAGCTTTTGGCCTAGTATCTCAAAAAGGAATCAAAACAGCTTCAAGCTTAAATAGAAAAATCCTATAGTCCTGCAGTATCTTACTTGAAGGCTCTAGAGAACAGAAGAGGCCAGGGATCTGGAATCTTGTTTCTCACACCGTATCTTGTCTCTCTCCCTAATCTCTGAGGGAAGTTATGATCGAATTGCAGGTATCATTCCAAAGTCAGCCTCTCCCCTTATCTTACCCCCACACTACCCAACACATCAGTATCATTTCACTGAGCTCGCTCCACTTCTTAGGCAGACATGCCCGATACACAGGACATACAACAGCGCCTAGCATCTAACTTCTACCATCTCCAAAACCCTTGACCAAGCAGCCAAGAACCCTGCCTGTACCATCTGCCCCAACCTCACCCCAAACACATGGGCACTGAAGCAGGATGCTGCCATATGGTCTTGTCTCAGGAAGTTTATCTTGTTTTGTTGAATAGCAGGAAACTTTATTCAATCTTTCTGTTCTTAATATCATAATCCTACAAAACCAGAAACAACTTTTCTGCGGAGATGCTTCCTGAGATAGGTTATATGCCAAAAAGTACAAAACTTACACCTTTGCTTCAGCCAATCAGGGAGTATGTTTGGCATAGCTAGATTCATCCCAAAGAATACACAGTCCTAGGGTAAATTCTAAATACGTTCTTAATATTGTCACTTTTGTAAAAAGTGACTTCAATTATCATGTTTTCATCACTCTTGAACTGTGTTCTAAAGTGTTTCTCACATTTAAATACCCATTCATATGATCTCCTTCGCCTCCTTCAAATCACTACTTAAACAAACAAAAAAAACCCACCACACCACTCTTTCATAAAATTAAACTTTGTAAACTTGTTTACAAAAACAAGCTCTCTTTAAAATGGGAGCTCTATCAATCAAAAATGCATGTAGGAAACATCCACTATATACCCAGAACTAGAGAGGTAACAAAAAAAGCCTAATCCCTATCCTTAATGAGTTTATAATCTTGTTCAGAAGACATGACTTACACACAAAAAAAGAACAAGATACAAAAAGCATAGAACAGCATACATCCAAGGGAAAGCATATATGGCAAGGGAAAACATCTGCCATCAATTTGAGAGAGACTAAAACATCTATCTCAGGACAGCTGATTCCTAATTTCCCTGTCTAAATCAAATTTATGTGCTATTTAATCACACTGTCTAGGATAGAGTAACATTTTTGCTACCTTCCACTAAAATTACCCAGCCTACCAATAATTCTCACATCATCATTCCTTTTGAACAAACCTCCCTATTTTCCTATTACACTCACAAATCAGTTAATGGATGAGGCAAAACTTGCCAGGCCCCCACCTCCCACTTTCCCATCCTCACCATGAGGAGGCATCTCCTGATGATGTTTAGTACAGGGAACAAGACTTAAAGAAACTAAAGTTAATTCTGCTTCTGATATCTTCAGTAAACAGGCACTAGCAGAGATAAACTAGTAATTCTGGGGATACTCCATGAACTTGCTATTTGCCTTACAGCTCTTTATCATCAATAAGTGAATTATTGACAGTGAGCTGCAAAATCAAAGCCATAATCATGTTCATAAGGAAATTCGAAAATTAAACTGAGTTAGACTGATTCATAATCCAATAATCCCATATAATATTCTATATGTTAACAAAATTAATAGACAAGTATTTACTGTAAACCTTGTAACGTGTCCTACACTCAGATACTGTAGTCACCCCACCACTTTCTAATCCCAGTTTTGCTGCTTGCTAGCCAGTTAACTTGGGACAAATTGTTTAACTTCTTTACACCTGTTTCCTCACCTGGGAAATGGCTATAGTAACAGTATCTATCTTACAGGGTGCTTGTTAGAATTAGAGAATTTATATACATAAAGCATTCAGAACAATCCCTGGCACACACAGAGTGCTCAATAAACGTCTGCTATCATTATTATTCCAGGCACTAGGGTTGGTGCCTATGGTGAGAAAGGAGAAGTCCCCAAAAGTTTTAGTCTTTGACAAGATGATTTTATCTCTTCAAATTGGGAGTGCCTAAGATTCTACAGAAATAGGTCTTATTAAAAGGGGTGGGGGGATAGATAAGAAGGCAATGACTGGCTGACTGATCTTCAACTTCCAACTGGGCCTGTGAGCATCCAGTATAAGTGTAACCTCCATTAGGAAATACTGAACCACTTGTTCTAAGAGCATTTATTTATTTATTTGTAAACACTTATTTATTACCCCCATCATACCAAAAAACATTTTGTGGAAACTTTCAAAATGCATACAATGAAAAAAATAAATAAAATGAGATCAGGGAAATTATATGTGTGTGTGTATGTGTGTATATATATATATATATATATATATATATATATATATATACATATATATATATATATATTAAATACCAAAAACAAAGGGAAAGCTGGAATCGTGATGTGCTAGCCCGTGTCCTTTACTGAGGTTGGGCTGTAAAATCAAAGAGCTGCCACTGATTTTAATCTCCAATGACAGCCCCTACAGAGGGTGTATAGTGATTCATACTATAAATGAGAAAACATTAGTAGGATGGTAAAATGAGATGGGCACTAAGAGTTGCCAAGAAGGGGAGGGTGAATCCAATTTAAAGCCACTCAACAGAATTTCAGAAACTCATTAAGTATGCAGGACCCACAAAAGACAGCTCCAGGTCCCAAACTCTAAACAAACACATATACCCAAAGCCAACAATGGACAAATCACTGAAGTGATTCCTCAGTGATTCAAAGCCAGAATACATCAGCAAATGGTCACACATATTCTGCAACCATACCACAGAGCCACAGGAAGAAGTTGCCTCAGTGAACTGTGTTTCTCCAGCATTTAAAGTCCTTTTCTCTCTTCACTGTCCACAGTAACAAGTATATGCAGAGAACAGTCTCATCCTTACTCAGCTGACAAGTTCTATTCCCAACTCTGCATGCTTATGACTCATGGGGGGAGGGGGGAAGGGAGTAAAAGCAAAATGTAAAACAAAGAAACAAAACTTGAATTTAGACTTAAACTGATCAAGAGTGAGGAATTCACTTCTGCCTAATTAGAATATCTCAAACAAACCAAGAAAACAATCCTTTAAAAATAGCATAACAAACCCAATACTCTTTGGAAATAGCCTGAAATCTGTCTACATGTCACATCCTCTACTCTTCCTTAAATAGACATGACACCAAAAAACATTACAAGCCCTCTGTAAAGCCAAACTTTACAAAGCACTCTGAATCAGTGCAACATAGCATAGGACGCTGTAAAGCCCAAAACAACAGGGCATTTCCCACAGCTCCTTTCCCAGCAAAGGGCCAAGAGACTGAGCTCTTACTACACCCTCTTTCAAAAAGATGTGTACAAAATCATTTCTTAAGGAGGTGGTCGTGTCTCAGTCTTTTCTACTCAAATTTTGTATCAGGAAATTTGCATGCCAGACAAGGAATTCATTTCCACCTCTAAGAACTGATCTTTGAAACTGGTAAAAAAACAAAGGGGGAAAAACACTATTACTTTAAAAAGATAAGTTTCTAAAAGAACCCAAAGACCATTTCTGACACTGTATTTACCAGTTTGGCCTTCCTCTCAGAAAACAAATTTTCTTCAATAATACAAATCTTGTCTCCTTGCCCCATCCCCAAGACTCTGAAACATTCTCTACCATTTATAGATGACAAAACAGAAAAGACAAACGGATCACCTCTTTCACTTGAAAACCTCAGTCCTCCACAGTAATGCACACAGACAGACAGACGGACGCACGTAAGAACACAAACTGCGAGCCCTGCTCAGGCCTGAGCCAATATGGGCGCACAGGGCAGCCACGCCGCCTAGCTAGTGGGCTGCTCCTGCTGCTGCTGTACAAATATAGAAAGCTGAAAGTGGAACAGCAGCTTCAGCAGAATAGATTCTGCTCCGTGCTCAGAGAGGGAGGAGCAGGGACCTGCACAGCTTTACCCATACATGGTTGCTGAAAGGGGGCCATCAGTGAAAACCCAATTATCTCACACACATGCATTCTGTTCACATGCTCCAGACAAAAACCAGAAACACACAGGCTGGTGCTTGAAGAAAGGTTTGAGAGATTCTATTTCAGTCAAGGAACTTCCCAATAATCTCAGTCACTTACACCAAGAATCCCCCAGCCATGGGAAATAGAAAAGACAGTGTGAAAACTTTACTAGGTCAGAGTCTTACCAGATCAGCAGTAGCTGTGAGGCTTAATTTATCATTTAAATTATGGAATTTAACACAGTAAAAAAGGTTATTTCCATTTGTGTGAATGATCCCGACCTTCACTGCTCCTGTGCTATTTCCAGAATCAAGATCTCATTCCAGCTCTCAGGTTATGTTTTGGGGTCTCTCCTTTTTTTGGGGGGCAGGGGGTGTTACAAGTTAAAATAAATTCTGATGGTGATTTTAAAAATATAATTTCCCAGGATGCTGGCTTATGTAATCAGAAGCCATATTTTATATTCCAAAAATTACTCTGCTTGGAACAATTCATTCAGATTCATTCAATGTGAAGTGTATGAAAAGCTCAATTTCTGGCCAGAGTGAACTCTCACAGGATAAAAAACGCATGGTTGACTGGTTGAAATGATCCCATACGTTAACTCCTAATCAATCAACCAAGTATTTACCATGCACTGTCTAGATTCAGTATTACAGGGGATGCAGCACAAACATAAACTGTACTATCAACGACTCCAATACTTAAACTCTAGTTCTTAGGTAAGATTAATACATGAGATAATAAAGGTTGATAGCATCTGACTAGTGCTAAACTGTGGAGTAGCAACTATAAACACTATACAAATTAAGAGAAAGACTGAAGACAGACACACCTAGATCTTCTCCCACAGGTCCCACCTACTAGCACTCAAAGGGCATTATCTTTAAATGTAAGTCTACAATATTTGAACTAGATGATTTCTAAGGTCCCTCCATTTCTGAAATTCTTTAAGTCTGTAATTTAAAAATATAAAGTTAAGGGGCGCCTGGCTGGCTCCGTTGGTTAAGGCTCCGGCTCTCGATTTCAGCTCAAGTCATGATCTCATGGTTTGTGGGATCGAGCCCTGGGTTGGGTTCTGTGCTGACAGCACAGAGCTTGCTTGGGATTCTCCCCCTCTCTGCCGCTCTCCTGCGCACACATGCGCATGTGGGTTCTCTCTCTCCCAAAATAAGTAAACTTTAAAAAAAGTAAAAAGAAATGTATAGTTTTTTGCCAACTTCAGAGAAAATATATTCTAAAAAAAAAGAAAAATAAATTCAGACCATAACTCAGCATCCACTCTAACATCTCTCACATCACACTTTCAGGAACATATCTCAGAAATCTCTGCCTAGCCTTTTGAGGAAATTTTACACCACCATTAAAAGGATGGGAAAAAAGAGGTGCCTGGGTGGCTCAGTCAGTTAAGCATCTAACTTCAGCTCAGGTCATCATCTCATGATTCGTGGGTTCAAGCCCCGTGTCAGGCTCTTTGCTGACAGCTCAGAGCCTGGAGACTGCTTCAGATTCTGTGTCTCCCTCTCTCTCTGCTCCTCCCCCCACTTGCACTCTGTCTCTTTCTCTCCCTCAAAAATAAACATTTAAAAAAAATTTTTAAATAAACAAAAGGGGGAAAAAACACAAAACACCTGCCACAGGAAAACAGTATGGCGGAGACTAGAAATGTTGGTGCTGACACATTCTGAGATTTTTTATTACAAAACACTACCAGTCATCCAACCATGAAGGAGAATTCCAGAGAACAGAGCCCTGACCAGTTCCTTCCCATCACTGAATTGTCTGGTATGTATGCGCGGATTAGCCTAAGCTTATGGGGCATAAATAAACAAATACGCTAGGTAGCTTCCCCCACCCTCCAGCAACACACTGTCCTTGAAACTAAAGAAACTCTTCAAATTCTTAAGACATAATAACATATCCACCATAATTACTTGCTCCAATATATTTTATTAGGAAATTAACGTTTTGGAATTTTGAATTCTCTTTGCCCATTGTATGTAATACAGTAATGATGAGCAAAGAATGCTAAATGACAGCAAACTTGATCTTGCAAACTTGATCTCTCAATCCCACTACCTAGATCTCCTAGTGCAAGGCAGAGCCTTGTCCACACCGTCTAATATACTGACAAAGAAAACACAGGATTCCAGCAGTAGAGGCACCTTCATGTCCGACAAAACACAGATACGCAAATGTTCAACATTTTATTAAAAACCTGTTAATTGTATATAGTGGCTTATATATTTAGTTTTTCTGAGCAGCTTGTTATAGCAACTTTGATTTCCCAAAGAGTAACTGGTTATGGACTAATATGCTATTTTTTGGGTAAGATCACAGCTTTAATGATCTATTACAGACTTTACCAAGGTTCCTCTTGTGAAGGCAACTAAGTAAAAATAAAGAACACAATTCAAAGGACCACAACTATATATACCAAGCAGTGATTAAAAGTACCACCACAAAATCAAAATGGCTATAAACAGCTACAGTATGGCCTTGGGCTGGTCATTTCTTTCTCATTTCCCATTTCCTCAAAAATGGGACTGGACCAGAACAGGAGTCCCTATCTACGGTCCACAGACCTATAGAATTCCATAAACTCCCTTATATTATGTGTAAATTTTACACATATATGCAAAATGCATTCATACACAGCTGACCCTTGAACATGGGTGTGACCATGCACGGGTCCACTTACCTGCAACTTTTTTTTGATAAATACAGTACAGTACTTTAAATGTACTTTCTCTTCCTTATGATGTTCTTAACATTTTCTTTAATTTATTAAGAATTCAGGGGGCGCCTGGGTGGCGCAGTCGGTTAAGCATCCGACTTCAGCCAGGTCACGATCTCACAGTCCGTGAGTTTGAGCCCCGCGTCAGGCTCTGGGCTGATGGCTCGGAGCCTGGAGCCTGTTTCCGATTCTGTGTCTCCCTCTCTCTCTGCCCCTCCCCCGTTCATGCTCTGTCTCTCTCTGTCCCAAAAATGAATGTAATGATCCCAAAAAAAAAAAAAAAAAGTTGAAAAAAAAATTAAAAAAAAAAAAAAAAAAGAATTCAGTATATGATACATGTAACATACAAAATGTATTGACTGTTTTATCAGTAAAGCTTCCTGGTCAACAGTAGGCTATTAGTAAAGTTTGGGGGGCATCAAAAGTTATAAGTGGATTTTCTACTAATCTCCACACTGTTCAACTATACTTATTTATTTCTATTTATAGGAAAATAGGTCCATAACTTTTACCAGATTTACAAAGGGGGGTCCATGATCCAAAATAGATTTAGATTAAGACTAAACAATATACAGTTTGTTCTCCATTCTAACATCCTTTTATCTCCTCTTGTACTTCCTGGTCCAAAAAGGGAGTCCTCATGACTAAACCCAGTCAAGAATAAACAAGTTATCATGGCCAAGAAATTACTCAAAATAACATATTCCAGGGCGCCTGGGTGGCTCAGTCGGCTAAGTGACCCTTGATATTCGGCTCAGGTCATGATTTCACAGTTCATAGAATTGAGACCCATGCTGGGATCTGCACCAACAGGGGAGATACTTCTTGGGATTCTCTCTCCCTCTCTGCCCTCCCCATCTGACCCCTGTGCTCTCTCTCAAAATAAATAAACTTAAAAAAAAAAAAAAAAAAAAAAAAAGGTCTAGAGGTGCCTGGGTGGCTCAGTCAGTTAAGCATCGAACTCTTGATTTTGGCTCAGATCATGACTCACGGTTCCTGAGTTCAAGCCCTGCACGGGGCTCTGCACTGACAGTGCGAAGTCTGCTTGAGATTCTCTCTCTACCCCTCTCCGTTGCACATGCTCTCTCAAAATAAATAAATTAAAAAAAAAAAGTCTAAGATAAAATGTATTCCAATTAAAACTGAACCTGAATTGTTTTTAGATGATAGGCTAACATTACAATGCTTAAAAGAAAAAAAAAAAAAAAAAAAAAAAAAAGTTTCCAAGCAAATTTTAGCACTATAGCTCATCTCAGGAGGCTTACGTGAAAACAGAACTCTTTAGGTGTGTTAGGGATATCCCATATAGTTCCTCTCTTACCAGGTGCACTTTTTTTTAAAAAGTAAAGCTTCCAGTTTCCCACTTATTTTTTTTAATGTTTATTATTTTTGAGAGACAGAGAAAAAGTGAGCACATGCAGGGGAGGGGGGACAGAGGATCAGAAGCAGGCTCCACACTGACAGCAGAGAGCCCCACGCAGGGCTCAAACCCACAAACTCTGAAATCATAACCTAAGCCAAAGACAGAGGCTTAGTCGACTGAGCCACCCAGCACTCCCCAATTTCCTACTTCTAATTCTATCCCTATAGCAAAGAAATAGGAGGTAGGTAGAGAGAAAAAACTACAACATGGAAGACTGAAGTGAAGAATAGTCAAAGAAGCAAGAGGCAATATATGAGAATGGCCACTGCCTAATACTATATACCTATAGTGTAAAAAGTATAGCAGACAAAAGAAAAAACTAGCCTCTAAGACAATAAAAGTATGTGTTTGTTACTGAACAATTTAAGCCTAAAATTTTTAGGTTCTCATGGCAACCTAAGTGATCACACTGCACATACTGTATATAAAGCACATATTTAGAGAGTTAACTAGTAAACTCAAAATGTGACATATGTGCAATGTGGGCGACAACATTATTCTGGGAACTTTAACTTTAAAATCTTCCAACTTTTATTCTGCAGCCCCAAAGATGATATAATAGAGTCAACTATGCAGAAGGCACAAGCTCAAGGAAGAGGTACAAAGAACATAAATAGAAGCAAAGAGATAAAAGACAAGAAAATTCAGGCTATCAGAAAAAGTTTCTGAACATGACTCTCCCCTACTGTGAATCAACCTGTAAAGGGAGGCTTAAAAAACAAGACTGCTAGTGAGGACATATATCAAGATAGCATTTGGGACACTCTTTCATGTGGGCCCAGACAAAAGAGGACATGGTCACAGACCAGACAGACCGCTTGGTAAATGTGGCACTGACTGAAAGGTCCCCTGGAGAGACTGGGGTTTTCTTTCTCTATCTTTTCTAGGAGCTCATGGAGTATGGCTGTTTAGAATTAAGAAGTAATTATCAGAGCCAAAATGATGGCTGTGGGGCATGGGAACTGGGGGAGAGGGACCAGACTTTAAGAAGAGGGTAGGGGGGAAACGACAATCTTTTGTGTCACATCATGTCTCATTTTGGTTCCCTAGAACCAAATAAAGCTGTAACATCCAGTTTTCTCATCTATTAAATGACCTGTGAGGGTTACCTCCATCTATCTGCCAACAGAAACTTCATTATGACCCATGCATTTGTTTTGAAAGACTTGAAGATGTCGTGAATGACTTGAAAGTCATGAATGCTACTTTAAAACCACATTTCCATGCCACTTGTTAAGTCTAAAATTACTCCCACTTTTCGATCAGAAAACCGGTAAGCAGTTTAGGAAAGGTACACCAAAAAATATATCAGGGCAGTTATTTTTCTAACTCTCTCAAAGCTAAGAACTTCTAGAACAAGATACTGAATTTACATTACTGGTTCAATGATTAAAAATTACATTACTACATGAAAAGGAATGGCTACAAAAATAAGTTATTTCATTACTGTCATGAGACTAGGCCTCGAGAAGCAAGAAAAATGCAGGAAAATGGCACAACATTTGGAGTGTAGACTGGCAGTCCAACCATGTCCTACCACGTAATAGCTCGATGCCTCAAATAAGTTACCCTCCTCACTGAGGTTCCTAACACCTCAAGTTGCCTTGTCTACCAAATGTAAGGATGCACCATTTCTCTCTTCTTCCACCCCACTCCTGTATCTGTCTGTCTCTCCTCCCTTCCCCCATCAATGTGAGGTCTAAGTTTCTTTCATTACACTATAATTTGGCATATTTTCTAGTCAAAAACTTTGCACAATGACTTTTACACAAAAATTCACTGGTCAAATCGAGAGCCAGAACAACTAAGTAATAAATGTTTTACAGTGAAAAGGAAAAGGGCACTGGGGATAAAACTAGGATTAGAGATTTCTTTCAGAGTCAGGCCACACCTGCTAATGACTAAAATATTTGATTACCTTAATTACCTTGGCTGCACAACAAGAAGTGCTGGTGGTCATGAAACTCCAGAATATTAAAAACTCAGCCACATTTTCATTATAGCATTCTCTACTGTGTTGAAGTCAAGACAGCAAAAGACTGCCAACAGCATTTTCACTTTAATTTTCTGGTAAGACAAAAAGGAAAATTAATCTTGGAGCCAAATTCTCCATTTTTAGGTATGGTAAATTCTTCGAGGAAAAAATATCTGTGTTATGAAAAACTGAAAACATTTCTGTATATCTTAGAAAATATGCATATGTGCTTTTCTTAAAAGGTATAAAAAAATCTCAAGCTAATAATCTTTTTTGGGAGGGATGTGCAAAAGGGGACAGGGACAGGACCCATGGGCAGGAAGAGCTAATAATCTTTTTTTTTTTTTTTTTTTTAAGTAAGCTCTGCACCCAACATGGTGCTTGAACTCGTGACCCCGAGATCAAGAGTCACATGCTCTACCAAATGAGCCAGCCAGGCACCCCTCAAGCTAATAATCTTAACTGTTTACCTACTACTACCTTTTAAGCAATTGTGAAAGAAGAAAGATAAAATAAAAGCTGAAGCGCTTTCTGACAGAGGCATTTGATGACTGGCATACTAAGCAACAGGGCATCCAAAAAACAAACCAAGTAAGTCATTTTTTGGTATATATAATTAGTAATTGCCTAAATAGGGGCACCTGGGTGGACTTTCGATATTGGGTCAGATTATTATTTTACATAAATGAACCTACTCTATACAAAAGTATTCATAAATGCACCACAAAAAATATTAAACATCTTGCCTATGTGGGTTTGATTTTGTTTTTAAAACTTTGAGGCCTCTTTGATACTCCAGCTTATAATCAATTTCATCTTATTAATAAGCACATTATAAAGTATTTAAACTGAATATAACATTTATCATCTTTTCCCTCCCACCATTAAAGGACCAGATTGTTCCAAATATGGCATTACCTTTTCAAAGTTCTAGGGTTTAGGTAAGACATAATTCTTTTAAAGAATTCTCTCTCTTGTCATGACTGACAAGCATGACTTAAATGGAGATAAAGAGGCTAATGAAAAACATGTGAGTCTGATGGTCAACTGCTATTTTATTAGAGGAGAAAAACAAAGCATACCGCTTTAAAATGGGAAATCCACATACACAATCTCTTTGAACTCAGGCAGTGGAGCTCCTGCTAACTAGATAGATAACCCCCACCTGAGGGAAGAGGCAGAGGCCACCTGCCCAAGATGCTGCAGAACGGACTCCTTTGCTAGGTAGAAAGTTTCTCCGCATAACCTCTAAGGTCCTTCCCTAACTTCAGAAACTTGCAACTTCATTTATAAAAAACAGAGGCATGGTAAATGCAAGGTATGAGTGGAGACAGAACAGTATGCTGAAAAATTAGAGAGCCTGGGCTGGAATCCTGTTTCCGCTTCTATGTGAACCAAAGTAAAGCACTTCACTTCTCTCATTTGCAAAATGAAAGGATTAGAGAGAAAAATCTCTGAAGATTCTAACCTTCTGAGCCTATGGCTTCTTCCTATGCCTGCCTTGGCCACCCACCACCTTCCCACTGCTGCACCTTACCATAATTAGGCAGCTTTTTAAAACATCTAATTAATGTAACACAGAAAGTAAAACCTTTAACTTTCTATTTCTGGCTTGTTTCAAATATGCAACAGCATTTTATCAAGGAGTAGTTAATGCCACACAGTTCTTGATATACTGGCTTTTCTCTGAACTCTAGTGACAGCTACACAGTGACAAGTTGTAAGCAAGGAGGCTGTTACCATGGGGACCCACTAGGATTCCTGGGGGTGGATCCAGAGGGCTTTTTTTCTTTTTTTTTCTTTTTTGGTCAAAGCATTTTTTGATGTTCTGGATCTGGCAATTCAGAAAGCCTGATTCCATTTTTCTTTAGCAAGCTATCTTCAAGAAATATTACCATATAGTATACAATGCTGAAGAAATATTAGATACTGTTTCAGAGACTCTGTCTTGCAAAAGAAGGAAATATATTCTAGTCTTCATCTTTCCCCTATACATAAAAACAAATACAGGGGCATCTGGGTGGCTCAGTTAAGCACCACACTCTTGGTTTCAGCTAAGGTCATGATCTCACAGTTCAGCAGTTCGAGCCCCACCTCAGGCTCTGCACTAACAGTACAGAGCCTGCTTGGGATTCTGTCTCCCCATCTCTCCCTGCCCCTCCCCTGCTCACGCTGACTCTCTCTCAAAAATAAAATAAACATTAAAAAAAATTTTAATGTGTCAGATACACAAAATAAAATGGACTATAAAGTCAAACTGGACCAGAACAGAGAAGTGTACATTTAAATTCCAAGTCTGCCTCCAAAATTGCTGTGTGTGGACAAAGGGGATGTAGTTCGGGGAGATGAGCTGCTACTCCCAGCTAAATGTGTTGCCGCTCAGTTTCCCCTGAGACCTGTTCTGTTAGAAGATACCTTAAGAAAACAGGTCGTTTACAAACCTGATCTGTGGATCTGGTTTGTTCACAGGAGAAGTTGGAACAGCCAGAATTCAAAAGAAAACATTTTTCTAAATTGCACGCTTCCTGGAACAGAGTGAAGTCTTTGTCTGGATCTTACTGAGGCAAGAGCAAAGTTATACCAGACAAATGAACTTTAATAAATAAAAATAGCACTTGATTTCAGTAAAGAAGTTTGCAGGCTTTTTTTTTTTATTATTATTGCACTTGTAAATGTATCAAGAGGCTATTAAACAGAAATAGAACATGATAAAAACAATAAATATATAATAAACATGGTGTCTTTCCATTATTATTTCCCATAAATCTCAAAGGGGAAATACAGAAGAACAAGCCCAGAGTACAGTTTTGTCACATGAGTTTAATGCCAGCCTAAAGACTTTAAAAAAGACTCAGACCACAGGACATGAGAGGAAGCAAACTCCTGGGTGTTTTATTCGTTTTTACTACTGGTTTACAATCTCCTTGATTTTATTTTTAAATGCATGTCTTGGCCCAGAAAAGCAAGAGAGCACAGGCTGCCAACAGTATCAGATTCTCTTTTTCTAATTCTCTGGAGCTACAGAAAACAGAGCCAGAATCAGGGTTGTCTAGGAGCCTTCTGATTTTGTCCAGGCAATATACAATATGAGGTTTCAAGATCACAGAGGTACACAAAGTCTTTTGTAGTACAAATTTTAGCCAACTTAATGTCTTTTTTAAGTTTATTTATTTTAAGAGCAAGAGAGCATGCATGCGGGAGGGGCAGAGAAAGGGAGGGAAAGAGAATCCCAAGCAGGCTCTGCCCCACCAGCATAGAGCCTGACTCAGGGCTTGATCCCAGAAACTGTGGAATCACGACCTGAGCCAAAATCAAGTCAGACACCCAACTGACAGAGCCACTCAGGCATCCCCAAGTTAATGTCGTTCAATGGAAGGCTGCTTACAATTTTTTTTTCCCATAAAACTCCTTTGAGTACTGATTATCTTCAAAAGACAATGATTTGAAAAAACAAGAAATTCTCAGAATTTCAGTTTTAAAAGATTTTCTTCCTATTCCTCAGCCCTGATCTCAAAACGTAAAATTTAAGTGCCATTCGACCAGACATGCAACACTCTAAAAATATCAAGTCTCTATTTTGTGCAAGGACCCAATACCACTGAGCACTATGGACAGTAAGACTTCCGATATGCAGAACATTCAGCTCAATATCATATGTGCACTCCATGAAAGTGCAACACTGGTTATGTACATATTCACAACAATCAGGCTAGCCTCCAATAGGAAATAACGTCTTCCAGTTTTTCCTACTCTGCAAATCCATTCCCTCCTGGTTGTATGAAAATCCATGTTTCAAAGCTGGGTCTAGTCTCTTTTTAATTCCTGCTCATTATTATTATGGGGAAATTTTACATTTTTCCAGAAAAAAAGGTTTTCAACTTAAATACCAAATGATCACAGGAAGAAAAAAACTGGAAGCATTAAACTATCTTTCTCAGAGCTTCCCTCTCTCCCTCATTAACATTTCTCAAAGAGAAAAACACCACTGTGATGCTCCTATTACAGATCATTCATGAAGTTACTAACTGAGCCCAGACCAGACAGACTCCATCAACTGGGCACACAGCCACTCACCATTACCCTTTGTTTAAAGTCTCAACTGCCATTCAACTCACATTATTGTATTCCACTCAAGTCCATCAACTTTCCTTCAAGAGGAAACAATCAAGAACTAAAACAAATGTGTTACTTAACTAGAAAAGAAGAATGAACTTAATCCATACACCTCACAAAAAATTCTTCTAAAATGATGGCCCACCATTAAGTTTCCTATCTGAAATAACAATATTATTTTGTTATGATCAGTCATATATGCTGCAAAGAATAATCTAAGCAAATAAACGTTACATAAACTAAACAAATAATCATTAAAAACACGTAAAAACAAAACCTCAATCTTAATTTGGCAAAGCACCAGAGAGAAGTACTCTCTACACACCAAAAGTGACAATATAGAGGAATGTCTATACTACAGAGGAGCCAAGACCTCAAAGGAGCCTAAAGGGGGAGCTACCTGCTGCGTGGCGGAAAGGGGCAATCTTCCAAAAAGCCATGATCCTAGGCCTGACTTCTAAAATACAAAAATATTTAAGAAATATTAAAGCTTGTACTCTTCTCAAAGGTTTCAGTAATTAAGAGAAACCTTCAAACTAGCCTAAGTACAAAACGGAATTAACTGAAAAGATACTGGAGTATTTAAAAGAACTCAAAGGCAGAAAGTATAACAGAGCCACACCTGGAAAAGCTTTATGCATAGGTTTCTATTCTGCATGTGGATGGCCGCCTCTCTCCCCAGAGATGCATTTCTCACCTATACTTCTTTCAGGATGAATCTACTTAATTATCCCTCCCTACAGACTGGCCTTCACAGCTTCCTGATGTATCATGAGCCTAAACTTGACTGTGAATGTGATTTTATATGTTTCAAGTTCTCTGAATTCAGGTGATACGTGTGTTCCCTAAAGACTTAAATCTCAGTTACAATCTCAAATTCTTAGGAGAAACTGATTTGCCCAGCTTGGGTTAGGTGTCCACCTCTGGTCCAATAAGCTGTTACAAGAAGGGGTAGGTCACAGAGTATAATTAGTATAGGGACTGTGTGCCTGACTCCTCAAAAGTTACAGAATACATGGGGCGCCTGGCTGGCTTAGTCCATACAGCATGTAACTCTTGATCTCAGGGTTGTGAGTTCAAGCTCCACCTTGGAGCCTAGAGCTTGCTTAAAGGAAAAAAAAAAATTTTTTTTTTTTTAATTTTTTTTTCAACGTTTATTTTTATTTTTGGGACAGAGAGAGACAGAGCATGAACGGGGGAGGGACAGAGAGAGAGGGAGACACAGAATCGGAAACAGGCTCCAGGCTCCGAGCCATCAGCCCAGAGCCCGACGCGGGGCTCGAACTCACGGACCGTGAGATCGTGACCTGGCTGAAGTCGGACGCTTAACCGACTGCGCCACCCAGGCGCCCCATTTTAAGTTATATAATACACTCAGCCATAAAGCAGTCTCCATGCTCAAAAAAGCTTAAAATCTTGCTGAAATGAGAAAATGTGTCTAATGAAACACTAAATTATATCCTATAATACAGTATTGGAATGGATGAACAGTAAAGGCTTCATAAGAAAGGTTAGCTATGTAGTAAATGACAAATAGAAATTGAACCATGAGCAGGAAAGGGCTGACAAACAAAAAAATGCAATGCACATTCCTCTCGTCCTAGCCTTCTAAGAAAGAGAAACCTAAGGAATAGTCCTTTACCACATAAACAGCTTCCAGTGAAACATCGTTGTTGAAAATCTGCTGTAAGGTTTAAAATGGCTATATGATCACAAAACAGTACTGCTTCAATAGGCGGTAATAACCAGCTAGCTGATAATGTCAGTTACACAATGTCAAGTTGCTCATCACCACCACCCTGACTTCCTTTCATTCCCCAGACCCCTAAGACTCTTGCTCAGACAACAGCATTCAGAATCAGGCAGGCAGCCAAAAGGACAGCACAGGTGTTTCTCACTAGTACTATCCCACCCAATCTAGTATGGTAAACCGGGCAGTATCACACAAAGTCATGCAGGATAGAAACATTAGCCAAGCCATGTGATTGGGGGGGGGGGGGGGGGGGGGGGAGGGAATTAGAGCAGAAAAGAGGCATGTTTTCCACACACAAAAGCTACAAGCACAAAGAAACTGGGAAAAGCCTGCAGTAAATGATCTGTGCAAAACAGAAACCAGCAAAAACTTAACAGATGTCCACATAATATTGGGTTAAAAAAGGGTCTACTCATTGTAGACTCTTAGTTACCCCACATTATCACCAAAATATCACATTCCCAGTCTCTGCAAGAGCTTGCTTCAATCTCACAGGAAACAAAGGTAAAAGAACAATGAGAAAGTGGTGACAGTTTCTAAGTTAATGATTCTTTTGCTGAAGAGTAGCAAGGTTATGTAAATGGAAACTACTGACCTTCCAAAATTAAAAGTATGACACTATAAAATTAAACAGCTTTGAAACCAAAAAATTGCATTTTGTATAATCCCCAAACTAAAGACATTTCCCAACTCGAAAATAAAGTTTCAGTGGAGTTTCAACATAGGGAAAAAAAGTGATATTCAACTCCATTTTGTCAAAGCTGAACATAGCTGTTTAAACACTTGGCAGTCCATGGAGGTCAGAAAGTTAGTTAACAGTTCCTTCTAAAGCCACACTCTGCACCTATGAACATACCCCAAAAGTGGCATATTAAAATTAAGTGAGATCGATCCATCAGACCTCACTGCAGTCTCTAAACTGGAACTCACCATTTTTCTTTATACTTGCTTGCCATTACTTTCTAAGTGGAGAAAAAGAGAAATCAAAATGTTACAATCCAAAAGCGGTTCTGAAAATGAGTCTACTTCCTGCGAAATGGGGAGAAGGTCAGCTGATAGAGGGTCACGTTAGAATTTCACAAAGCTCTAAGAGCTAAAATGCTAACATCTTAGATGCTTGAAATGCCAATACACAGTACTCTCACACAGTCTCCCCTAACTAGGCTTTCTCATCCCTTCAGGGGAAAAAAAAAAGTCCAATTTTAAGTACTTTTCATATTTATAAAATTCATGTTCTCTGTATAAAAATCTTAAAAACAATCAGGGGCAGGGGTGCTTGGGTGGCTCAGTCGGTTAAGTGTCTGACTTGGGCTCAGGTCATGATCTTCCGGTTTGTAAGTTCAAGCCCCGCAAGAGGCTCTGTGCTGACAGGTCAGACCCTGGAGCCTGCTTCAGATTCTGTCTCTCTCTCTGTCTCTACTCCTCCCCTGCTCATTCTCTGTCTCTCAAAACTAAAAAAATAAAAATAAAATAAACGTTAAAAAAAAAAATCGCAGGCACCTGGATGGCTCAGTTGGTGGAGCATGTGACTCTTGATCTTGTGGTTGGGAGTTCAAGCCCCCACATCAGGCACAGATCTTACTTTAAAATTTTTTGTTTTAAACGACAGTAAGTATGAAGGAAAAAAACACACCCATGTCTCAATGCCTAAATTTTGATGTTTATCCCTCTGGCCTATGAGATAAAATTTTTAGAAGAATTAAAGAGTTCCTTAGCAGAAAAAAATGTTAAGTCAACATGAATTTTAAGACGGATATAAAACATTCTTGAAAAATGTTACAGTTCTGGAATTCGAAGAAATTTAAATAAACAGAGATATGCTCATTACCTCCATAACATAGAGATTAAAAAATAACTATAGAGGGGTGGTGCCTGGGTGGCTCAGTGGGTTAAGCATCCAACTTCAGATCAGGTCATATCTCGTGATTTGTGAGTTTGAGCCCTGCATCAGGCTTTGTGCTGACAGCTCAGAACCTGAAGCCTGCTTCAGACTCTCTTGTCTCCCTCTCTCTCTGCCCCTCGCTCGCTCTCTCTCTCTCTCTCTCTCAAAAATAAACATTAGGGGCGCCTGGGTGGCGCAGTCGGTTAAGCGTCCGACTTCAGCCAGGTCACGATCTCGCGGTCCGTGAGTTCGAGCCCCGCGTCAGGCTCTGGGCTGACGGCTCGGAGCCTGGAGCCTGTTTCCGATTCTGTGTCTCCCTCTCTCTCTCTGCCCCTCCCCCGTTCATGCTTTGTCTCTCTCTGTCCCAAAAATAAATAAAAAACATTGAAAAAAAAAAAATTTAAAAAAAAAAATAAATAAAATAAACATTAAAAAAATAAACAAAAAAACAACTATAGAACAGTTCTGCTGATTAATTCTACAAGGAAACCTCTATTTAAGGACATTTGAACAGCCAATTTCATGACAAGGACAAAGTTACAATTACAAAGAACTCCTCACAGAAAACTGTCTTTAGCAAATTACAAAGCTCAGATAAGGATTCTTGCTACAACACAGTTCACAAAGCAAACAGCTAACCTGATTATGATTAACTCTTTCATCTACATTACAACTCTAAGAATCAGAGCCTGTTCTCTCTCCCTCCATACCTAAAACCAGTTACCTAATTAGAAAGAGACCCAGGTGATCCTATTACAAATCCAGTAATAAACTCATTTGTATTTTTCAGTTTTCTATGAACATAGAAGACTCCTATCAACAGACTCTCATATGAAATACAGACAGTGAAGATGAATCTAGGAAACCACATTACCCAAGTATTCCACAGGGAACAATGAGCTAAAAGGTTCTATGGGTAAGGATGCCCTGTGTAGCAAAACATTTCAGATGCACAAATTGGGACTTAAGGAAACAATCTTATCCCTTAAGTCACTACAGACAAAGGAAAATGTGAAACAAATAAACGCAAAAGGAGAAACAAAATGAACATGAACTTACTTAATGCTTGTTTATGTATGGCACTGCCAGGCATTTTAACTGTGATGATTTGGCTAAACTGGGTTACCAACTCATAAGATAAGTATATGCCCATTTTTACAGATGAAAAAAAGAAGTAACATTATCAACACTTTACCAGGCACTGCTCAATGCCTAGCATTAATAACCTCAATTCTTACATTACCATTCCAAGGTGGTATCAGTCTCCATTTTAAAGACGGGAAAACAGGGGCAACTGGGTGGCTTAGTCGGTTACGCATCTGACTCTTGATTTTGGCTGAGGTCATGATCTCAGTTTGTGGGATAGAGCCCAACGTCAGACTCTGCACTGACAGTGCAGAGCCTGCTTGGGATTCTCTCCCCTCTCTCTCTGCCCCTCTCCCACCACGCACACACATGTACTCCCTCTCAAAATAAACATGTTTTAATGAAAAATAAATTTGGGGGCACCTGGGTGGTTCAGTCGGTCAAGTGTCTGACTTCGGCTCAGGTCATGATCTTGGCGGTCCATGAATTTGAGCCCCACATTGAGCTCTGTGATGATAGCTCAGAGCCTGGAGCCTGCTTTGAATTCTGTGTCTCCCTCCCTCTCTACCCCTGCCCCACTTGCACTCTGTCTCTCTCTCAAAAATAAACATTAAAAAAATTTTTTTAAATAAATAAATGAAAACAGGACCAGAAATGTTAAAGGTGACACAGTGATGGTACCAATTTTTAAACTCATTGACTGGAGCAGCCACACCTATCCCTCCCAGGCTATGCTTATAAATCCGATTCAAATCACATCATTCTTTCAAGCCACAAGTTTTCATTTTAAAAACCAGAAAATCAAAGAATCAACTCTCAATTATGGGAAGAGTAATTCTCCAGGTTTTAACAAATTTCTTGTTTCTATTTTACTTGCTCTTTGACCATTTCAGCATGCCATAGCACCTCTATGAAGGAATGTGCAGGTAAATGCAGGACTATATTAACACCAAGCAACCTTGGGCTGTTAGAAGTCCCATTCAGAAACACTACATTGAATTTAATTTCTGGTTCAAAGCATATTTCTGAAACACTTAAACCTTCATTTATTAAACTTTCATTCATATAAAGTTTTTTTTTTTACTAAAAATAACGAAGAATCAAGAAATAGTTTTAACGAAAGAATGGTTTCATGTTGTTTGAAGAAAAAGTATGAATGTCTTCCCTGACACTAAAGTCCCACGTGTTAAGTACTATAAAGACCGTAATATCTCTTTAGGAGAACAGTTTACTGAAAAAAACTTCCAGTTCATCCCATACTTCAAGGACTAATATTAAATCCCCGTTATTTATTTTTTTTAATTTTTTTTTAACGTTTATTTATTTTTGAGAGAGAGAGAGACAGAGCATGAATGGCGGAGGGTCAGAGAGAGGGAGACACAGAATCTGAAACAGGCTCCAGGCTCTGAGCTGTCAGCACAAGAGCCCGACGCGGGGCTCGAACTCACGAACCGCGAGATCATGACCTGAGCCGAAGTCGGCCGCTTAACCGACTGAGCCACCCAGGCGCCCCTTAAATCCCCGTTATTACCAGAGAGGAGAAAAATGCAGTGGGAGGCTAGGTCCAAAAAGCAAAGAGAAGAAAAGTAGGCAAGCAGATCAAAATTAGTTACGAACCTCCACAAAAAGCAAGCAGAAGTTCATCTTTTTTTTTTTTTTTTTTTAATGTTTACTTATTTTTGGAGAGAAAGAGCGTGAGCAGGGGAAGGGGCAGAAAGAGAGGGACACACAGAATCTGAAGCAGGTTCCATGCTCTGGGCTGTCACACAGAGCCCCACACGGGGCTCGAACCCAGGAAACGTGAGATCATGACCTGAGCCAAAGTCGGACACTTAACCAACTGAGCCACCAGGCGCCTTTTTTAAAAAATTTTTTTAACGTTTATTTTTGGAGAGAGAGACAGACAGAAGTACAAGTTCATCTTAAGAAGAAAGCCTGGGGCACCTGGGTGGCTATGCCTCAGTCAGTGGAGCATCCAAATCTTGGTTTCAGCTGAGGTCATGATCTCAGTTTGTGGGTTCAAGCCCCCTGCTGGGTGGACTCTGTGCTGACAGTATGAAACATGCTTCAGATTCATTCTCTCTCCCTCTCTCTTTTTCTCTCCTTCTCCCTCTGCCCCTCCTCCTCCTTTCAAAATAAACTTAAATTATTTTAGGGATATCTGGTGGCTCAGTCGGTTAACCATCCAACTTCAGCTCAGGTCATGATTTCGTGGTTTGGGAGTTTGAGCGCCGTATCGGGCTCTGTGCTGACAGTTCAGAGCCTGGAGCCTGCTTCGGATTCTGTGTCTCCGTCTCTCTGTCCCTCCCTCTCCCTCACTCTCAAAAATAAATTTTAAAAAATTGTTTTTAATTAAAAAAAAAAGAGAGAAAAGAAAGTCTTTCATACATGAGAATATCCTGAATAGCTTTGTTTGTACTGAAACAAACCAGAAAGTCTATGATTAACTTCAAAATGCTCTTTCCCCAAAAGTGTTATTTTTTCTAACTAGGCCATTAAATACCATACTTATAAAAAAACACTTCTCTATACAATACAGAATACCTGGAGATCAATCCACACCTCTAACAAAATCACTACATACTTATAAAGCAAAGGCAAAAATCTGCCTATTCTTTATTCTTGTTCCCTTCATGTGACACTTTTTCTGTACAAAACAGAATATTCCAAAAACAGTGTACATTCAAAGATCAGAAATTATAATTAGACAAGAAATTATAAATGATGCTATTTACTATGGTTTGGGTTACCATTATGCACTTTTATGCACAATCATATGTTTGAATTTTCAAGAAATTTGTGCTTGTCAGTGGACATCCCCTGTGACTGCAACCCACATGAAGAGCATGAATTCTAATCAATTCAATAGCCTTTATGGAGCTTCAAAAGAGGGTGAAATATCAAGATGAAAAAAACATCCCTGACCTCAAAAAAGAATGACAACCTGATACATGCTGCAACATGGATAAACCTTGAAAATATCATGCTAACTGAAATAAACCAGACACTAAAGGGCAAATATTCTATGATTCCAGTTATGCAAAGTACCTAAAATAGGCAAATTCATAGAGACAGAAGGCAGACTAGAGGTTACCAGTGGCTAGGAGGAAAAGGGAATGGGGAATTATTGCTTAATGGTTACGGAATTTTTATTTGGGATAAAGAAAACATTTTAGAAATAGTGGTGATGACTGAGTAACATTGTGAATGTACTCAATGCCACTAAACTGTACTCATAAAAAAAAGTTAAAATGACCTAAATCTAAAACCTAAAACTGTAGGGGCGCCTGGGTGGCTCAGTCGGTTGAGTGCCCGACTTCGGCTCAGGTCATGATCTCACGGTTCGTGAGTTCGAGCCCCGCGTCGGGCTCTGAGCTGACAGCTCAGAGCCTGGAGCCTGTTTCCGATTCTGCGTCTCTCTCTCTCTCTCTCTCTCTCTCTCTGCCCCTTCCCCGCTCATGCTCTGTCTCTCTCTGTCTCTCAAAAATGAATAAACATTAAAAAAAAAAATTAAAAAAAAAAATAAAACCTAAAACTGTAACAACCTAAAACTATAAAACTCCTAGAAGAAAAAATAGGGGAAAACTTCATGGCATTAGACTTGGCAGTGTTCTTGGATAAGACACCAAAAGCATAAGCAACAAAAGCGAAAAACAGACAAAAGACAAAATCAACAGTGAAAAGACATGGGCAAAAGTGTTTGCAAATCATCTATCTGATAAAGGATCAATATTCACAATATACAAACAACGACAGCTCAACAACAAAAAAAAATCATGTTAACTGATTTAAAACATGAGCAAAGGACTTGGATAGACATTTCTGCAAAGATGATATACAAATGGCCAACAAGCATATGAAAAGGTGTTCAATTAACATCATTAATCAGAGAAATGCAAATCAAAACCACAATGAAATAATGTATATAAATGTCCAATCACCATATTGTACATGGGAAACTAAAATAATATTGTACATCAACTTCACTTCAACTTAAAAAAAAAATCAGCTTACACTCCATTAGGATGGCTACTATTTAAACACACACACAAACAACAACAAATGTTAGCAAGGATGTGGAGATACTAGAACGCTTGTGCACTGTTGGTAGGACTGTAAAATAGTACAATCACTATGGCAAACAGTATGGAAGTTCCTCAAAAAATTGAAAATAGAACCACAATATGATCCAGCAGTACCAATTCTGGCTATTATCTTGGTAATTACAAGAATTTAAAGAAGGGTCTCAAAGAGATATGTGCACGCCCATGTTCATAGCAACACTAGTTACAATGGCCAAAAGGTGGGAAACTCATGTCCATCAACAGATGAATAAACAAAATGGGGTATATACATAAAACAGAGTATTAAGCAGCCTTTTTTTCAAAGTAATCTCTATACTCAATATGGGGCTCAAACCCATGGCCAAGATCAAGAGTCACATGTTCCACCAAATGAGCCAGGCAGCCAGGTGCCCCAGTATTACTTAGCATTTAAAAGGAAGGAAATCCTGTCACATGCTACAACATGGATGAACCTTAAAGATATTATGGTAAGTGCAATAAGCCAGTCACTTCACTTATATGAGGTATCCAAAAGCAGAAAATACACTTCACTTATATGACGTATCCAAAAGCAGAAAATAGATTGGTGGTTACCAGAGGCTGAGGGGAGGAAGAAAAGGAGAGTTGATTTTAATGGGTATAAAGTTTCAGATATCCAAGATGAAAAAGTTCTGGAGATATATTTCCCATCAATGGGAATGCACTTCATGCCACAGAACTACACATTCAAATATAGTTAAAATAGTAAATTTTGTGTGGGTTTTTTTTTTAACATTAAAAAAATGCTAATACGTTAAAATGGCAAATTTTTGTTATATTTATCTTACCACAATTTTTAAAAATAACGTAATAGACCGAAACCACTGAATTGTATGGTATGTGAATTGTATCTCAATAAAGCTGTTTAAAAAGAAAAAGCTGACGGGGTGCCTGGGTGGCTCAGTCAGTTGAGCGTCCGACTTCGGCTCAGGTCATGATCTTGCAGTTCGTGAGTTCAAGCCCCACATCGGGCTCTGTGCTGACAGCTCAGAGCCTGGCGCCTGTTTCAGATTCTGTGTCTCCCCACCCCCCTCTCTCTCTCTGACCCTTCCCGCTCATGCTGTCTCTCAAAAATGAATAAACGTTAAAAAAAAAAAAATTAAGAAAAAAAAAAAAAAGAAGAAAAAGCTTAGGAAATAGCTCACTCAAATCGTATCATTCCATGGTTTAAAAACAGCAATTTGTTGGAAGTACCCTGAGCCTTCAGCAGAGAGGAGACTACGCTCTGACTTCCTCCAACTCGTTCAATGGGGCCTCCAAGTGACAGGTCTTCTCTCCCTTTACAAGGCACACGCCACCATCACCTTCTAACCTCCACCATCTTCCTTATTAGCTCCAGCCTCACAGGAAAATTAAGTTAAAGAAGTTGCAGTGATAGTCACACAGAGGAGGACAGAATTCAGGATTCGCCTTGACATTTAGCAGCAGAGAACAAATCTTTATTTAAAAAAAAAAAAAATTGGGGAGCACCTGGATAGCTCAGTCAGTTAAATGTCCAACTCCAGCTCAGGCCATGATCTCATGGTTTGTGGGTTCAAGCTCCGTGCAGGCCTTTGCACTGACAGTGCTGACGGAACGTGCTTGGGATTCTCTCTCTGCCCTTGTCTCACTCTCTCTCAAAACAAGTAAGTAAATAAACTTTAAAAAAAATAAATGGGGGTGGGTGCCTGGGTGGCTCAGTTTGGTTAAACATCCAACTTGATTTCAGCTCAGATCATGATCTCACGATTGGTGAGACAGAGGTGGAGCCCTGTGTTGGGGCTCAGCACTGACAGCACAGAGCCTGCTTAAGATTCTCTCTCTCTCTCTCTCTCTCTCTCTCTCTCTCTCTCTCTGCTCCTCCCCAGCTCATGCATGCACACCTCTCTCTCAAAATAAATAAACTTAAAAAAAAAAACAAAAAACTATTTATTTTACACAGTAGCCATACAATAGATGTTAGGTCTCTGCGCTTCCTTTTCTTCTCTTCTTCCAGCCCAGCATATGTTTAAAAAAGCAACTCTTCTGTGCCTGTGCTGGGTATCCACTGGCCTCACATGTGCTGGAGCTATTAAATTCACAGCACCATTTAAAAGGTGTTTATTAACCGTAACTATCATATATTATTAAATCTTAAAAACACATCACAAAACTGCGAGCAGGATAAACTTATTCTGGTAAAATAATAAACAGTTCTGTAGTACATAAAAAAGATAAGATAAAGACCAAGGACTAACAATCACCTCTGAGTGATGGGACTAAGGGTGAGTTTCTTCATTTCTTGCTTTTCTGTATTTTTTATAATGAATCTGTAGCTTCTGTAATAAAAAAATTAAGTGGAAATCTTTAGAAAAATAAACATTCTAGCTCAAAATCTCACCGTCTCTTACACCACAGGCGCTTTCACACGTTACTGCACTGAAGCTGAGTTAGCACCCTAGGAGACAGACACGATTTTCTCCCTTTTGCAGATGAGAATAAACTGAGGCTCAGGACAGTTAAGGGACTTGTTAAAGATTGTACAAGCTAGCAACTAACAAAAGTAAGGTTTCCCAGGCCTTTTAACTTCCAGCTCAGGGGCCTTCCCATTCTGGCACATCTTAAAGGGCAATGTGCATTATTGCTCATGATATTGTTGTTGTTGCTTTTAACCTATGTTCAGACTATTTTAAGAATACTCACTATGTAACTTTGGCCAAGTCACTTAACCTTTGGTGGCCTCAGTCTCCTCATCTGAAAAGCCAAAGAGTTGGAAAAGACATTTTATCTCTAACAACCCCACATGCTAATAGATTTTAAGTCGAGATACCATCTTTGAACCAGAAAACCCCATGGACAAGAATGAATGATTGGAGACAAGTTGAGACCTATGCTCTGGGCCAGGAGCCATTCTTCATGGAAACAGGTGGTGGACAGTCAAGAGGAAATAAGCCACTGGGGGAACCACAAACTTCCTGGTTAAAGCAACAGCTGAAAGCTCCAGCTTTGCTTTACTAACAGCAATGCTTCAATCTTGGCTATTTCACGACCAGACACCACATACTGGAAGTAAAGCTAGGACAATATAAAAACTGCAATGGGGAGTGGGGGGCTCTGGCAATACTTTATGCATGCTATGGTAACTTCATGATTTTCCGAGGAGACTCATTAATATTAAAGGAGAAAGAACCCTGGGTGCTTCCAAGTGGAGACTCCTTCCTCACCAAGCACGTTAAGGAGAAACTGAACTTGCAGGGCACTCTCAGAGACACCACACTTGAGGAAAAGAGCCGACCCAACACTTGTGGAAAAGGTGAAAGAATGCATTTAAAGTCTCTCCAATCTACAGAGACTCAAAGACAGCTCAAAGACCTTTAAAAGATGAAGTTCCTGTAAAGGATTCGCTGAGCATGTAACCTCTTACACTGCAGACATTATAAAACACTGCCGCTATTTAGAATTGTTACACAGCCCTTTTACTCGAGAGTAATAAAAGTACAGCATTAAAACTCTGCTGGAGAGAAAAAGATTCCATTTTGCTGAAACAGGCTCCAACCAAAATCTCACCACCTTCCCCTCACCTAGAAGGATGAACCTGAACCAACAAGAAGCTCCTTAGAGCCTGTGCTATATAGTCTTAAAAATTAAAACAACATCCTGCCCCGAAGATCGCGACCAAGATACCACCGGCTCTAAATCCAAAGCCAGCTCCCCGGGGAAAAAAGCTCTTCAATGTGCTCTCCGCGCTCCCGGGTGCGAGATTCCAGCCCAGCTACTAGGCCACGACTGGGTGAGCACCTGATGTGGGGGGAGGGCGAGCCAAGGCCCTAGCGGATCTGGGGCGGGGAACGGGGGGCTCTCGAAGCTCTTAAGGAGAACAGGCTGCCTCCCCAAAGGCAGGGGTCCTGGCCCTCTCCAGGGGTGGGCACCAAAAACACGTGGGGCGACAGGAGCAGGGAAGGGGTGTCCCGGGCAGACAGCCTGGCTCTGGCTCGGCGGCCGGAAAAAAGAGGACGGAGCTATCCCTGGGCGGGGGACGAAGCCCTCGGGGCCCGAAGGGTGAAGGCAAAGGGCGCGGGGGAGAGGAGACAAGGCCACGAGGAGGGCGGGTCTCCCTGGGCGCGGGGGCACGCGCCGGACAAGCGCGGCCGGACCCGGGGAGCGGAGGACCCCGACACGCGGGAAGAAATCGCCGACCTGCCCTGAGGCGCGGGGAACCAGAGCGGCCGCGCCCGAAGGGCCCTGTGACCCGCGGCCGCCAGGACCGGACCCGCCCCGCGGCGCCTCCCTCCTGCCTCTTTTCCCTCCCTCCCTCCCACTCGCGGCCCGTTAACCCGCGGCGGCCGCACTCACCAGCGGCTGCACCTGAGCCCGCCGCTGCCTCAGCTGCTGCCTGCGCCTCCGCAGCCGCCGCCGCCGCCGCCTCGCTGCTGAGGCCGAGTCCCAGGGGAGCCTCCGCGTCCCGCCGCCGCTGCCGCTGCCGCCAGAGCAGAACACCCCAAAATGGCGGCACTTCCGGCACCTACCACCGGCGGGGAGGGCAGAGGAGGAGGGGGAGGGCAGTGAGAGGGAACGTACCACCGCGGTGCCGCCCGCAGAGCAGATCCGAGCGGAGCGCGGCGCAAGGGCTGGCAGAGCTAGTGGCGCTGCAGCGCCCCCTCGGGCTGGGGAGTGGAGAAGCAGGCGCGCCGAAGCCCCCCGGGCTGCGGGCGGAACCCTCAGCCCGGCGATCTGCCGGGACGCTTCTCTTTGTCTCAGAGCCCTACCGAAGGGGAGGGTGGGAAGACCTGGCCTGAGAATCTGAAGTTCTCGGCTCTGCGCACCATGCCCACCGGAGTTCTGGATGACCTGGTGGGCGAGGACCTCAGCTTGGCACTGAATATGCGCATAATAAAATAGGTGATGAATGAATGAGTGAATGGAATGGTGTTTGGCCAGCGTCGGACACATAACACACCCTCCTTCTGCTCCAGCAGACAAGCAACAGGATCCAGGCCTCCTTCCTTCTTTGCTGAGGTGTGGAATGTAAGTGTGTTGCGAGCTTTCAGAGTTCGAGGAGTGCTTTCTAGCAGGATGAACCGCGGTGTGACCGCACGACTTTGCAAAAACCCCTGCAGTGTCAGGAAGCTCATAAGGGTCCTTATTAAGAGACTGATTGCCCATGGGGCACCTGGGTGGCTAGGTCAGTTAAGCGTCCCCTGGTTGATTTCGGCTCAGGTCATGATCTCACAGTCATGAGATGGAGCCCGGTAGTGCTGAGCCTGGAGCCTGCTGAAGATTCTCTCCTCTCTGTCCCTCCTCTGCTCATGGGCGCTCGCTCTCTCTCTCTCGCTCTCTCTCTCTCCCTCTCTCTCCCAAAATAAATAAATAAACTTTAAAAATTTAAATTAAATTGTTTAAAAATTACACACATACAGGGGCACCTGGGTGGCTCAGTCCGTTAAGCATTCAACTCCTGATCTCAGCTTTTTTTTTTAAGTTTTTTAATTTTACTTATTTTGAGAGAGAAAGCAGGCGTCAGGGAGGGCAGAGAGAGGGAGAGAAAGAGACTCCCAAGCAGGCTCTGCACTGTCAGTTGGAACCCACAAAACTGTGAGATCATGATCTGAGCCAAAGCTGGTCGCTAAACTGTCAGCTCAGGTCTTGATTTCAGGGTTGTGAGTTCAAGCCCAGTGTTGGGCTCCACACTAGGCGTGAGGCCCACTTAAAAAAAAAAAAAAAATTACACACACACACACACACACTGAAGACAGTAAAAATAAAATACACCCACATACACCCATCCTTCCAATCCCCCTTTTCTGCTTTGTCTTTATCCAAAGCACTAATCACTATCTAACATAGTATATTTTATACTCCATATTTTACTTATTTTATTTGTAGTCTTCCCCAACCAGAAGGTGAATTCTACAGAGATGGGGATTCTGTCTGTTTTATATCCTCAGGGCCTAGAATAATGGTGCTTAATAAATATTGATTTTCTTAATTTGACTTACATAGATGTTGAAATTATTACCATAATAAGTTTAGTTAATACCCATCATCTCCTATAGATTAAAAAAAAAAGTTTTCTTCCTTGTGATGAGAATTCTTACAATCTACTCTTTTAACAACTTTCCCATATACCATACCACAGTGTTAACTATGGTCATCCTGTTGTACATTACATCAGTAGTACTTATCTTCTAACTAAAAGTTTGTACCTTTTGACCATCTACACCCAAATTCCCCTCCCCCATCAATAAATACTGCTTAATTCATGAATAAGCATATCTAGGTGCTGGATATGAAAAAAGAGAATGAATTGTTTAAGCTTCAGAAGCTACCTGGAACCTGCCCATGAGTTAAATCAAAGTAGGGATCACACCCATTTTCTTATTCTTACCTCTCTAGGATCTTGTTTGGTTTTGTTTTTCAATAGGTATTTTGTGAAGGGCAACCAGAAACTTTTCCCTATTTTATCTTGACTTACTCCCATTGACAGAGAGGAAGTACTACTCATTGCAGGGTACTGGTGTAACCTTTGCATCTAGTTACCAAGGAAGGCCATATCCTATCAGCCCAAGGTGGTAGGTGGGTGGGGAGGGGGCATGACAGTTACATGAAAAACACAAATAGGGGGTGCCTGGATGGCTCAGTTGGAAGAGCATGAGACTCCTGATCTCAGGGTTGTGAGTTAAAGTCCAACATTGGGGGTAGAGATTACTTAAATGAATAAACTTAAAAACAACCATACATAGGCTCTTATAACTTAAAAGGGCTTCACAGCACAGACAAAATATAGGACAGTCCAAACACAAAAAGCTTGAGATGCAAACATGTATGAAAACCTTCCTATTTTATTTAAAGATTTTATTTTTTTAAAGATCTAATTAGTTTTATTAAATGATTCACAAATCCAGCATCATTCCATCTAGCAAATAGAGGGGTGCTCCTTATGCCACATCCTTATCCATTCATCTATTGATGGGCACTTAACTTGTTTCCATATCTTGGCTAGTGTGAATAATGCTGCAATAAACACAAAAATGCATATCTGTCCCATATGCTCTTTTCTTGATTTTTTTAATTTAAATTCCAGTTAGTTACCATACAGTGTAGTATTGGTTTCAGGAGTAGAACCCAGTGATTCATTGCTTCCATATAACACCCAGTGCTCATCCCAACAAACACTCTCCTTAATGCCCATCACCCATTGACTCATCCCCTCACCCAACACCCCTCCAGCAACTCTCAGTCTGTTCTCTGTATTTCAGAGTCTCTTATAGTTTGCCTCCCTCTCTGTTTTTTCTCTTATTTTTCCTTCGCTTCCCCTATGTTCATCTCTTGTGTTTCTTAAATTCCACATGTGAGTGAAATCATAAATTTGTCTATGACTGACTTGTTTCACTTAGCATAATACCCTCTAGTTCAATCCATGTTGTTGCAAATGGCAAGGCTTCATTCTTTTTGATCATCGAGTAATACTCCATTGTATACGTAGACCACCGTCTTCTTTATCCATTCATCTGTCGATGGACATTTGGGCTCTTTCCATAATTTGACTACTGTTGATAGCACTGCTATAGATATTGGGGTGCGTGTGCCCCTTTGCGTCAGCATTTTTGTATCCTTTGAATAAATACCTAGTAGTGCAACTGCTGGGTTGTAGGATACTTCTATTTTAAAGATTTTATTTTTAAGCAATCTCTATATCCATTAAGGGGCCCAAACTCACAACCCTGAGTTCAAGACTCGCAGGCTCCACTGACTGAGTCAATCAGGAGCCCCTATTTCATGTTTTGACTTCCAAATTGATTAACATTTGTTTAAAAATGAATGAATGAATGAATGAAACATACAGGCATCTGGGTGGCTCAATTGGTAGAGCATCTGACTCAATTTCAATTCAGGTCACAATCTCATGGTCATGAGAGCAAGCCCCAGGGACTCCAAGATGGGCTCGGAACCTGCTTAAGATTCTGTTTCTCCCACACACTCTGGGTTGACAGAGGGAGGTGGGGGGGAAGACGGGCTAAGTGGGCAATGGGTACTAAGGAGGGCACTTGTGATGAGCACTGGGTGTTGTATGTAAGTGATGAATCACTGAATTCTACTCCTGAAACCAATACTGCACTGTATGTTAACAAAATTTTAAAAAGAAAGAAAGAAAGAAAGAAAGAAAGAAAGAAAGAAAGAAAATTAAGTAAAATACAGTGGACAGCAAAAAAAAAAGAAAAAATATTCTCTCTCTCTCCCTCTCTCTTTGCTCCTCCCCTGCACTCACACGCACACACTGTCTGTCATAAAGGAAGGAAGGAAGGAAGGAAGGAAGGAAGGAAGGAAGGAAGGGAGGGAGGGAGAAAGGCACCTGGGTGACTCAGTTAGTTCAGCTGCTGACTCTGAATTTCAGCTCTGGTATAATCTCACGGTTTGTGATTTCTAGCCAGGTATTGGGCTCTGTGCTAACAGCATGCTTGGGATCCTCTCTCTCTCTTTCTCTCTGCCCCTCCCCTGCTTGAGCTCTCTCTCTCAAAATAAATAAATAAACTTTAAAAAATTGGGGCGCCTGGGTGGCTCAGTCTGTTAAGCGTCCGATTTGGGCTCAGGTCATAATATCACCCGGTTTGTTAGTTCAAGCCCCGCATCAGGCTCCCTAGTGTCAGCACAGAGACGGCTTGGGATCCTCTGCCCCCTTCTCTCTTTGCCCCTTCCCACTGTATCTCAAAAATTAAAAAAAAAATTAATGATTATTTATTTTGGGGGCACCTGGATGGCTTAATCGGTCAAGCGTCTGACTCTTGATTTTGGCTCAGGTCATGATCTTATGGTTATGAGATAGAGTCGTGCATTGGGCTCCACTCTCTCTCTAAATATTAATTAATTAATTAATAATTAATTAATTAAAACAATATGGGGTTTTTTCCTCTCAGAATGGGAAATAAATTAAATAATTAAATTTAAAAGATTGATGGAGGTTGCCTAGCTGTAGCTCAGTCAGTTAAGCATCCAACTCTTGGTTTCAGCTCAGGTCTTGATCTCACGGGTTTGTGAGTTCAAGCCCCAAGTCGGGCTCTGCACTGGCAGCCTGCTTGGGATTCTGTCTCTCCGTTTTTCCCCCAGTTCCTCCCCTGCTCATGTGCGCATGCTCTCTCTCTCTCTCAAAATAAATTTTAAATAAATCAATCAATAAATAGAAATAAAGGATTGATGCAGTTGTGAGAAATAGGCAGTCTTGGTGTATACACACACACAGCTATATCGGAGGATAATTTAATGATAATCATTAAAATGAAAAACATTCACATCTATATAAAATTCTTTTGTTTAATGTTTATTTATTTATTTTGAGAGAGGCAAAGACTGCGATTGGGAGGGGGCAGAGAGGAAGAGAGAGAATCCCAAGCAGCCTCTCCTCTGTCAGCGCAGAGTCCCATGGGGTGGGGGGCTCTATCTTACAAACTGTGAGAACATGACCTGAGCCAAAATCAAGAGCCTACCTCCTAACTGACTGAGCCACCCAGGCACCCCATTTCTATAAAATTCTTGAAAATGATAATTAATCTATAGCAGATCGGTGGTTGCCAAGGAACAGGGTGAGGGAGTTAAGAGGTGTGGGGAGAAGGGGTTACAAAGGGGCATGAGAACACTTTGGGGGGGGCATGGATACGTTCTATTATCTTCACTGTGGGAATGGTTTCACAAGTACATATATATATCAAAATGTATTAAAGTGTATACTTCATTAAAAAAAAAAAAAGATTTGGGGGCGCCTGGGTGGCTCAGTCAGTTAGGCGGCCGACTTCGGCCCAGGTCATGATCTTGCGGTCCATGAGTTCTAGCCCCACGTCAGGCTCTGTGCTGACAGCTCAGAGCCTGGAGCCTGCTTCATATTCTGTGTCTCCCTCTCTCTGACCCTCCCCTGTTCATGCTCTGTCTCTTCCTGTCTCAAAAATAAATAAACATTTAAAAAAATTTTTTTTTGATTTTTTAAGTAATGTCTATACCCAGCATGGCGCTCGAACTCACAACACCAAGATCAAGAGTCACGTGCTCCACCAACTGAACCAGCCAGTCACCCCTCAAGTGTATACTTTAAGTATGTGTAGTGTAGCATATGTCAGTTATACTCAACAAAACTAGAAAACATATCCTATGACCCTCTTAAAAAGATGCACACATCAGGGCACCTGGGTGGTTCAGTCAGTTAAGTGGTCAACTCCATTTCAGCTCAAGTCATGATCTCATGGTTCCTGAGTTTGAGCCCCACATGAGGCTCTGGACCAACAGTGCGGAGCCTGCCTGGGATTCTCTCTCTCCCTCTCTTTGTGCCCTCCCCTCCTCTCTCACTCTTTCTCTCTCAAAATAAATAAACTTAAAAATTTTTTTTGAAAATCTGAAAAAAAAAAAGATGTACATGTCCTTTATTTTTTTTTTTAAATATTTTTTAACGTTTATTTATTTTTTTTTTAATTTTTTTTTCAACGTTTTTTTATTTATTTTTGGGACAGAGAGAGACAGAGCATGAACCGGGGAGGGGCAGAGAGAGAGGGAGACACAGAATCGGAAACAGGCTCCAGGCTCCGAGCCATCAGCCCAGAGCCTGACGCGGGGCTCGAACTCACGGACCGCGAGATCGTGACCTGGCTGAAGTCGGACGCTTAACCGACTGCACCACCCAGGCGCCCCTATTTATTTTTGAATCAGAGAGAGACAGAGCATGAATGGGGAAGGGTCACAGAGAGAGGGAGACACAGAATCTGAAACAGGCTCCAGGCTCTGAGCTGTCAGCACAGAGCCCGAAGTGGAGCTCGAACTCATGGACAGAGAGATCATGACCTGAGTCGAAGTCAGATGCTTAACCAACTGAGCCACCCAGGGGCCCCGCACATATCCTGTAATATAGAAATACAATAGGGGCCCCTGGGTGACTCAGTTGGTTAAGTGTCCAACTTCGGCTCAGGTCATGATCTCATGGTTCATGAGTTCAAGCCCCGTGTCAGGCTCTGTGCTGACAGCTCACAGCCTGGAGCCTGTTTCGGATTCTGTGTCTCAGGTGGAAGCTGCAGACACCGCCATCAGAAGGAACATCCAAAAGAGCTACCAACCATTGAGTAAGCGGAATGAGAGGATAAGATCGAGGTCTCGCAGCGCCTGGGTGGCTCAGTCGGTTAAGCGTCCGACTTTGCCTGGGGTCATGGTCTCGCGGTTCATGAGTTCCAGTCCCACATCGGGCTCTCTGCTGTCAGTACAGAACCCACTTCGGATCCTCTGTCTCCCTCTCTCTCTGCCCCTCCCCTGCTCTCTCTCTCAAAAATAAATAAATAAACATTAAAATGTTAAACAAAATATATATTGAAAAGAAGAACAAAAACCAGCTCTTAGGGGCCATCAACAAGCACTCGCACTGGAAGTCCACTGAAACTCAGAAAGAACTGAAGGGCCTGACCCAATAGTGGAGCCACTGGAGATGTTTCAGGGCAACAGTTGGGCAAGGGCCTCAACCCGGTTTTAGGCAGTGAGACCCCGGCATCACAGGGATCACATGGGCTCCATGTTGCTGGTAGACACTTCGCAAGATGAGCTGAAGCTTTGTAAGGAAACAGCCAAAAAACAGACGGGGGAGTTCCAGGCCTTAAAAATAGAGTTGAAGGTGAAAGAATGAGAGAGGGCCTGGTTCCTAGACGAGTGGGCTTTCTGTAACAGTCAAGTAGATGATTTTACAACAGCCCTTGAGGAGATTGAGCAGCTATTAGAAAGGTGAGAAAAAGCAAGTGACCAGATGGCTCCCTCTTAGGGATAAAGTCTCAGAGGAAGCCACTTAGAACATCTGCTTGTTGGCCATGATCTAGGATTCACCATCCCCAGAAAGAAAACAGTTTCTGCAGTAGGATTCAGGACAGCTTATGCTGGAATGAAGGTTCCTCTTTTTTTTTTTTTTTTTTTTAATGTTTATTTGCTTTTGAGAGAGAGAGAGAGAGAGAGAGAGAGAGAGAGAGAGAGAGAGACAAACCATGCATGGGCAAGGGGCAGAGAGAGGGGGAGACACAGAATCTGAAGCGGGCTCTAGGCTCTGAACTGTCAGCACGGAGCCTGACATGGGGCTCGAACCCACGAACTGTGAGATCATGACCTGAGTTGAAGTTGGATGCTTAACCAATTGAGCCACCCAGGTGCCCCTGAAGGTTCTTCCTTTAAGCAAGTATCCCGAATTCTGATTGGTCAGCTATCCTGAATCTCACATGCATGGCCTACAGGAGAGGGGCCAAGAAGCTTGGGTCAACATCCTAGACAACAAAATGGCAACAAAGTCAGCAACAGCCAGGGGATCCAGAAGGTCACATTCAAGTATTGGGAAGAAAACCTTAATTGTACAGTGGAGCACTGGTGCTCTACAGGAAGACATCACTGGGGAGCCTGCGTGGCTCTGTTGGTTGACTGGCCCCCTCTTGGTTTTGACTCAGGTCATGATCCCAGGGTCATGGGATCAAGCTTCTTGTCAAGCTCCATGCTAAGCATGGAGCCTGCTTGAGTAAGATTCTCTCTCTGTCCCTCTACCCTTCTTCCCCCCTTGAGCTCGCTCTCTCTCTCTCTCTCTCTCAAATTAAAAAAAAAATAAAAGAAAAGAATAAAAGTTACGGGAGACATCACTGAGGAGCCATACAGTCCTCTTCTAACTTGGGACACGTTCTGTCTCATCCTGGGTGGGCTCTATACCTCATTGTAAATTGATGAACTCGAAGTTACTTGAAATGACTAAATAAATGGAATGAAGATATAGATAGCAGTAACATCTACCTGAAACAATGCGTGTTGGAGCTTTTAATTTAAATTATTTCTATCTATCAATCTATCTTATATTTATATGTATATAATATATATAATGCTAGTTTTTAAAAGGTTTTTTTTTTAGTTTTTGTTTATTCATTTAAGGAATCTCTACACCCAACATGAGGCTCAAACACACATGCTCTTCCAACTGAGCCAGCCAGGCACCCATAAAATGCTAATTTATTTATTTACTTATTTGATTTTTTTAATGTTTGTTTATTTTTGAGAAAGAGAGATAGAGTCTGAGCGGGGAAGGGGCAGAGAGCGTGGGAGACATAGAATCTAGAGCAGGCTCCAGCCTGTCAGCGCAGAGCCCAATGTGGGGCTCTAACTCACAAGATGAGAGATCATGACCTGAGCCGAAGTCAGACACTCAACTGACTGTGCCACCCAGGCACCACTAAAATGCTGTTTTTAAATATTCTGGGGGTTCCTGGGTGGCTCAGTCAGTTGAGCATCTGACTTTGGCTCAGGTCATGATCTCGTAGTTTGCGGGTTCGAGCCCCGCATCGGGCTCTGTGCTGACAGCTCGGAGCATGGAGGCTGCTTTGGATTCTGTGTCTCCCCTCTCTATGCCCCTCCCCTGCTGTCTCTCTCGCTCTCTCTCTCAAAAATAAAATAAAAACATAAATTAAAAAAAATTAAAGTAAATATTCTGTAACTATTCAGATTATAACAGTGAGAAATGAAAAAAGAAATGATGGTTCAATTAAATATTGGTATATCAAAAGCTATCAGAAAAAAAAAAATATATAGGGGCACCTCGCTGGCTCAGTCCAGTGGAGCATGTGACTCTAGAGATCTCTGGGTTGTGAATTGGAGCCCTAGGTTGGGTGTAGGGATTACTTAAAAATAAAATCTTAGGGGCGCCTGGGTGGCTCAGTCGGTTGAGCACCGACTTCGGCTCAGGTCACGATCTCACGGTTCGTGAGTTCGAGCCCCGTGTCGGGCTCTGGGCTGATGGCTCGGAGCCTGGAGCCTGCTTCCAATTCTGTGTCTCCCTCTCTCTCTGCCCCTCCCCCGTTCATGCTATGTCTCTCTCTGTCCCAAAAATAAATAAACGTTAAAATAAATAAATAAATAAATAAATACATGCTGAGATTTCTTTAAAAAAAAAAATCTTAAAAAATATATACATATACCTATACCTATACATATACATATATATATGTATAGAGAAAGAGAGAGAGAGGGAGAGGGAGAGAGAGGGAGAGACTGACATGGAAAGATGTTAAAAATACACAATTAAGGGGTGCCTGGGTGGCTCAATCAGTTGAGCGTCTGACTTCGGCTCAGGTCATGATCTCACAGCTCGTGAGTTCGAGCCCCACGTTGGGCTCTGTGCTAACAGCTCAGAGCCTGTGGCCTGCTCCGGATTCTGTGTCTCCCTCTCTCTCTGCCCCTAACCCACTTGCATTCTGTTTCTGTCTCTCTCAAAAATAAATAAACATTAAAAAAATTTTTTTAAAAACACACAATTAAGGGACACTTGGGTGGCTCAGGCCGTTAAGCATCTGACTCTTGATCTCCACTCAGGTCATGGCCTTGAGGTTCATGAGTTTGAGCCCTGCATCAGGGGCTCTTTCTTTCTCTCTCTCTCAAAAATAAATAAATCTTTAAAAAAAAAAAAAAAGACACAATTAAGTGCTAAGAAGCAAGTTACAAAATTCCCGTTTATCTTGTTTTTTTTTTTTTATGTTTATTTATTTTTGATGGGGGGAAGGGGCAGAAGGAGGAGGCAACAGAGGATCTGAAGCAGAGAGCCCGATTCTGGGCTAGAACTTAGGAACTGTGAGAGCCAAAGTCAGATGCTTAACCAACTGAGCTACCCAGGTGCCCCCGAATTATGTTTTAAAGAAATATACATGTATATTCAATTATTCCATGTTGTTAACAACTAAGGGAAGGGAGGTTTCCAGTAGGAGATAAATATGGGGAGATGTGGGCCTGGGAAGAAGTAGTGAGAGACAGAAACTCCTGATGGCATTTGAATCCCCTGGTGTCTGTTGCTATGTGCTCACTTGCCCTTTCTGAGGTTTGTTATATGACTCAGTAGATCATCTGTCTTCCCAAATTAGGTAAGAGTTGGGCATCAAGGGGTGTCTGGCTGGCTCAGTCAGAGGAACACGCAACTCTTCATTTCAGAGTTATGAGTTCGAGCCCCAAATGGGGTATAGAGATTACTTAAAAATAAATCTTGGGTGCCTGGGTAGCTCATTCAGTTAAGCATCCGACTTCAGCTCGGGTTGTGAGCTCCCATTCTGCGAGTTCAAGCGCCATGTTGGGCTCTGTGCTGACAGCTCAGAGCCTGTGGCCTGCTCCGGATTCTGTGTCTCCCTCTCTCTCTGCCCCTCCCTGGCTTGTGCTCAGTCTCTCTCTCAAAAATAAACATAAAAAAAATCTTTAAAAAAATTATTTTTATGTTTATTTATTTCAGAGAGAGAGAGAGAGAGAGAGAGAGAGAGAGAGCATGGCCAGAGGTGGGGCAGAAAGGGAGGGAGATACAGAATCCAAAGCAGGCTCCGGGCTCTGAACGGTCAACACAGACCTCACCCAGGGCTCGAACCCACAAACCTAAAGATCATGACCTGAGCCAAAGTCAAGGGCCCAACCGACTGAGCCACCCAGGAGCCCCACCCCACCAAAAAGTTAAACCTTAACAAAAAATAGTACTACTTACGACCAGCACTGAGTATTGCATTGTATAGAATTGTTTAATCATTATATTGTACACTTGAAACCAATAGAACACTCTATGTTGATCTCTGCCCACCCCCCTTGCTCCTGCTTTCTCCTATGAGCACGCACACTCTCTCGCTCTCTCAAAATAAATAAATAAACTTGAAAAAAGATAGAGAGGAGGAAAAAAAAGTAGAATGGTGGTTGCCAGAGGCTGGAGGGAGGGTGGTATGAGGAGTTCTTTATTCTTTTAATTAATTAAATTACTTTTTAAGTAATCTCTGTGTCCAATGTGGGTCTTGAACTCAAGACCCCAAGATCAAGAGTCAGATGCTCTAAGGACTGAGCCAGCCAGGCGCCCCATGGGGAGTTGCTTTATAGGTACAGAGTTTCAGTCTGGGAAGATGAAAAAAGTTTTGGAGATGGACTTCAGTGATGGTTGCACAACAATGTCAATGTACTTGATGCCAATGAACGGCCTAGTTAAAAATGGTTTTGGGGCGCCGGGGTGGCTCAGTTGGTTAGGCATCCAACTTTAGCTCACGGTTCATGGGTTCAGGCCCCCTGTCGGGCTCTGTGCTGACAGCTCAGAGCCTGGAGCCTGCTTCGGATTCTGTGTCTCCCTCTCTCTCTGCCCCTCCCCGGCTCGTGCTCTGTCTCTCTCAAAAATGAATAAACATTAAAACAATTTTTTAAATGGTTAGAATTGCATATTTTATAGCACGTATATTTTGATATAATTTTTAAAAAGATTTGAAGGGAGCCTGGGTGGCTCAGTCGGTTGAGCATCCAACTCTCAACTTCGGCTCAGGTCATGATCCCAGGGTTGTGGAATCAAGCCCCTCATGGGGCTCTGTGCTGAGCATGGAGTCTGCTTAAGATTCTCTCTATCTCTCCACTCTGCCCCCTCCCCTGCTCACACTTGCACTCTCTCTCTCTCTCTCTCAAATAAGAGATTTGGTCTTCACATTACAACTGACTAATGCACGCATATTAGCTAGGATAAGACGAACTACTGTAACAATTAGACCTCAAGTAAATAGCCGAAACAAAATAGAAGCTTATTTCTCTCTCCCTCAACAGATTAGAGAAGATGTTCGCAGTGGGAGGATGGAGAGAAGTAGCTTCTTCTCGAAGTAATTATTTAGGGACCCAGATTAATGGAGACTCTGCTATGTATAACTCGTTCCTGCTGAGATGATTCCAGTCTTACTCATTACTACTCCAGCCCAGAAGAGGAGAAAAAGAGTGTGGAGGAGACTCGTGGAGGAGTTATGGACCAGGCCCTGTTGGTCCTGAAGCTGGCACACATCACTTCCTCTCACACTCCATTGGAGGTCACTGAGTCCTGTATTACTTTTTACCTCAAGGCACACTGAGCACATGACAGCTCAGATATTCCGAGAGTTGGATATAAAGAATTTTGCTGGACGGTTAGCCTCTAAAAAGGAAAACAAGAATCACGAGGGGAATATGCATCTAACTGAAATAGTAATTATCTCCAGAGGTAAGATTACAGGAAACTCTCACTTTTCATATATAATTTTGAAGTGCTTGCATTTTTTATAACGAACATATGTTACTATTATGATCAGAAACTATAAAGCAAAACCAGGGTAGAGGGAATGACAATAAAATGTTTGCATAAAAGCTGAAACCCAAAAACAAAAAACATACAAAAAACACACTAGACTCCTTGTTTATTTAACAAAAATTTTCTTTAATGTTTTATTTATTTTTGAGAAAGAGACAGAGGGTGAGCGGGGGAGGGGCAGAGAGAGAGGAAGACACAGAATCCGAAGCGGGCTCCAGGTTCCGAGCTGTCAGCACAGAGCTGGACACAGGGCTTAAACTCACACACCGAGAAATCATGACCCGAGCCAAAGTTGGATGCTTAACCAACTGAGCCCCCTAGGTGCCCCTCGTGTGATTGAACCTTTAATGAAAAAGTCATAAAAGACTAGTTGCTATATTACCAATTTTATTAAGCATACATTTCCATGTAACAATATATGTATTGTTTTTACATACATACGTCTTTAGTTTTTATTATGAAATATTTTTAAAAAGTAAGCAGAAGGGCATAATGAGTCCCCATAGAACATCACTTGGATTAAACAATGATTTATATTTTGCCATATTTGTCTAATCTGCTTTTCTTCTTGGCACAGTACTTTGATGCAAATCCCACGTATGTCATGTATGTCTACATACCTTACTAAGCATGTAATAAATAAATTTATAGGTATTTTCTTACACAGCAACAATGCCATGACCACATTAATAAAATTAGCAATAATTCTTTGGTATTATCTCCATCCATAATCAAAGGTCTCCAATTATTTCAAAAACAAGACTTTTTTTTTTAAGTTTTATTTTTATTTAAGTAATCTCTACACCTGGGGCTCCTGGGTTCAGTGGGTTGAGCGTCCAACTTTGGCTCAGGTTATGATCTCGTGGTCTGTGAGTTCGAGCCCCACATTGGTGGGGGATGCAGAGCGTGCTTTGGATCCTCTGTTCTCTCTCTGCCCCTCCCCTGCTTGCTCTCTTTCTCTCAAAAATAAACAAAACATTTTTTTGTAAAAAGAAAAAAAAGAAAAAGATTTAAAAAAATTAAGTAATCTGTACACCCAATGTGGGGCTCAAACTCACCAGCAAGAGTCACATGCTGTTCTGAGCCAGCTAGGAGCCCCCCAAAACATGTCTTTTAATAGCTGATTCATTGCAGTTAGGATCCAGACTGTCCATACTTACTTTTGGTTAACACGTCTCTAGGATTCCTGATCTGAGGCAGTGGACCTCCCATTCTCCCCCCCCCCCCGCCCAACCCCATGCTTTTGCCTTGCAGAAACAGAATCGACTGTCCCTGTAGAATATCTATACTCTGGATTTGTCTGTTGTTCCGTGTGATGACATTAACTCATCCTTCTATCACTTACCTTTGCTGTAAATGAAAGTTAGCTCCTTATAACACTATATGTTAACTAAACTGGAATTAAAATTTTTTTTAGGGGCGCCTGGGTGGCGCAGTCGGTTAAGCGTCCGACTTCAGCCAGGTCACGATCTCATGGTTCCTGAGTTCGAGCCCCGCGTCAGGCTCTGGGCTGATGGCTCAGAGCCTGGAGCCTGTTTCCGATTCTGTGTCTCCCTCTCTCTCTGTCCCTCCCCCGTTCATGCTCTGTCTCTCTCTGTCCCAAAAATCAATAAACGTTGAAAAAAAAATTAAAAAAAAAAAATTTTTTTTAAAAGATTTTGGTTTCACTGCACGAATATAAGACCAAAGTGTGTGTACGTATGATTAAACTACAAAATATAAAATAGTATGTAAATGTACACAAAAAATGAATCAGTTAGAAAAACTTCTTACATAGACTTGTGTATAAAAATAAAAGATATTCAATCTCTTAAGTAGTTAGTGAAATTAAAATAAAAATAAAGAGCTGTCATTAAAAAAAAAGAGGGGTGCCTGGGTGACTCAGTGAGCTAAAGCATCTGATTCTTGATTTCAGTTGGAGCCCCACATGGGGCTCTGTGCTGACAGCACGGAGCCTGCTTGGGATTTTCTCTCTCTCCCTCTCTGTCTGTTCCTCCCACGCACATGCTCACTCTCTCTCTCTCAAAATAAATGAATAAACTTTTAAAATATATTAGAAAAAGAAAAAGAAAGTTAGCTCTTCAGGCCTGCTTAAATTCAGGTTCGAATGAGTTGAGGTTGAGGCTGTGGACTTCTGGAGGCATCTGATGTCAGGTTGTCCTGCTTTCAGCAATGCAGGGATCAATCAGTGATCGGTTCCCGTGGCAAGAGCCTGATCCCTCCAGGTAAAGTTTCCGATCAGCATTTCATCTAATGCTTTTTGTCCACTGACGACCATTGACTGGATCAATTATCTGACGAGGGATTTCAAAATGCTGAGTTTCTATCATTCCTTCCACATTTATTTATTTAAGTTTATTTATTTTGAGAGAGAGAGAGCGCGCGTGTGAGAGAGTGCGTGCAAATGCAGGAGGGGCAGAGAGAGAGGGAGAGAGAATCCTGAGCAGGCTGGCACTGCTCTGGGCTGCTGGCTAGGGGCTTGCTTGGGATCCTCTCTCTCTCTCTCTCTCTCTCTGTCTCTCTGTCACTCTCTCTCAGAATAAATAAAAACTTAAAAAAACAATTTAAAATCTTAAAAAAAAATAGAACAGATTGTTGGGTGATAATGTGATAAAACAAAGTGTTAATTGTTGAATTTAGATGGTGGTTATATGGGTTTTTCCTGCTCAATTTATTCCTTTTTCAGTTTTTAATTTATCATGAGACGGTTCATCACAAAATGTTGGAAAATATATGTATCTAAGAATCTATATTTCTGAAGAGTGAGCTTGGGGGTAAGGATGGAGCTTTTTAGGCTATGTATTTCATATAAAGCAAAAATTGTAAATGATCCTTTGAAATAGTAATTCCACTTTAGGAGCCTATCCTAATAATTTTTTTAAGTTAATTTGAGAGAGAGAGAGCGAGAGCAAGAGAGAAAGCAGGGGAGGGGGAGAGAGATAGGGAGACAATCTCAAGCAGGCTCCACACTGTGTGCAGAACCTGATGTGGGGCTCAAACCCATGAAATGCAAGATTACAATCTAAGCTGAAATCAAGAGTCAGACACTAAACCAGTGTTGAGTGGCCACCCAGGCACCCTGCTAATATAGTAATTCTAAATATGGAAAATATAGAAATATAGAAAAAAATTTCATGCTGGAATTATAAAAAACATTTGGAAATATCCTGAATGTCCAGTAATAGAATGATCACATGGTATAGTAATTAGGTTCATTTTAAATGGTAAAGGCAGTGTAATAACACAGCAAACGCTTATGGCACATTTCATGAAAAAAACTGTGATACAAAATTTTATCAACATGATTACAATGATTTTTTTTAAAGGTGTTCCTAATTATTTTTAAGGTTTATTCATTTTTTTGAGAGAGAGACAGAGTGCGAATGGGGAAGGGGCAGAGAGAGAAGGAGACAGAATCTGAAGCAGGCTCCAGGCTCAGAGCTGTCAGCACAGAGCCCGACACGGGACTGGAATCCACAACCAAGAGATCATGACCTAAGAAGTTGGACTCTTAACCAACTGAGCTATTCAGGAGCCCAATGATTTTTTTTTTTTTTAATGGTATACACACACCCCATAGTGTTATCATATGACCAACAATTCCACTCTTAGGTAGATATCCAAGAGAAATGAAAATGTCTTTTTATGTCCACACAAAAACTTGTATATGAAAGTTCACAGCAGCATTATTCAAAATGGCCAAAAAGTGGAAACAGTCAAATATCTTTCAACTGGTAAATGAGGAAACAAAATGTGGTATATCCATACAATGGAATATTACCCAGCAATAAATACAGCACTGAACCTGCTACAGCATGGATGAATCGTGAAAACAGTATGCTGAGAGAAGCCAGACACAAAGGACACATATTGTAGGAGTCCATTTATTTGAGATGTCCAGAACAGGCAAATCTATAAGAGTAAATTAGTAGTTACCTAGGGCTGGGGGGAGGGGAATATGGGATTTTGTGGGTATTAAGGAACATGTTCTAAAATTGGTTGTGGTGAGGATTGCACAACTCTCTGAATATATTAAAAACCAGGGAACTCTACACTTTAAATGGGTGAATTGTATATGAATTATATCTCAGTAAAGTTGTTACAAAAAAGGTTTTTCTAGTGGTACCCATAGGAAATTGGAAGAAAACACGTATTTGAGGTGGTGGAATTATAGGTAATTAGAATAAATTCGACTTCTTTGTATTTTCCAGTTGTTACGAGTATGTATTATTTTTTATTTCTTAAGTAAACTCTATCCCTAAGGTGGAGCTCCAATTCAGACTCCGAGATCGAGTCTCACGCTCCACCGGCTGAGCCAGCCAGGCATCCTGAATATGTATGGATTACTTTTACAAGTTGAAAAGAAACGTTTTTAAAAAGCACCAGATGCACATTCCATTTAAATGTAAATAGCCAGCATTAGACCCATTCCTCTTACCTCTCTGTAGGTTGCAGTTTTTACATACAAGCTTATCACAGTATTTTCTTAATATATCTTCATAATTTGTTGCAGACATTATATTTATATATTTTTTCTTTATATACATAAACGCATACACACTGCGGTTTGGGCAGGAGGGAGCAACGAGTTGTGGCCGATCGGGAGGGTGGGGAATGGGGGGAGGGCCATATCAACCCAGGTGCCCTGCCAGCCCTCTCCTCCAAAGTAGCTCCCCTGCCTAACAGCCCAAAGCCCCTTTTTCCACTCTCCCCTTCCACCATACCCACAGGCCCCCACCACAGGGTCTCTTCCGGGTCTGGTCTCACCCTTACCTGGGGTCGCAGCCCCTTCCCTCTGGCCCGGGATTCGGAAAAGTGGCCAGGACCCGCCCTTCCTCCTCCCGGGGCGGTCGCACACGCAGGGGGGCAGAGCTCCCCTCGCCTAGGGTCGCAACTCCCTCCCTCGCGAAGGCGGCGGGGGGCGGGGGGGCACCGGTTACAGGCATGGGTCCCTGCTTCACCAGCGGTAGAGTCGCAGGCCGCGGGTCCAGGACGCGCCCTCCCACGGCCGGGGTCCCCCTAGCCCGCCAGGAAATCCTGGTCCCTCCCCCAGGCCGGCGGCCCCTCCTCCGGAGCCATGGAGCCGGGCCCGGGGGCCCCGGGCTCTCCCGCGGAGCATCCGGAGGCCAGGCCCGAAGTCTCCGAGTCCGAGGCGGCCGCGCAGACCGCGTCGCCTTCGCGGGAGGCGGCGGACGACCTTCCGCCCTCGTCGCCCTCGGGGCTCTCCTCGCGGCCGCCGACCGCGAGCCTGGGCGCCGGCAGGCCGCCGCTTTGCCAGGCCGGGTGGGGCGGGATGGCGGCCGGCACATTTCTGGAGGCCGGCCTGGCCCGGGTGCTCTTCTACCCGACGCTGCTGTACACCCTGTTCCGCGGTAAGGTGCCTGGCCGAGCGCGCCGCGACTGGTACCACCGCATCGACCCCACGGTGCTGCTGGGCGCGCTGCCGCTGCGGAGCATGACGCGCCGGGTGAGCCGGGAAGGGAGGCCCGGCCGAGCCGGGCCTGGGAGCCGGCGAGCGCCGCCCGCGCCTCGGCGGCCCTCTCTGAGCCCTGTCTTTGCCTCGGCAGCTGGTACAGGACGAGAACGTGCGCGGGGTGATCACCATGAACGAGGAGTACGAGACGCGGTTCCTGTGTAACTCCTCAAAGGTGAGGGGCCAGGAGCGGGGGCTCGGGCAGCGGCGTCCGCCAGCCTACACCGCCACCCTGGGTCTAGGAGAGCCGGAGGAGGTTGGGGGAGAGGGAGCTGCGGGTGCTCGTACCCGTGAGACACGTGCCCCAGGCTTTTTCGCCGCTTCAGGAGGGGGGTCTGGTCCTCTAAGCTTTAATGACTGCGGCTGGAGGTAGAAACTAATTATGAAAAAGAAACTGATATGAAAGGCATTTAAAAGTGGAATTGAGGGGCGCCTGGGTGTTCAGTCGGGTAAGGGCCAACCCCCCCCCCCCCCCCCCCCCCGCTTTGGGCTCAGGTCTTGATCCCCTGTTAGTGAGTTGGAGCATTGAGAAGTGAGATGATTTATTTTCAGAAATAATCAAATAAAATCTGTGCCGTCTAGTTAACAATAGGCTTACAACCTATTGGAAATACCCCCGCCCTCTTAAATAAATCTCCTTACAGCTTGCTGCCCACTGATAGACCCCTGAAACATGCGGAACATGACCTTCCTCGAACTCATGGCTGCCTTAATGTTTTTATTACCTAGGTTTACTAAAAGTCAAGTAAGCTTATGTTATCTCAGCTGCAATTTGTTGGCAAAAAGACACTTAAAAATGTTAATTTTCACTGGAGACTAAAGTTTCTAAAAGTTAAAATTCTGCTAAATGCAGTTAATGCTGATGGAAATAAGGAAAGCAACTTTGTATGTAAAAGTAGATATGTTAAAAAAAAAAAAAAAAAAAAGAGTGGCGCCTGGGTGGCTCAGTCTGTTAAGTGTCTGGCTTTGGCTCAGGGCATGGTCTCCTGGTTTGTGAGTTCGAGCCCCGGGGCGGGCTCTGTGCTGATAGCCCAGAGCGTGGAGCCTGCTTCGGATTCTGTATCTCCCCCTCTCTCTGCCCCTCCCCTTCTCGCGATTTGTGTCTGTCTCTCAATAATAAATAAATGTTAAAAAAAAAAAAAAAAAAAAAAAAGGGAATCCATTTTTATTGGAGGTAAAAAGAAAAAAAAATAATTTTGTCCTGAATCAGATTAGTAGTTTGGAGAGGAATGGCTTCGGACAAAATCTAAATGCAAAGGAAAGTTGTAGAAGGTTTGTGAAGGGAAATCTTTGGAAAGGAATATTATGTGGTCAGGACAGACTAAAGTTAAAATGAATGGATTTTAAAAGTACACTGGTAGAAAATTTAAATTGCCTCTCCTCTGATCTAAAAGTTGGGGAGGGGCACCTGGGTGGCTCAGTCATTTAAGCATCCGACTTCAAATTGGGCTCAGGTCATGATCTCACAGCTAGTGAGTGTGAGCCCTAAATCCGGCTCTGTGCTGACAGCCTGAAGCCTGCTTCAGATTCTGTGTCTCCCTTTCTCTCTCTGCCTCTCCCCACTCATGCTCTGTCTCTCTCTCAAAAATAAAAATAAACATAATAAAAGCTGGGGAAATGGTGGCAATACCCTCGCTGCGGGCTTCCAAATGCTCCACATTTATGTTATTTCTGCAAGGCATATGAGGTATGGAGGATTATAACATACAAAGGGCTTTTACTGGGATACATGGGAGCCGTTTTGCTACACTTAGCCCAGTGTATGCTGACTTGTACTTAAAAACATGCACTTCTAGGGGAGCCTGGGTGGCTCAGTCGGTTAAGTGTCTGACTTCTGCTCAGGTCATGATCTCACCACCATTTGAGTTCAAGCCCTGGAGCCTGCTTTGGATTCTGTATCTCCCTCTCTCTCTGTCCCTCCCCCACTCATGCTCTGTCTCTCTCTCTCAAAGACAAACATTAAAAACAACAACAACAAAAGAAAAACACATGCACTTCTGTTCCCTGCTGCCCACCTTATCCAGGCCCTCCCTGTAACAGGCGGGCCTCCCCTACGAGAAGCTAGAGTGCCAGAAGGAGAAACACAGGGAGACACCACCATGATAAGATCACAAGTACCTTTTTCATTGCAAGGTTTAACACAGGTAAAAGAATAGGTAAATTTTCTGATGATCTGGATAAAATATAGAGGCCTTTCAGAATATTAGGAATGTTTTTTTTTGAGTTGGCCTGGAAAGAAATAATGCTTTTGTTGAATCAGACTCTTAATGAGATAGAGAAGCGTTCTGTTTTGGCAGCAGCTGAGAGATATGGGGATGATTGACTCCTTAATTATCATGGGACTGGAAGTCCTATAGGGAGCTCCCAGTTCCCTACTGGGGTTCAGGCAGTTCCTCCCCAAGATCCTAATTGGGACTATGATAATCCCATTGCAGAATGGTATCGTTGCCACTTCCAAGAAATCAAAGGAGGTCGAAGGTTAAAATCTTAAATCATGCTAAATTAGCCACTATTTTACAGACACAGGATGAAAGCCTGGTGGCCTTCCTGAAAAGGTTAAAGTTAAATATACAGCTATCTCCCCTGTCACCCCCTGCCAAAGCTCAGATGATTCTAAAGGACAAATTTGTCACTCATTCGGCTTCCCAAGGTCCTGGCACCAGTGCCATTTATGTGGCTATTTAGGGCACTGGAAACAAGAATGTCCTCAGAGGGGCAATGGAAGTTGAAACCCCCATAAGCCATGCCCCTGGTGTGGAGTCAGTCACTGGAAAATCTGAATGCCCTCGGGGACCTGAAAGGCTCAAATAACCAGTGCCCCTGAAAAGAACTGATCTCGCCCGAGGTTCTTCATGGTTGGCTCCCCTGAACCAACTTTATTGGAAACCCAGAGCCTCAGGTAACTCTGGAAATAGAAGGAAAGCCAGTTGATTTCCTTCTTGACACTGGAGCCACCTTTTCTGTCCTTTCCATTCCCGGCCAACCATCCAAATGCAGAGTAACGATTAGAGGTGTCTCCAGAAAACTTAAGACTAACTTTTTCTCTCAGCCTCTGGGGTGTATACAGGGAGACTTTTTTTTTTTTTTTTTTTCACATTCTTTGTTTTTATAATGCCAGAGAGCCCCACTCCCTTGCTAGAAAAAGACATTATGACTGAATTAGGGACTATAGTGCTACTCCCTCCAGGACGGATAAACAGTTGCCTAAACTTATAGTAATCTGGATATCAAAGGTCAGTCTTTCCTTGAGGTAAAATTAAATACGCCTTATGGAGTTGTTCCTATGGAAACTTGATGGGCAAAGGAAGATTTTGAGGACTGAGAACCAAAAACCAGTTCAAAAGCTTAATTATTCTAAGCAACAATATCACAAGATCCAAATAAATATGGAAGAGGGCGGAAAAGCTATAGTTGGAAAAAAAAAAAAAATTGACCAGACAGTTCAGGGACTTTTGGATGGCTACAGTACATCTTTACATCCCATGGTGTGACCTCCTTCCTAGGAGGCATTGCGTTTGGAATATTAATGCTTGTTGATCTAATATTCTTTTTGTATGTCATTTGTAGAAGCCGTTGCACATATGCCAGAAAAATAAGAAAATTTTGCTAACCTAAGACGTTCCAAATACCCTCTCATTATTTTGGACCTCTGGATCAACCTCTGAACCTGCCCTGACTGCCATACCCTTTCAGCAGGAAGCAGTTAAGATCAGTCATCATCCCAATTCCTAATGGGAATTAGGAGTCACGTGTTCAAAGTGGGGAATATGATATGAAAAGATGGGATTCAGTAGGCAGAGAGGGAAAGGTTAGGACCTGAGGTCCCTGGGTGGAAACACACACACACACACACACACATTTTGGAACAATGCTGGGAGTGCAGCCGCAGCAAACCCTCTGGGGGCAGGGGAGGAAGATTCCTCTTAAGAAACAAATGTCTGTGCCTTGTGCCCAAAATAACCTAAAAATGAAAACAGAATCTACTTAGAAAAGAAGAGGAGGGATTGTGAGAAATTAAGTGAGAGGATTTATTTTCAGAAATACCAAATATAAGCTGAGTTGTCTAGTTAACAATAGGTTTAGACCCTATTGGAAATATATACGAACCCCTCACCCCAGCACAATGGAGTCCCAAATCTCCTTTGGGAGACCTTTCACTTCCTGGTTCTTCTTCCCCTCTCCTGCCGGCTTATTTTTCGCAGGCTTTGCAATGAGCACGTGCCAAAGAACTGAGGTCTCTGCATCACCTCAAGGAATGTACATTTGTTCCAATCAGATTACTTTTTGGCCTTACATGGGCATAGGCGACTTCCAGGTAAGGCTGTAATCTCTGTAGTACTTAGCCAATGAGGAATCAGGGGAACGACTTCATGCTAGGAGATAAATTGCCTGCTGCAACTGCCCCGAGTGTGCCTGTCCATCAGGCACCTGCTCTCGTAAGAATGTTGATTAAACCCTGGCCTCACTGTGCTCTGAGTCTCCGCGTCCCTTCTTTGAATGGGCCAGTAGGCTTATTTCTCACAAGGCCTGCATAGGGCTCTGCACTGATGGTGAGAGTTGGTTTGGGATTCTCTCACTCTTGAAATAAATAAGTGTGTATATATATAAAGTAGAATTGACAAAGTCTGACTACTCCTTTGTACACAAAGGTATTTTTAATTTCAGTAACTCAAGTCAGTAACCAAACCGAAAGGCAACTTCTCTATGGCTTGCTGATTTCATTCATTCAACACTCACTCAGCACTAAGGTCAGGCATTGTCTTAGGCATTTAAGATGAAGGCCCTATAAACTCTAAGAAGAAAAGCCACCTCCAGCCCCCAAGAGAAATTTATAAAACAACCCATTGAAAAAGTGTATGATTCATTTGGCATTGATGGAATTTTTACTCATATGTTAACGATGTATGGAACTCCAGAGAATTGTCGTAAAAGAGTGCAGACCTAAAACATAATTTTCATTGAGTTTGAAAGCTTGTTTGTGGAACTAAGGTTATTAGACACTGTGCTGTCTTTATATAAAGATGTTGCCCTGTCTTTATAGTGTTTGCCATCTATTAGCACTTTTTTTGTCCTTCTTGTTTATTGTACTGATACAGCCTAATGAAGATGCTGTTATTTCAACTGGTAGGGTTTTTTTGTAACCTTAAAAATGGACTCACATTTAAGATACATTGATTAGTGATGGCATACTTTTTTAAAAAGTTTATTGAGAGAGCGCGGGAGGGGCAGAGAGAGAGGGAAAGAGAGAATCCCAAGCGGGATCCACACTGTGAGTGCAGAGCCCATCGCAGGGCTCAACTCACAAACTGTGAGATCATGACCTGAGCAGAAATCAAGAGCCCCTGACACTTAACTGACTGAGCTACCTAAGCACCCTGATGACATACATTTTTAAGAAATGGACAACAGTTCCTTGGATTTCCTAAAGTACTTTGCTACAAGGCCTCAGGAATTATTAGCCAAAATGGTAAATGTTCCTTAGTGTGATCATTCCTGTGGAACAAGAGTCACAAAAAGTACTTGGTCTCTGGCTGTGAGGCATTGACACTTGTATGATGCAGCTATATTATCCAACTAGCCTAGAGAAAAAAAATCTCCAAGGCAGTGGTTCTCACATTTTAATAAGCCTAAATATTATCTGGAAGTCTTGTTAAAATAGCAGATTCCTATGTACAACCCCTGAGAAATTATGACTTGGGAACTTTAGGGTGGGGTCCAGGAATGTGAATATTTAGCAAGCTCCCTAGGTATATCTGGTATAATTGATACAAAGTCACATGCTGCAAAATTGCTGTTTTGTGTTAATTTCATACACAGTATAAAATATTGACCTTCACTCAGTGATAAAGTCTTTGGTTCCAGCTAGACAGATTAATAACCATTAGCTGGAGCCTATCAGGACTCTCTTTTTTTTTTTAAAGATTTTATTTTTAAGTAATCTCTATGCCCAAGATGGGGCTAGAGATCAAGAGTCATATGCTCTACTGAGTCACATGCTTAACCTAGAGATCAAGAGTCACATGCTGTACTGAGCCAGCCAGATGCCCCCCTATCTGGAGTCTCAAGGTAAAAATTCAAATAAATAAATAGTCTGATAATGCCAGAGGGCTTATTTCCCCTATTGCTTATTCTTTTCTTCTTCTGAAGTGATAATACTGCATTAATAAAGGTAGGTGCATTGTTTTAATTTTAAAATGGTAACTCTATTTTCTACCATGCAATCTCAAAAAAAAAAAAAAAAAAAGGTAAAGTAAAAAGGACACTTATAGATAAAGAAATAGAAAGCTCTTGCAAAATATAGTACCCCAATCCTGCAGCTGCGTCACTACACGGGTGCCAAGATTATCCATAAAGTTACACAACTTTTGTAGATGAATTTTAATATAGCTAATATTTTGCAGCTGAAGATAAAATACCCAACGTGTACTTTAAGAACATTTTAGGGGTCTGGGTGGCTTACTCGGTTAAGCATCCAACTCTTTTTTTTTTTTTTTCTTTAATGTTTATTTTTGAGAGAGAGTGTGTGTGTGAGCAGGGAAGGGGCAGAGAGAGGGAGACACAGAATCCGAAGCAGGCTCCAGGCTCCGAGCTGTCAGCACAGGGCCCAATATGGGGCTCGAACCCACAAACTGTGAGGTCGTGACCTGAGCCGAAGTTGGACACTTAACCGAGCCACCCAAGCGCCCCAGCATCCAACTCTTGATTTCGGCTCGGGTCATGATCTCATGGTTTTGTGAGTTCCAGCCCTGTGTTGGGCTCTGTTCACTGACCACTGACTGAATGGAGCCTGCTTGGGATTCTCCCTCTCTCCCTTTCTCTCTGCCCCTCCCCTGCTCACGCTCTGTCTCAAATAAACTTAAAAAAAATTTTTTTTAAATATTAGACATAATTCTAAATCAGTAGCACAGCTGTTGTTTGATCAAAGACCAACCATGCAGGTCAGCCATTTTAAAGGCATTTCTGTAAGAAGTTTCTTGTTTAAAAAAAAGTGAACAGTGTATTTACACTGTAGTAAACTCTGAAGCTTCCTTGTTGTTTTGCTGCTTCTTAGGAGCCCATATTCATAGCACTCATGTCAGGTTTCTTTCATTCTCTTTTTTATGCTGGCGGACCTGGTTCCAGGAGTGGAAGAATGTAGGAGTTGAGCAGCTGCGACTCAGCACAGTAGACATGACTGGAGTCCCAACCTTGGCTGACCTCCAGAAAGGAGTCCGGTTTGCTCTCAAGTATCAGTCGCTGGGCCAGTGTGTCTACGTGCATTGTAAGGCTGGGCGTTCCAGAAGTGCTACTATGGTCGCAGCGTATCTGATTCAGGTAGGAAAGGTCTTTCTGGACTGGTCCATTTACAGCAGATTTCTAGAACTTCAGTAGCATGGTCTATTGGCAGGCCTTCCTAGAAGGAGCCATGTCCCCAGTTACAGGCTGTTGGGAGATGGAAAGCACCTGGATTTTGCGGATAGGCTGACCTCTGGCGTTGCTACCTACCAGATGTGTGACCTTAGGCAAAAGTGTCTTCCCCTCTCTGATGCTCAGTTTCCTCAAACTAAATTTGTTCTGAGGTTTGAACGAGAAAGTATGTCAAGCACTGACCTACAGCAGGCACTCAAAAAATGAAGCGCAAAGGATGTTAACACCAGTAAAAGGCTAAAGCACTTTTTATAAATAGCACTCAGGAAATCCAGTACTTTAGGTAGTAGTGCTGATCACTTATAGCCCTATAGTACTCAAGATTTCTTAAAGTATTTCAGAATAAAGTTCTAGACATTTGTGTCTAGAAACAGAGGCTCCAATGGAATTTTGCCTATCACCTTATGACTGGTAGGTGTGATACTTTCAAGAGTATTTACAAGCAAATACTCTTTAGTCCATTACTACCTGTTATACACCCCCCAACTTGACTCATTTTTGTTACCTATCTGGCCCCGTAGAGCATTTATTAAGTTATGTGGATAGTTTAAGGAAAAAGGAAATGTACATGTAATAGGCATCGCTCTGAGTTACTGTGGACTGGTAAGTACATGATTTAACAGTATTAAAGCTTTGATCATTAGGACTCCATTTACTGGAAATGGGTTCTCAGGAGGATATTTTGGGCTGAGTGAGAATTGACTCAGAGGGCTTGAAATCTGTAGATTCTTTGTTCTTTTGAGTTCTAAACCAATATGTATCCTTAGAACACAAAGATAACCCTCCTGGTAAATCTAAAAAGTGCTGTTTTCCCAGCCACGGTGACAAGTTACATAAAAACATCTACCATGTACTCTCTCCAGGAAACTTCTAACCAACAGCCCAGCTCCCAGAGGACATCTGATAGGCCTATGCCGGCTTGAAATAGGATCTCAGCTTTGCATGTTCAACCTTCTTTTTTCAGGGTTTGGCAGAGCAAGAATTAGGTAGAAAGACTGACTTGACCTCCCAGCCCATTGCAAGTATTGTGGGACTAGTTGGCCGAGGGAATAAAAGTGCCCCCCACCCCCGCCATTTATAATATATGGGGCATGTTTTTTAACTCCCCTCAAAATGGAGTTTTTAAAATAATGAAATTCTAAGGGCCTTTAGCATCTGTTATTAGGTCAAGAACACCTTAACACCTCCTCCTTTCTTTCTCTGATTTCCCAATCCTGTACTTCAGGTGTACAACTGGAGTCCAGAGGAGGCCATAAGAGCCATCACCAAGATCCGGTCACACATCCACATCAGATCTGGCCAGTTGGAAGTTCTTAAAGAGTTCCACAAGGAGATTACTGCAGGGGCAGCAAAGAAGGAGACTTACCACACATCACAGACGTGAAATACACAGATTAGAAAGAACTCAAGACGACCCTGCTTGCTACAGAATTAAATAGTGTAACAGGACCAAGGGGGCTTAAGCCCAGACTTGACAAAGCAGGAATGTGCTAAGTAATGGATAATTTCACTCCCCTTGTCTTGTTTCACTTTCCTGAAGTAACACTGTTGTGTGCCAAGAGAGAGATTTAGTGTGGCTTCAATTCACTGGCTAAGGGGATATGGAATGAGGGTTTTTGTTTTCTTGAATAGGGTCAAAGAACTCGATTGTGTATCTAACACTGTGCCTAATGATACTTAGCCCAACTTAAAGACATTTAAACACTAGGAAGGAGAGGAGAAATACTCAGCTCAGGCTCTTTGCCACTGTCAGACCCCAATTCACTGGCTCCCCAGGGCTCTGTTCCCTTTTGGAGCAGTGATTCTGGATGTAGAAAAGGAAGTATGGGATCCAAGCAGCTTAGAAATGTGTGGGTATGCAATCAATTTTCCCTAGGGAAGTCACTCCTTCAGAATTCAAAACAGACACACAGATCCCTTCAAAAACTTTTATTTGTACGAACAGTTCCTAGCTCTTAGTTTATCTTAGAGCTTTTAAAAGAGTAGAGACCTTATATATTTAAGTTTGAAAAAAGTTTCTGCTATTAATCAGAAATAATCCTTTCTACTTCTTTCTGGCTTACCCCTTGGAGTAAGCCAAAAATAAAACCATATTGTACGTTTCCTGACAGAGATGAGAAAACAACAGACACAAGTCCTGAATTCTAGAGTTGATGCTTGCTGGTGAAGGACACCTTCAGCTTAGAGCATTCTCCCAACCAAAGCCTGAAGGAAAACTCTAACACCTAATTCTTTGTGGAAAAATTACCAACTACCCACTTTGCAGGCTATAGAAAAAAGGAAGATGGGGCACATTTCCGTCTGTCCTGGATCAGAGGTGCTTAAGTTACTTAACACTGATCAGGTAAAGAGGGGAGGCTGTGCCTATGATCTGAGAAAAGGCTTGTTCTATGAGGCACAGGATTACCAGGGGACGGCAGAGGACAGGCTTGTCTACTCTCCGTTCAAGCAGCCAGCTCAACAGCAGCAGTCTAAAAGCCCCAAATGGAACACCCCTATGGGTTCAGGAGGGACTGAGGGGCTGCCCTTTCTAACATGTGCCAAAAAAATAACATAGTACTCTGATCGGGGCCACAGAGACTTTGAGTTTGGATGGATAGGTGCTGGAAAAGGGGAGGGCAAAAGTCAGCTGCTTTTCCCCTATAGCCTTAGGCCAACACAAACTGCAAATTAGTAAGCAGCACCTTAATGCCTCTGGTGACAGTTATAGCTGAAGTGGCAGGGTCAAGCTTGTAGGTGTTGGCATCCCCCTTTTTATATCGGTCCCGGAAAACATAGATACTCCCATTACAGCTGGCGATCTTCCAGAGGGATGGGGCAGAGCTCCAGGCCTCAGGAAGGCAAAGCCGGGTAAAGCTGTCTAGGAGGGGATTGTAGCACACCAGGGAGTCCCCTTCAGCCACGATGAACACCAGATCCTTATGCACAGCTGCGTGCATGCGGCCCGCGAAGGGCAGAACATAGGGCTTCACGTGGCATTTGTCTGTCTCTGTGTCAAAGCACTGGATGAGTCGGGAAGGTTTGGTAAAGAAGTCCAGGTCATTCTCCTCCCCCCCTAGTAAGTAGATGATCCCGTTAAGGTTGGCACCAGCAGCCCCTGACACAGCCACCTCTAGCTGGGTTGTCTCTGTCCAGACGTTATCACCTACCCGATAATAGATAACTGCATTGGAGAGGGTATCCTGCAGTGTCTTGCCACCCAATGAATATATGGCATCTTTCCCAGGCACAGACACCAGGGTGTGCTGGAGCCGGTCCCGGGGCAAAGGTGCACACCATTCCCAGTCCACAGTGGCATTGTTGCACTTCCACATGCGCCGTGGGATGGACCCTCCCACCACGTATAAGTCTCCACCATGCTTGCAGGCTGCAGTGATCTGGTGGCACAAGCTGTTTTGGCCACTTACACTGATGGAGTCATCTTCCGCACAGTGTAAGGACACAGCCAACGAGTGGGTACGAGATGACTCTTTCCCGATCAGGTAAATGTGCACATTCTCCCCGATCTCCTATTGGCAAAATTAAAATTATAGATGACATCTATCAGTTCTAGGCTAAGACTCAGCTGAGACACAGCTCTAAAGGTTCTGGACCACACACTTGTATCTTGCTCTAACCCGCTACTTCCCTCTGGTTACTGTATGCCATCCTGACTCTCACCTTTCAGTCATTATATGCTGGGGCAGAGAATCTGTTGCTCTCATCCTGAGCTGCTGGTTTAGGAAAAACGTACTTAGGATTAATGCAATGGTGAAAGTAGTTCTCTCAAGGAACTTTATGGAGCTCAGAGGCTGAGCTATGGTTTCTAGGCTCATGCACACATCCTCCTCCCCAGTTCTTAACTTTGAGCCAGAGGTGACTTAATCACCATCACCAGGTATCAAAGAGGCCAGATCAGTAGATGGCTGGAATGTATAGATATTATGGTGTCCCAACCCTAAAGCGAAATCTGCCTTACCTTCAAGCTAGTCCTGAGTGACTCTGCAAAAGCCTCTCTTTCTTCTTTATTAAAATTGATCCAGGCTTCTATTGCCTCTGTTGGGTTCTGAGAACATGGAACTCCATCTGTGAGAGCCAGAGGAAAGGCATGGTCAATGGCAATCCAACAATCCAAAAGGGAAATTTAGAGCCAGTGGCTTTAAAGATACAAACCACTTTGTTATACTACCACCATGTATGTATGTGCGTGTGTATAAGAAGTTAACCTACATTGCATTATTTCTTTTAATCAGAATGGACGACTTGATATGCTCATATTTGCCATGGAAGCAGTCTATAGGCTGCAGAGCTCACACCTGCTAAAGCATAGCATACCTCACTAGCAGGGCCAGGATTGTTTACCTACAATTGCCGCATCACTTAAAAAGTTTCTTTTTTTTAATTTTATTTTTTAATGTTTATTTTTGAGAGGGAGAGAGACAGAGCACAAACGGGAGGTGCAGAGAGAGAGGGAGACACACAGCATCTGAAGCAGGCTCCAGGTTCTGAGCTGTCAGCATAGAGCCTGATGCAGGGCTCGAACTCACAGACTGCGAGATCATGACCTGAGCTGAAGTCGGATGCTTAACTGGCTGAGCCACCCAGGTGCCCCTCACTTAAAAAGTTTCTTATGTAAGGGCACCTGGATGGCTCAGTCAGTTAAGCCTCCGACTCTTGGTTTTGGCTCAGGTCATGATCTCAGTTCCTGGGATCAAGCCCTGGGTTGGACTCTGTGCTGTTAATGTGGAGCCTGCTTGGGATTCTCTCTCTCTCTCATTCTCTCTCAATAAACTTTAAAAAAATAAGTTTTTTAAAAATAATTTTAAGTTTATTTATTTTATTTATTTATTTATTTTGAGAGAGAGAGGGAGAGAAAATCCCAAGCAGGCTCCACGCCATACGTGCAGAGCCTGATACAGGGCCCGAACCCATGAACCTCGAGATCACAACCTAAGCCAAAACCAAGAGTCAGATTCTTAACCAACTGAGCCATCCCCCCACCGCCAAAGTAAGCTTCGTTTTAAAAAAGTTCCTTATGTAAATACCTTGACCCATCAATTTACTTAGATAACTAGTCCCACAAGTACGTGCAAAGTACAGGATAGATGAGAACAATTATACACAAAAGATACCAGAGTATAAATACAAACAGCTCCTCACTACATTTTGGGGGTGAGCCCTGCTTTTTTTCTAATTCAACACTTGTATATAGACCCTTGAAAAACATGGGTTTGAACTATGTGGGTCCACTTATATGCGGGTTTTATTCAATAAATACAGTACAATATTGTAAATGTACTTTCCCTTCCTTATGATTTTCCCAATAACGTTTTCTTTTCTCTAGCCTTATTGTAAGAACACAATACATACAGTACATGACACGTACAACATACAAAATATGTGTTAACGGTTTTTGTTATTGATAATGCTTCTGGTCGACAGAAGGCTATTTGTAAAGTTTTGGGGGAGTCAAAAGTTACACATGGAATTTTGACTTCGCAGAGGTTGGCAGTCCTAATCCCCACGTCGTTCAGGGGTTAACTGTGTATTGCACAGTACTATTATATTTTCCAGGTTTCCTCCCCTAAAAGGGATTGCCTGTGACAACAGCTAACTCGCAGCTGAATCTCTCAGAAGGCATCTAAATTCCTACCAGGAATAATAATGTAAATTAACACCAGAAAGCCTGAAGGCTCCTTTCTCCTGAACTAGAATGTCCACTAAACAGCATATGCAAGTAGCTGAGTATGACGGGCCCCATCCCTCAACTTACCCGAGATGATATCAGTGAGCAGATGGTGGGGCAGGTGGAGAAATTCCTCTGTGCTCTGCAGCTGGGCCAGGTGGGCCTTGGCACAGTGTTTGGCGGCAGTGTACAGCTCAGGATCGCTGTGCCTGTCTGCCAGCCACATCACCTGAAGGCAGTTCCCCACCTGCACGGTGCGGGCCAAGAACCGAGAACATTCCTCAAAGAGAGACGTCAGCTGATACATGTCTGACACCTCATAAATTTCCTGCAGCTCTTCAGCTCGAAGTTTCACAGTCCCGTGGTAGATATAATCAACCAGGAGCTGGAAGACAGACTCACTGACATCCTGCAGTACAATTACCCGGTTGTGAGCCTCCTTCAGGTTGGAAGTGAACATGGACCGGAAAAAGCAGCTCTGAGCTGAGAGGACCAGCCGGTGGAGCTGAAACTCCCGGCCTTCCACCGAAATGGTGACATCAGCAAAGAGCTCTTCCTCCAGACACAGTTTCATGATGCCCTGAGCCACACGGCCTGAGTGTGACCGATCTTTGAAAGTGTAGTTCACAAAGTAGTTTTCATCCATGGATGCTCCAGGCTCCTCTGGTGATTCCATGGCAGCCAACTTCTCTCTCTGCCAGCTGTCTGCAAAGCAATACCACCCTGAGTAATGGGGAATTCACAGTCTATGAATCCAACTGTTCAATTTATGGAGGGAGAAGGTAAAAGTGAGAGCAAAGTGGGCCAAGATTGGCCTTGGTCCTGGCCCTAATGACATCTCAGAAGCTCTCCTTCAACCGAAGCTGGGTTCATTTTCCTGCAGTGACACTCCATTCCTAATGAAATCGATAAAACGTCCTACTCTGGGTGTTTCCGTATAAAAACAATATTCCTTTCCATGATGTAATAAAAACCTGGCTATTTAGGTCAACACATGAGAGCAAGCGACTGGAGGAAATCTATGATATTAAAAGCCTTACTAACCAAATGACTATTGGGCATAAAACTAGTGAGGCTCTGGGCAGGAGAACCCAATAGACCCCAGCGACCTTCTGGTCGAGGCCCCTCTTCCCCCACGTGCATGGAGTCCAGACCTTCCAATATGAGGCTTGGCCTGGGACATCTGTTAGCTCCACATTTTCTCTTTTCTGAGCTTCTCCCCCCTCACGCCCTGATGACTTCCCAAGACTCCGTTCCAGAACTAGAGACGAAGCCCCGCCGTCCCAGCAAGGGGCACTAGTAGGCCTAACGCCAAGTACTGTGTCCCCGCTTCACCTGGAGTCGCCTGGGAAACGGTCGCTAGGGAAACCACTCTTCTCTCCCCCTTCCCCTGTCCCCTCCACGCCCCCTCCCGGCCACGCCCGCCGGCCCTCGTCAAAAGCTTAGCTCAGGGAGCGGGGGAGGGGTGTGGAATGTGGAACCCAGACCCCTGCCCCTTCCCCTCCTCTCACCCCTCCAGTTCATTAGGGTCCTCGCCTTCTCTACAGTCTCTACCACACCAAACTCGGGCTACGTTCACCTCACGGCTTCCCCACCTGCCTGCCTCGGTTTCTCACCTGTTTTCCCTCCTTTCATTCCGAAGCCCGGAACCCGGAACCTCTGCTTCTAGCCCCGCGTCCGCCCGGAAGAAAATCAGATGCATGCTTCCGCTTCCGGTCCGTGCCCTTGGGGTTCCGTGTCCTGTGGGTCTTGGATGCCTGGTCTGTAACCTGGAACATGGCCGCGACGGCGGCTGCTGCGAGGGGCTGGTGGCGGGGTCTCGTAGGGTCCGTGGCGTTGGCCAGGGGTAAGCAGGGGGCAGCTGGCTGAGGCCCTGGGCGGGAGCGGAGGCGCGCCTGGCGCAGGGAGCATATCAGGCCTCACTCTGAGCTTATTTTTCCGTACAGTGGCCGGGCGACCCTCCGTGCTGTTGCTGCCGGTGAGGAGGGAAAGCGTCGCGGCAGACACGCGCCGTATGTGTGGGCCGGGCCCTTCTCGGGACTACAGGCGGGGGACCCTTCATTCTTTTGGATATTTGCCCTTGTCCTGGGATGCCCTTCCCTGCGTCCTTTGGCAGATCTCTGTGGAGACCTGACTGCAGTGGTCCTCTTGCAAGCAGAATCGAACTCTTCGCTGTGCCCTTTTAGCTCCCTGTTACGGCCTTGATTGACCCCTGTCCATTTCCATGATTCCTTTTCTCTCCGATTAAACTGTCAGCTCTTTGAGATCAGGAAACAACGTTTGGGTCTCAGAGCCATTATGATAGTAATTCACATTAATTGAGTGCTTCTTGTGTGCCAAGCACCTTGCTAAGCGATTTAGCGAGGGATCTTAGTCCTTAGGACAGTCTTAACGAGGTAGATAGCATTGTGCTCTTCTTACTATACATTAGGAAACAATGCAGAGAAGTAACTTACCCAGAGTCACAGCACTAGCGAGTGACAGAGCAGGCCTGTCTGCTGCCAGAGTCAGACAACACTTAACCATGATGTGTGCAGTCTATGATGTGTGGGTACTCATGGTTTAGGGTTGCATGCATGCGTGTATGGAGATATATTACAATCAACATAAGTAGACTGGGAGTCAAGAGACCTGGTATTTCCCCCTTTCTGGCCCTCAGTTACCTCAATGGTGGGGGGAAAGGGTTTTGACTAATCTGTGAGGGCTCTTCAGCCCTGCAGCTCTTAGCTTGAGAGCCTGCTGTGAGCCAGGTGATAAGGAGATACAGAAAAGCAGAAATTCTCGTTCCCACCCTTAAAGAGTTCCTGGTCTGGTAAAAGAATTGAGACACACTGCTTAACAAAAATGCAGGCATTGTGAAGGAAGAACTAGGGAGTAGCTTTGAGAAGAGGCAAACACCCCAAACGCAGTAGTAATAAGGAGAGTCTTTGTGGACTCTGTAGGTGACATTTTCCCTAAGTTTTCATCAATTCCTATTCCCTGGAACCCTCCACTCTCACCTTCCTCAGGATTCTGCAGGGAGCCCTGCTGGGAGACAATACCCCTTACAGACCCAGGAGACTGAATGTAGGCATGGCTGCTGCCTTTTCCATTCCTTTGTTAAATATGCCTTCTCCTTCCAGCCACTGTCCGACCACGGAATGATGTGGCCCACAAGCAGCTCTCAGCTTTTGGAGAGTATGTGGCTGAAATCCTGCCCAAGTATGTCCAACAAGTTCAGGTAATATTCACTATTGTTGTTTGGTCATGGGTCAAGAAAGAACCATGTTCTCAGGGCATGTAGGAGTAGGCAGCCTGGTATCAAAGAAACCAAAGACTCTTCTACCCCACTTGGACTGCTTTCTCTGCCCTCAACCAGGAGACTCCTGCTAAAGTTAACTGCTCTCTCAATAGCTCTTTTTTCCCTCACCTTTCCCTTTCCACGTCTGCAGGTGTCTTGCTTCAATGAGTTAGAGATCTGTATCCATCCTGATGGAGTCATCCCAGTGCTGACTTTCCTCAGGGATCACACCAATGCACAGTTCAAATCCTTGGCTGACTTGACAGCAGTGGACATCCCCACCCGGCAAAACCGTTTTGAGGTCAGGAGATTTGAGAAGGTTTGGAGAGTAAAGGAAAGAAAAGGGACAGACAAGTTTTAGGATGACAGCTACCAACGGGAACCATAGTCCTCCTCAGTTTCGGTTTGGGTCAAACAATACAACACAGCAGTTAAACTGGGGCCTCGGATTAGGCAGACCTCAAGTTTGAATCCTAGCTCTGCCACTAACAGGCTATGTGACTTCAGGCATTTTGTTTAGTTTTTGTAAGCTTTAGATTTCTTATGTGCAAAATATATGTGAAACTGTTCCTACTTTATACAGAGTGGCTGTGAGGATGAAATGAGATCGTACAGGTAGATTGCCAGCATGGAGCAAGTTCTCCATATATTTAGCTGTTGATATTTACTGATCATCTACTATTGGCCAGATCCTGGGATCAAGGGAGAAGTAGCACCCAACACCTGCCCTCAAGGAGTCCCCCACGCTCTAGTGAGGGTGAAGGACACATAAAGAGCTTACTGTAATAACATATAATGCATGGGATGTTAGATGTTATGAGACTGCAAGAGGGGCTCTCAGAGTCCTGTATGGGAGGCTTCTTTGAAGGGAGAGAGAATGTGCTGAATCTTAAAGGATGACCAAGAGATCAGGAATTAGCTTGCTAAGGATTGGGGCCAGGAGTAGCATGAGCAAAGACAGGCATGCTGACATCCTAAGGTATAGCATAGCTTAGGCCTTTGGAAGTAGTTGTAAATATAAGAATCTTGAGGATTTTGAGCTTCAGGATAGAAGGCAGGTTCACAGGTAGAACCCTTACCCACCTCGTGCCTCAGACCCTGTGGCCATCTTGGTCTTCCAGCTCCTCTGTTCTCTCTAGATTGTTTACAACCTGCTCTCTCTGCGCTTCAACTCCCGGATCCGTGTGAAGACCTATACAGATGAGCTGACACCCATTGAGTCCACTGTTCCTGTGTATAAGGCAGCTAACTGGTATGAGAGGGAGGTGAGTTTCTGGACATAGTGGATCCTGCCTCTGGGCCAGAGCTGCAGAATTAGTTGAAATAACTGCATGCAGTGCATCCTCACCCGTGTGTTGGCTGATGGACTGAGTTGCCTGAGGGCCTTTTTTTTCTAGATCTGGGACATGTTTGGAGTTTTTTTTGCTAACCATCCTGATCTAAGGAGGATCCTGACAGACTATGGCTTTGAGGGACATCCTTTCCGGAAAGACTTTCCCCTATCTGGCTACGTTGAGGTAGGAGGAACCTTGAACTAGGGCAAATGGCCTCAGGGAAAGACTGGCAGGGAACCTGGGGTGTGCTGAGCATGGCAGGAAATAATGGTCTGTGAATTGTGGTGATTTAAGAGTATAGGCTCTGTATCAAATCCTAGTCCCAGTTTTGTAATCTGGGGTCTGTTGCTTAATTTATCTATGACAGTTTTCTCATCTACAAAACAGGAACAGTAGTACTTAACTAATAAGATTTACAGTGAGCTAGGGGTGCCTGGGTGGCTCAGCCGTGTGGCATCCAGCTTGGGCTCAGGTCATGATCTTGCAGTTTGTGAGCCTGAGCCCCTGCTTCAGGTGAGCTCAAGCCCTGCTTTGAGCTCCTCTCTCTCTCTCTCTCTCTCTCTCTCTCTCTCTCTCTCTGCACCTCGTGGTATTCTCTCTCTCCCTGTTTCTGCCCCTCACTCAAGTGTGCTCTCTCTCTCTCAAAAATAAATGAATAAATTTAAAAAATAATAATAATAAATAAAAATCTACTTAAAAGATTTACATTGAGCTAAATGATGTTAAAGCCTAGTGTATTGTAATTACTCAATTGACATTAGCCATTATCATAATGATCATTTTAATGACCAAGGCAACCTTGAGGACACACTTTGTCCACAGGTCTGAAAGTGGAGGATCATTTTACCCTGCCCTGGATCTCTGAGAAGGCAGCTGACAGGGAAGACACTAAATGTTTAGCCCCTGAGGATGGTTAAAGGCAGGACTAGTAACATGTGACTACAAGGGCCTTACAAAGAATTTCAGTGCTTTGCTTTACCACCCTTGTGCTACAGGTTGTTTATGAGCAGGAAGATGGTCCATTGCATACAAACATATGTGTCATTTTGTAGAAAAGTAACTTTTTAGAAATGCTGAGATAGTGGCAATCCCCCCTTCTGTACCGACATATGCCTGCTTTCTTCATGTTTTGCATGGTCCCATTTCCTTCTCAAGCTACTTCTGGTCAGGACTCCTTGCCTCTCCTCATTTTCACTGTCTGGCCTCCCTTACCTGGTTTGCCTCTTCACCTGTTTGTCTTTACTTTATCCAGCTGATCCTCCAGACAAGAAAAGCCATGCCAGCAATGCCTGGGTCGCTCAGTCGGTTGAGTGTCCAACTTCAGCTCAGGTCACAATCTCACGGTTCATGGGTTTAGCCCTGCATCAGGCTCTGTGCTGACAGCTCAGAGCCTGGATCCTGCTTCAGATTCTGTTTCTCCTTCCTCTCTGCCCCTCCCCCACTCATTCTCTCTCTCTCTCGCTCTCTCTCGCTCTCTCTCGAAAATGAATAAACAACAACAACAACAACAACAAAAAAAAAACAGAAAAGAAAAGCTATGCCAGATTTATTGCCTTGCATCTTTATAGTGATAGTGCCAAAGCCACATGGTCTGAACTTGAGTGCTTCCCAATTTAGGTTTACTCTTTTCAGCCACAGACTTGCTCCCTAATCCCCAACAAATGCTTATAAGCATTTCCTTATAAGAGTGGATGGGTGAGCAAAGTCAGTTGTGCTGCAAAAGCAGCTCAGAGCTTATGATGTGGGGATGGTGAGCAGGGGAGCCTGACTGGGTGATTGCAGGCCGTTTTGGATTGTGGTTGGGATGGGACTTGATTGGTAATACAGACATGCCTGGAGACTTGTTGACAGAGGCTGGGATAGCAGTCAAGGACAGGGAAGTAAAGAGACTGGTGAAGTCCCCCATAGCCTTGGGAAAGTAGGCTCCTTAGCAGCTCTGAACAAGGTCTTCCTCAGTGCTTAAGCCTGCTTTTCTCTTCTGCAGTTACGCTATGACGATGAGGTGAAGCGGGTGGTGGCTGAGCCAGTGGAGTTGGCCCAGGAGTTCCGCAAGTTTGACCTGAACAGCCCTTGGGAGGCTTTCCCTGCCTATCGGCAGCCCCCTGAAAGTCTCAAGCTCGAAGCTGGGGACAAGAAACCTGAAACCAAGTAGCTCCAAGGAAGGCATGTGGATACTGGAAAACGCCTTAATCTATACTAAGCGTCCCTGTAAATAAAATCCTTAGACTAACCACTTCTTGTGTGCTTTTGGGTAGACATGAAGCTTGACTCGGGAAAGGGAAGATTCAGCAGGGGTTTTTCCCTCTCCCTTAAAGAGACTCTGCCAAACCAGGAATCTCTTTTAATGGGACTGAATAATGCAGTTGCAGTCATGGTGACCTGCAAGCCTGGATGTACTTCTGAGGGAGGGTTCTGGAGCTGAAATGGAAAGTTCTCATGGTCCACAGGGCTTAGGATGGGTGTGGCATGGCATTTCCTAAAAACTGGAGGGCCCTTAACAACTAGAGGAGAAAACTCCTTGTTATAGCCGACCGTCTGGTGGCAGCTGATGGATGGAGGGGCCTGGGTGGAACTAGGGAACCCCCCCCCCATCTCATCTAAGCATCCACAGCGTTCCATAAGCCATGACTCATTTTTGAGTCTTGAGCCATGAAACCTCCTTGCAATCTAACGGCCCATCATGTTTGGGCTAAGGTAATCTTCCTAGACTCTAGCCAGAACTGAGAATGTTGTAAGCAAGCAAAAGAGGTCCCAGGACTGGTGCAGAACGTACTCGGAAGCTGCAGCTCTATCTTCCAGGGGACAGGACTCCCTACCCCAGCCAGCCTGGGGCCTGTTTGGCTGGTGGCTGAGCACCTAAGTTGGAAGTGCTCGACTCTGCCTGTCCATGAGACCACCCAAACAGCTCACCATGCCATTGGAGGACCAGTGCAGTTGCAGGACCAAGCTTTGCAGCTGATGCTTTTGGCTGCTGAGGGGCTCCCTGGAGGCTGGGCTGGGCCTGACTGGGTGTTGAAGCCTGAGTTCAGCTGCAGGATGTTTTGGGGGTGAGGACAGATAGTAAGGTAGCGTTACGGCTGGGCTCTTTCCTACCTCTTGGGGGGTGGGGGGAAGGGTGGGGCAAGCTGGAGCTGTTTGCTACCAAGCTCCGTTTTCTATTAACTAAGCATCCCGCCCATCTGGGCAGGAACAGGCTGAGGGCTTGACAAGCAGGGAGCCAGGCTTCTACTGCCAACAACTTAAGATTCCACTTTTCCATGGGATGGAAAGGTCCTGGGAAGTCAGAGCCAGCCCCTCCCTGTTTAGCATTGAAGGCTGACACACAAAATAGGAAACGCCTGAGCCGCCTGCAGTGGAAAGTTGGAGCTGCGGTGTGTGGCAGGCGGATGCAGGAGCAGAGAGCAGCTGGGGAGAGAAAGACTCAAAGGACGTGGTGGGGCACAGCTAGGACGATGCAGTTCCTGGATTGGCTAATAGTAGCCACTTGCCTTCTCCCTGGGGTAACTGCAACCCAGCACTATCCAGGTACCTGGGCTTTAGGGTGGGGTGGATGGGAACCAAGGAAGGCTGTCGGCTGACAGCAGTTAAATTTGGTTCTATCTGAACCTAGCAGGGCCTAGAAACTGTGGGCAAGGTGGGTACCAGACTGACCTGTGCAGCACGTGGTAATGGTCTGGGCCCCAACCCCAGAATCAGAAAGGTCCAAGTGAAATGAAGGGAGGTAGTCCTAGGTGCCCTCAGTGCCAGCCCTGGACAGAGCTGGGCAGTGGCCTTATTCTAGGTGTGCAAAGCAGGACCTCTGGACCTGCCCTGGGCTTGGGACAATCATTCTAAGGGCTGGGCAGCAGACCAGAGTGAAATGAAGGAAGCTGCAGCAGACAACCCGCCTTGGCCTGGCTTCCCTGGCCTCCACATGAGCACTACTGAGGAGCAAGGAAGGAGCAGGTTCCTCCAAAAGGGGTCCTCGACCTTTGGGGAGAGTCACTGACACTATTTTAGATCACTGTCCCAGATAATTACAGGGAGGGGAAGTGGGAAGTGAAGTGTCTTGTGACCCAATGGTCTGGAGCTCTTTGCCAAGGGAACTGCAGAAGTTCAAGGAGGAGTCCTGGACACTTGCCGAGGTGGTATCTGGGTTTGGGATGATGATTTTGGGATCACAAGACTTATGCCTGGGAGGGAGGATGTCAATGTGCATGTGTCTGTAAGGAAAGGAGGACATGGGGTGGCACTCCTACTCTTTTGTAGATAGAAGAACCTCTTGGCATCCCTACCAAGGAGCTAAGGGGCACTTCTGGGAGGCTGGGGTGTTCAGGGTGGAGCTTGGCAGGGGCCTGACTCTTTTCTGCTGCCCCAGGGCAGCCCATGAACAGAGCCAGCGTGGGAGGTGGCCTGCAGGAGCCAGAGGCCCCGGAAGTGATGTTTGAGGTCTTTCCTCCAGCCTGGGATATGGGGGTGGGAATGTCCAGAGGTCCCTAAGCTCAGGGTTGGGAAGGGGGATGTCTTAAGCTGGGCCTGCTGGGGGAGGGGGGCCACCCAGCATGGGTCCTACTGCCTGCTTATGCCCCCCTAGCCCACTCTTGCTCCCTGCCCTGCCCCCACCCCCAGGCCCCAGCCCACCCCTTACACGGCTCCCCTTACAGCTGCTTTGGGCTGGGCTGGAGCTGGATGTCATAGGGCAGCTGCACATCCAGGACGAGGAACTGGCGTCCACACGCCCAGGCCGCCGACTCAGGCTCCTCCTGCAGCACCACGTGCCCAGTGACTTGGAGGGTGCTAAGCAGCGGCTGCAGCAGTTCCAGGACCTGCGGAAAGGGCCTCCTCTTAGCCCTTGGGACTTTGAACACCTGCTCCTCACAAGCCTGTCCTGTGTCTACCGGCTCCATAAGGCTAGTGAGGCTGAGGAAAGAGGTCGCTGGGCCCAGGTCTTCGCCCTGCTGGCACAGGAAACACTCTGGGACCTATGCAAGGGTTTCTGCCCCCAGGGGCAGCCCCCTTCTCTGGGACCCTGGGCCTTGATCCTTGACCCCTTTCCCTGACTCTCCCCAACTCCTACCCCAAGCCAGACCCACCCGGGGCAGTGTTCTTTCCACTGTGTTCAGATCTCTGGCCTTGGATTGTACCCTGGAACCCACTTTACCCCTTCCCCATTTTCTTCCCTGAGCCCTGGCAGGCTAAGAGCCTGGGTCTCAGGCAGCAGGCACAGACTCACGGGTGTGTGTGTGTGTGTGTGTGTGTTGGGGTCAGGGTTTTTTAAGTCCAACCAGTGCTCGGAGTCCCTGAGCCCCAAGTTCCCCATTTGGACTAGCCATAGACTAGACATCTTTAGTCCTGTCTGTTGGAGGAGGAGAGGAGGAAAGCAGGTGGAGAAACATTACCTTTTCTGGAGGGGGCGGGTGGAGACAGGGAAGCGGATATTTTTTGGTCCATCTCAACAAGGCTCAAATGAACACCTCGAGTGGGGAGTGAGGCTGTGAGGGCAGAGACAAGCTGAAGCTGGCTAGTGTAGTCCTGATCCTGTGTAGCTATTCCATTAAATGTTCTGTTCTGGCCTCCTGGAGCCTGTGTCCTTCTATGCCAGAGTAAGTTGTTTAACCCTTGTCCTGGGCAAAACACCCTCCCTGTCCTGGGAAGGCAGGTGTTGGGGCAACCAGGTATCAACTCATTCCTCACACGCCCTGCTAGAAGAAGGAATGTTCTGTTTCCTTGAATCCCATCCTCCCAGAAAGTTAGCAGGGTGTGGCCCCTTGTCACAAGAAGGAACCAGCCAGACCCTAAGAATGACGTCGTAGATCAGTGGGAAGGAGTTACAAGGATTTGAAGGGGAGGCCCGCAAGGGGTCGGGTGAATAGGGTTCAGTTTAATCAAATTCCCATCTCCTCGCCCTCCCAGCGCCTGACCAAACCCTGCCTTCTGCCCTCCGACTCCCACCCCCCGGTTTGCAGTAGTCAGTGCCTTCCCGTCCCGCCAGCCCGAGACGACAGCGTCGCAGACAAGACAGAGCGCAGGACCCCGGGCAGACAGGCGCCGACGCAGGCCCACTTTATTGGCAGAGTCAGCCACACTGGGCGGGCCGTCATGCTCGCGCCGGCGGGGCTTTCAGGCCACGGCCCGGCTCGGCATACACGCCCCGGGCCGCCCCTGGGCTCCTCTCCCGGTCGGGGTTCAGAGCTCCGGCGGCCCGAGGGCCGGCGGGCCGGCGGGGGTGAGGTCGGGGTACACCAGGAAGCCGGAGAAGGTGATGTACTTGCCGTGGTTGCTGTAGGCGCCGTAGCCGTCGTGGTCGTGGCTGAGCAGCCAGACGGCGTCGCCGCGCCGCAGCGCCAGCATCACGCTCTGGCTCTGCATCTCGCGGCGCCGCGACGCGCCGTCGTCGTAAATCATGGCCTGCACCTCGTCGCGATTCTTCATCAGCTTCACGGACAGCGTCTTGCGCGGCAGCTTGCCCAACGTGAAGGAGAAGAAGTAGGCGCCCGGCAGGCGGCAGCGGAACACGCCGGCCGCCGCGTCGAAGTCGCCGCCGATGTTGACGAGCTCGGTGTCGAAGGCGAGAGGCCGGTGCCGCGGCCCCGGGCCGGCGTCCGAGCCCACCAGGCTGCGCGTGCGCGCCGCCGAGAAGGCAGAGCGCGGCTCGCGGGGCGCGGGCGGCCCGCGCGCAGGCGCGTCGGCGTCGGCGTACACCAGGTAGCCGCTGAAGGTGGCGCCGGGGGCTCCGAGAGCGTACTGCGGGGCGCCGTGCAGCCGCAGCCACACCGTGTCGCCGTAGTCGAGCTGCAGCATGGCGCTCTGGCTGGCGGCGCGCCGCGCTCCTGGCCGCCGCTGCTCGTCGAAGGCCAGCGCCTGCACCTCGTCGCGGTTGCGCACCAGCATCACCGACAGGCTCTTGTGCGGGGCCTTGCCAGCCGTGAAGGAGAAGAAGTAGGCGCCGGGCACGCGGCAGCGGAACTGGCCTGTGGCCGCGTCGAAGTCGCCGCCTATGTTCACGTACACCTTGTCGAAGGTCACCGCCATCTCCGATGTGCCCTCCAGGGGGGTGGTGCGTGCCGCCGAGAAGGCAGAGCGCAGCTCCGTCGAGCCCGGAGCCGGCTCCAGGGCCCAGCAAGCGGCAGGGCCCAGCAGGCCCAGCAGGAGTAGCAGCATGGTGCCTGGGAAGGGGGGCGGGCAAAAGGGGGAGGAGGGTGGGCGGTTTTGCGGGGGGCGCCTCCAAATGCCCAGAGTTCCGAGACTGGGAGACGAGTTATCTTCACAGCCCTGCCCTTGACCTTGACTCACAACTAGGACTCGGTTTCCTACAGACTTGGACTAGATCAGCGGTTCTCAAACTTCGGCCGGCCTCAGGGTCCGGTAAAGAGCTTGTTAGAACACACATTGTTGGGCCCCCACCCCCAAATTTTCATTCACTAGGTTTCGGATGAGGCTTGAAAATTTGCATTTCTAACAAGTTCCTGGCAAGGCAGATGCCACTGGTCCAGGGACCACACTTTGGGAATAACCATTAGATTAGGCCAGTGAGTCTCCTTTATTATTATTATTATTATTATTATTATTATTATTATTATTTTGTAAGCACTAAACTGAACCCCTTTCTCAAGTGAAAGCTCACACACCTGTACCACAGGTCCAAGCAGAAATGCTTTAAGAGGCCTATAGTCCTGTCAGCTGGGTTTACCCCCTCCCCACCTTAGCAACACAGTGGACCGTCAGGGGGTCTCTGAGTTTCCTTCAGCCTGGTTTGCTGCATTTTCTGTGGCTATATTATGGACCTCAGCCTGCCCCTCACTCAGGCACTAGCTCTCTGTACTGATGTCCTCCCTGGTGGCCACTGTTTCAACCCCCATCTGGGCAGGACAGGACATAGCTGCTCATTGACCCCTTTCCTGGCCTCTGACCCACTCAAGGGTCAGCTCCCACTCTGGACTCCCCAGGGGCCCTTCTTGCAGCAAAGAGGCCAGAACAGTTGGGCTTTGACATAGGTCCCTCCCCCCAAGAAAGCAGAGGAAGAGACAGTGACTCTTCCTCTGGGCTTGAGGGCTGGTCACTGAGGGGAAGGGGAGAACGAGGGGCTGCTGTGAATAGAGCAACGGTTCCAGCAAGGTTTTGGCAAGATTGTGAGCTCAGGAGCTTTGTTTCTCAGCAGCCGTGGAGTGAAGGACTGGACTCTGTTCCTGGCTCTACTGCTTAAATGCTGTGAAACCTAAGGCAAGTTCCTTAATTTCTCTGGGATCGGCCTTCTTTATGTAAATGGGGAGGAGACCTGCCTCACAATCTTACTGAGGATGCTCTGAGATAGCAGGTGTGAACATAGTTTGCGAAGGGCATTGTTGGCCAGGTGTGCAGATGCTTCTGTTCTCGGCCTTGAAAAAAGTACTCTGATCAAGTTCTGGACATAAGGAATCAGTAACTCCTCTCTCTGGGAGCTTGTGAAGGCAACACTTAACTCCACCATGCTTCTTAGTAGGGCATAGGCTCTGGGGCTTGAATACCCAGAAGCCCTGAAGTGGAGACAAAGCAGGAAAGAAAGTGAGCTGGCAACAGCCTAGGATTTGGGCTTCCATGGGAGGCGCCCTGGGAGTGTGTGTGGTTTGGTGTCTCTTAGAGACCCTGGGGCTTGCTGAGAAGGGTTGCCAGGTGCAGTTGTACCCTACACAACGCCGTTCACCTTAGGGTGCGTGGGCACTGGAACCTAGCCCACATTCTACTTGCCCGATGGTGCGGAGCTGCTGCACCTGGGGAAGGAAAAGTGTGCCTCTTTCCAATTTTCATAATAAAGACCCCAAGTCCCTAACCTAGCTGAACATTCCAGAGTACATGCCTTTCTTACAAAGGCAGCCCATGGGCTAGCCAATACCCTTGATGAAGGCAGGAAAGAGGGAGGGGACCCGTCTACGGTGGTGAAGATTGCACCTCATGAGTATTCCCTTTTACAAAGTTCTTTGGACACATCTGGTCTCACAGCAACCCTGCAAGGCAGGGGGCCCTCTCCCATTTTATAGATGAGAAAGTCAAGGCCCAAACAAGGCGAAGCATTTTGGCCCAAGGTTACCATGCCCACTGAGGCAACCTTGAGCCAAGGTCTTTCGGTTCCAAATTCAGTATGCTTTTCTCTCCACCATCTTTTCCTCCTAGACATATATATTTCCAGCCAACCTGTCCTTAGCCTCAGTTTCCCTTTTTGCAAAAAGAGGAGGAGAGGTAAGTGAAATGAATCTTGGGATCCAGGGCAAAGGAGAAAGAAAGCAAAAAGCAAATAAAACCAACGAGACAAGCAGAAACTCTAGCGTTTTGCCTTCTGGGAGTATGGGAACATCACTACTCTTCCTGACCCTGCTCCTCCCCTAGCGGGTCCTACCCCAGGAGCACCTGCCCACCCTGCCTTCAACAATCTCCCTGCAGAGTCTGGTGCACCCCACGAGGGTCAGAGGGTGTTCCTGTGTGTGTACAGTACCCAGCGTCTGCCCATTTCTCACCCACCACTGCCCACTTCCCAGGTTCCCTAGGTCCCCATCCCTCTTTAAAACCCCTTCCCCGCGCAGGTCAGAGGTGGGAGGGTGTCAGGTGGGCCTCAGAGCTCCAGGAAAGGAAATGGCTGATCCTGGCTCTGCCCAGGTGAGGCTCAAAATAATCATCTTCAAAGAGAAAAAACTGGGACACACAGAGCTGGGGCAGACCCAGAGCCCCGGAACCGACGGGGGAGGTGGCGCGATGTCAAGCTAAGGGGATCTCAGAGCCCCGCTCCCCGCCAAACCCCACTCCCCAATGACCCCCTCCCTCAAGCCCCGCCAGAACCTCCTCCCACCTTGAAAGCCCCTCATGATCCCCAAAAGATAAGTCCCCCTTTTACAGAAGCAATTAATCCTTTCTCCTGAAAAAATAAATCAGGAAGGGGTACCCCAGACCTCCCCCCATCCCATCCTTCCTTCATCCATCCCTTCGGAGTGAAAGCCCTTGAGCCTCTTTGATGAAAAGGCTCCCAGGTCCTCCTTTCAGCAAAAAAGGACCCGACTCCCCCGCGCCTTCGCCCACCCCCGCTTCCATACGGGAGAAACCTCGGCTCCCCGCCCGGGAGCTGCCCTCACCTGGCTGGGGGCGGCGTTCGGGTCGGGTTCGCTCCGAGCCCGCGATCCGGCTCCGGGCTCCGGGCTCCGGGCTCCGGGCGGGCGCCGGGGCTGCGCACTGACCGCCCGCGCTGCGGCGGGGCCGGGCCTGGCGGGG
>NC_064808.1:14528003-14553251 GCF_023721935.1 Panthera uncia | reverse complement strand
GGCGGCGGCGGCGGCGGCGGCGGCTGCGGGGCGCTGGGACCCCGGGACCCCGGAACCCCGGGGCGGGCGCGGGGCAGCGAGACGCTAGGGAAAAAGGACGGCTGAAGAGCGAACCGAGCAGACCGCCGGGAGGAGTGGCAGGGGAGCGGCTGGAAGGGGGAGAGGGGAGGAGAAGGGAGAGGGAGGGGCGCGCCGAGGAAGGGGGGCCGCGCAGGGCCTAGGGGCACCGCACGGAAGAGGCCCCTGCGCAGGCTGTGCAGAGCCCTGGGCTCTTCCTCATCCGTGACCTCCCTAGAGCTTCACCCTCTGGCTCCACAGAACACGCATCATCAACCCAAGTTAGCAGATGGGGAAACTGAGGCCTGAGGCAGAGGCCAAACTGGGGGTGGCCCAGGGCACTCTTCAGGCGAGCCTCCTGTCTGGTTTGAGGAGAGGGGACTGCAGCAGGACACCGACTAGACAAGCCCCTGGGCTGCAGGGACAGTAGAAGGTGAGATTTGGGCTGGGACAGATGTCCAGACTGAGTGACACTGGAGGAGGGGGGTCTGAGGAAGAGCAGGATAAAATGGGTCAATGTCACCAGTAAAGAAAGGGCTTAAAGTGACCTCGTTTTTCTTCCTTACCTCCGAATCTCAAAATTCCCATTGCTGCTTAGGAAGGAAGGAGGAAGACCAAGCCCCCAGACACCAAAGGGTCAGCCTGGACCCCCTGGGGAGGGGATGCAAAGGAAGGGATCCTTGGGGCAGAACTGGGTTTTGGCTGAGCGGGCTGCTTCCAGGGCGCCTGCAAGAAGGGAGAAGGTTGAGAAAGGCACTGGGAGGGCTCAAAAGGGCCTGTCTGCAGAGGGCCAGCCTGCCTACCTGGGGCCAGCGTCGCAGAATCTAGTGGGACATCAGGGCTGGGAGCAGGTGTCTTCCCGCACCTCAGCACTTATCAGAGGCCCCCAAAGTCCTCCGCTCTGGGCTTTGATCCCTGCAGCCCTCTTGGACCCCCTCATCGGGGCTGCTGATCTCCACAACAGCTGTGGAGCTGTCCCCTACCCGGCACTCAGCAGGTGTTGACTGAGTGGATGGCTTTAGAAGAGGCCGCGTTCTCAGCTGCCAGGAGCGGATGCCCTCCACCTGCACCTGGTTGACACAGAAGGCCTGTGCTCTAGTCCCTGCTCTGCCACAGACCCTGTGTGTGGACCCAGAGAAGCCTAGTGCCCTGTGAAGCCCTCTGTCCTCTGGACCTTTCCTTCTGGAACTCTCAAAACTTGTGTGACCCCAGTTAGTCTGATGCAGGTTAGTCCTCACGAAGGCATTGATAATGATAATGGGCTTATTAAGTTTTCGTCAGGGTGTTAGGTGAATGACGAATGAATACGTGCCTCAATGGAAAGAAATGAATGGAGACATTTTGGACTGAGCCCTGGGGGTACTTGGGGCCTGGGGTAAAACACCTGTCTAGTCCCCATTAGATCATGACTGTCCCCTTCACCAGTTTGAAAAGCTTGGGTCACAGGCCTATGGGAGGGCATGAGGCAGGGTGAGTTAACATCCCCCAGGGAACCCTAAACCAAGCAGGGTCCAGGGGATAAACACTCCAGGTTTCAATCCCTCGGTAGGACAATTCCCAATTGCCAGACATGTTCCAGTCTCAGAGAGACTCTAGCATGAAATTGAAGTTGCCCATGTGAAAAACCTACTCATCTCTGTATGCTTTATTTGCTTTCCTCCCTTCCTTGTCTCACTGCCCCACTCCTTCACCCTGCTTCTTGGGATCACCTTTTGAACTACTTGCACCCAAATCTTTGTCTCAAGGTGTGTTTTGGGGGGAACCCAAACTAAGACAATGAACAATAACTGGGTCTTAAACTGTGGTAAGTGCTTTTTCACATCCATTACTTTAATTTTCTTAACATCTCCTGAAGTACATACCATTTACAAATGAGGAATGAAGAGGTTATATGTGGGGGCAAGATTCAAATCCAGGTCTGTTTAGCTCTAAGACCAGGTCCTTAACTACTATGTTCAGCAGCCTCCCTAATTCTCTGATCCTCTTTGGGTCTTACATTTTCATCTGTAAAACAAGGGATGGGCTCTTGAGTTTGAAGGGAGACAAGGTACTCAGTTTCTTCTGAAGCTAGGCATGGTCGAGGAGGTGTAATCAGAAGCTGTTGGGAGAGAAAGTGCTTGAAAGGGATGGACTCAGCTCAGAGGCCCTTTATTTTGCCCTCCCTTTTCTCTTCCCCCTTTTTGGAATGTATACACGAAGGCTGGAGCCCCAGTTGCCATCTTGGGCCAGGAGACACAATGAAGTGTTCTAAGGTGCAGTCTTAGGTAGGTGCTCAGGAAGAAGCTGAGATGAAAAACACCTAGAGACCCTACTCTCTAGGAGCTAATCATTTAGTGGGAGCGGCTGGATGTGGATTGAAAGAATCATAGTGGGTGGAAAGAGATCAGCTCCAAGAGGGAGCTACAAAGTGTTACAAGAGCTCAGAGAGGGAGAAATTCCACTGGAGGATTAAGGAAGATGTCCCAGAGGAGGCTCTCTCTCTTTCTCTTCTTTTTTCTTTTCTTTCTTTCCTCTCTCTCTCTCTCCCTCTTTTTAAAAATTTTAAGTAAGCTCTACACCCAAAATGGAGCTTGAACTCAGAACCCTGAGATCAAGAGTCACATGCTTCACCAACTGAGCCAGCCAGGTGCCCTATAAAGAAGGCAATTTCTTTTTCTTTCTTCTTTCTTTCTTTCATATTTGAGAGAGAGAGAGCACAAGCAGGGGAGGGGCAGAGAGAGAGAGGAAGAGAGAGAGAATTCCAAGCTGTCAGTGAGGAGCCCGATGCAGGGCTCAAAGGAACTCACGAACCATGAGATCATGACCTGAGTGGAAATCAAGGCTGCTGAGCCACCTAGGCGCCCTGAGAAGGCGATTTCTAGATAATGGCAAGGATTTGACAGTGAGATGGAAGAGTGAGGGGTGGGATCCAATCAAAGGTAAGAATAGGAACAAAGGTGTGGAGGTGACATAGACAGGGCTTGGGGAGGAGACCTCGCATGGCTCAGCTCAGGAGGGAAGGGGTTGTGAGTGGAAGCTATGGCAGGTGAACTGTGTGGGCTTAAATGCCGAGCTAAGGAGCTCGGGCTATCCTGCAGCAGAGGGGACAGTACTCAGAGCCGTAAAGATTACTCTGGCTGAAAGACAGGAGACCAAACCAGGGAGACCTGCAAGAAAACACTCGAAGTGTGCAGATGAATCTAAACTATACGGGGTAGTCAGAAAGGAAAAGCAAGGGAGGACACGGATGGGAGAGAGAGTGAGACTCAGCGACAGAGAGAGAGCACCCGCACCAGCTCACAATTTAATTAGCTTCCTGGTTTGCCGGTGGATTACAGGGGAATTAGCAGAGCTCAGAGACTAGGGACCTTGCTGGGAGTTGAGGGGAAGTTAATGAGAAAGACAACAACACGCCCCAGGGAGAAATGGTAGAGGAGGAATTGTTAGCCCCGCAGAGAAGCCGGCGGGAGAGACAGATGTCAGGGCGCAGAGTCTCCGCCCTGTTCAGAGATTTCAACCCACTAGGGGGATAGAACTTAGCGCTCCTGGGTAGGGCTTCCGGCTCCAAAGCCCAGGGTTCCAGGAGTTCCTGAGTGCCTGGGAAATGAGCCCAGCCGGGGAGAGCTGGGACTGGCTGTGAGGATCAGGTTCCCAACTCTGCCTTGGCCTTTTCCCAGAGGGGGAACTGAACCCCCAGCCTCCTTTTGCAGATAGACAGGTTGAGGCCCTGGATGGGGAGGTGACCCGCTCCTGGCCGGATGTGACAATGGCATTTCCCAAAGACAGCTGTGACAGTATCTCCCACCCACCCCCCCATGCTCTTTTCATTCTGTGACCTTGCCACTCCCAAGAGGAGGACTTGGGTTGGTCATAAAGGGTGGTGCTGCCTCTGCCTGGTGCTGAGGCTCTATCTTGAAACTATCATGATGTGAGAAAGCCCAGGCTCCATGGAAAGGCCACATGTAGATGTGGTGGCCAACAGCCGCCCCCAGGACCACCTCCCAGATTTGCAAGGTCCAGTGCAAAATAAAAATGCTGCGCCTCTTGTTCAAAAATTGAGAATTTATTTTTTTCGGGGGGGGGGGGTATCTGGGTGGCTAAGTCGGTTGAGCATCTAACTTCGGCTCAGGTCATATCTCACGGTTCGTGAGTTCAAGCCCTGGGTTGAGCTCTGAGCTGACAGCTCAGAGCCTGGAGCCGGCTTCAGATTCTGTGTCTCCCTCGCTCTCTGCCCCTCCCCCATGCTCTCTCTCTCTCTCTCTCTCTCAAAAAATGAATAAACATTAAAAAAAATTAAAGTATTTTTTTAAGTTTACTTACTCTGAGAGAGAGCCAGCATGGAGGAGGGGCAGAGAGAGAGGGAAAGAGGGTGGGGGAGGGTGGGGGGCAAGAATCCCAAGCAGGATCCTCACTGTCAGTGTGGAGCCCGACTTGGGGTTTTAACTCAGGAACTGTGAGATCATGACCTGAGCTGAAATCAAGAGTGAGACACTTAATTGACTGAGCCACCCAGGTGCGCCCCCCCCCCCAAATTAAGAATTTAAATGGTGACAATAGAGCATTCAACCAGGCATTGAGCCCTTGGAAGGCTGCATCCCAAGAAGCTGGCCCTGACCCTAGCGGGGGTTCCAGTGTCGCCTGCTCACGGTCTGAGGGAGCCTTCAAGACGACTCTGTGCCCAGCCACCCTGCCTGCAACTATGTGCCAGGCTGACAGGGGGTAGAAAGGATTGTTTGGAGCTGTAACTTTTGGGTTACTGTAGCAGCAGATAGAATACTGGGGGCTGAAACTGGGATGAAGACGTGGGACAGTTCTCCCCAAACCCAGGCTCATTCTCTGAGCTGCTGGCGCGAGTTCTCTTTGGTCCATGTTGATAGAGAAAACCGGAGGTACAAATAACTCCCGACCGTTGGAGACCCAAATCCCGTACGTTTGGCCATGGAGCGCTGTATGTTGACATTGTGACACATCCCTGGGGGTGAATGTCAGCTTTTCAATTGGAAAAGGCTGGGACAAGACCCACTCTTCCATGAGCTAAAACAGTGGTGGCAGTGGCCTTGGCGGGAGACAACAGTTAGGTCTCCGTGACTCGCAGGAGCCTCAGGGAGTGACAGGTGCTGGGAAGGAGAGGAGGCAGAGAAGGAAAGGAAAGGTATGTCCTGCCAAGGTGGGGAAGGGAGAGTATCCCTGTGGCCCCGTGGCATGTCGATCCCTGTTTCTGACAATAGTGTCCTTTGAGGACAGGCATTGCATTCTGATTCTGACTGGGGGGTGTGCGCGCGCGCGTGTGCGTGTTTCGTGGCGGCAGCGGTGCGGGTGGGGTTTGAATCACTTTGCTTGTGTCTTCCAGTGCGGTGGCAGCCAGTGGCCGGTCAGGAGGGTCCTGGGTGATTGCTGGGGAGAGCTGGGGACATGAACATTGCCCACAGCCCAGCTGAGTGACGGTTGGAGGAGGAGGGGAGGGGCAGGGAGAGACATGAGTGACACGGAGCAATTTATCATTGCCACCTGTTTTTTAAAGAGTAGCCAGGGGCGCCTGGGTGGCGCAGTCGGTTAAGCGTCCGACTTCAGCCAGGTCACGATCTCGCAGTCCGTGAGTTCGAGCCCCGCGTCGGGCTCTGGGCTGATGGCTCGGAGCCTGGAGCCTGCTTCCGATTCTGTGTCTCCCTCTCTCTCTGCCCCTCCCCCGTTCATGCTCTCTCTCTGTCCCAAAAATAAATAAAAAATAAAATAAAATAAAATAAAAACGTTGAAAAAAAAAAAAAAAAAGAGTAGCCAGAGGAAAAAAACACCGATAAAGTGCAGTGGGAGCACTGGGAAAACAAACTAATTCCAAGCGGAGGGAGTCAGCAAGAGATAATGAATGAAGTGGCACCTAAAGAAGTCATGAAGTCTGCGCTAGACCTTGAGGGGTCCAAGAGATGGGAAAAGCATCCTGGAGAAAGGACAGGGAGCAGGGGAATCCCCCAGGAGGCGATACAGTTATGGTAAAGAGCAGTGACTGGCATCGGACGGCTTGGGTTTGAATCCCAGCTCCGTCGCTAATGGTGTGACCTCAAGTTCCCCCACTTGTGAGATTTGGACAAGAAAAGTATCTGTACCTCATTGTCTTGACGGCATTGAAGGACATACTCAATGTAAAGCACATATGAGTATTACACACTCAGTGTAAATACATTCAGCACAGAGCCCGGCCTGTTGTAAGCACTCAGTATGTGCTATCACTACTGCCTGGTGTGTTTGAAAAATGAAGAATAATCTTGGTGTGGCTTGTAGTACGGACTCCAGGGATGTTGCCAGGAGGCAGGTCCAGAAAAATAGGTTTTGAGTTTGATCATGAAGGATTTTAAGTGCCAGGCTAAGCTGTCTAGACTTTATTCTGGTAGCCAGTGGATCTCAATCCTGTCTGACCTAATTTCTTTTATTGCAAGTATTTTGTAATGCCTCCTTTCCTACGTTGAAATGAAATTCATAGAGAATGAAGTCTATTGGCACATAATTTCAAAAAAAATCAAGGTAACGCTCCAAGTGTGATATAAAGGAGAAAAAACAATTTTAATAAAATGTTTTTCAATAACGCAAATACTTTCACATTGCCACACTAGAATAAATACCAAATAGATGGACGTTCATACTTCTAGCATAGAATCTTCCGTAGAATCACCACAAATGCAACAACTACAAACACAGGCGGATACAAAGGTGCGCTGTCCAGAGCCCCCAGTACCATCATTATGTCTAAAACAGTGAATGATTCTTGGTGAAACTTCAGACAAAACAAATTACAACCCTTCCTCAATTTACACGGAAGTTATATTCCTTGAAAATCCAGTGTACATTAAAGTTATGCAAAAAGCTTGTTTTGTATGTAGAAACAGTGTGTGTGTGTGTGTGTGTGTGTGTGTGTGTGTGTGTGTGTGTTGTAAGGAATGAGAGCTCATGTTTCACTTTATCAACTGTCCTAAACATGATAGGACGTCTACCATTCCTGGCTACTGCTCACGAGATGCCAGGAGTGTCCCTCAATCATTGTGACAACCAAAAATGCCCTCCTACATTTCCTAACCACCCTCACCTCCTGCTTTGGGCAATATGGGATTAGGAAGGGGCATGCTCTCTCCTCTTGGATTTATGTAACCTTTTGTGAGAAGACGATGCTTAGAGCTACTGCCACCATCTCACAACCATGTGGGGGAAAGTGTGGGACAAAAGCTAATACACTGGGGATGACAGAATGGACAGAGATGTCAAGTATCATGGTACTTGATGATATCACCGAGCCACTGACTTAACACATTCTGGATTCACTCTATCTATGGACCTCTCCTTATGGGAGAGGAGAAATCCACTTTTTGGTTGAGCCGTTGTGATTGAATCCTCTGTTTCTTTCTTTTTTTTTTTAAATGTGTATTTATTTTTCAGACAGGGAGGGCACAAGTGGGGGAGGGGAAGAAAGAGACAGAGACAGAGGATTCGAAGAGGTGGGCTCTGTGCTGACAGCAGAGAGCCCGATGTGGGGCTCAAACTCATGATCTGTGAGATCGTGACCTGAGCCGAAGTGGGACACTTGACCGACTGAGCCACCCAAGTGCGCTGAATCCTGTTTCTTGCAGTTAAAAGTATTCTAGCCTTTACAAGTTAGTTCCCCCTCTCTGAGTCTTCTTCACAGTCTAGGGCCTGTGAGTCTCTGAAGGGAAAATAAGAGGGTGTGGGGACTAGAATGAAGGGGTGGGGAAGGAGTTGGAAGAGTCCACCTCTTGCACCGGTTATCTGGGAGGAGAGTGAAGGAGGAGTGGACTCAGTCTGGGTAAGATGATGAGTGGTTCCACGTCGGGCATTTAGATCACACAAGATTTTGTGGATGGAAAATTAGACTTACATAGTATCATCAGTTCGGTAAAAATACAATTACGTAGGAAAAGATCAGATGAATAAACACCAAAATATTTAGTTATTTATGGTAGGCTCAGTGATGTTTATTTTTCCGTATATTTTTTCTATGTCCCAAACTTTTTACAACATTTATTGATTTCATTTGAAATGTAATTTAAAATATCAATAAACTACAATTTCTCTCAAATGTATCAAAAGATGTAGATCCGTGGAATGGAATGTAAAATCCAGTATTAGATTCAAATACATACTGGAATTAGAATATTATAGAAGTGGGATTTTAAGTTTGTTTGTCTATTTATTTTTAATAGTCTCTACACCCAATGTGGGGCTCGAACTCACAACCCCAAGATCAAGAGTCACATGCTTTTCTGACCGAGCCAACCAGGCGCCCCTAAAAGTGGGATTTTAAGTCAGAGAAGAAAAGACACAGGATCAATAAATTGTATGTAAACAATGTGTAGCCATTTGGAAAAAAGATAAGTTGGATCCATACATCACATCTTATACCAAAACAAGTAACAAATGGATCACATATTCAAATGTAAAAATGAAACCAAAAACGGACTGACTGAAAGAAATCAAGTGATAACTTTTTTAAATTTCAGAGTGAAGAACTTTTTTAAAAATAATTTTTAAAAAATGCTTATTTTTGAGAGAGAGAGAGAGTACAAGCTGGGGAGGGGCAGAGAGAGAGGGGGACAGAAGATCTGAAACAGGCTCTGTGCTGACAGACTCACTAATAGTGAGATCACGACCTAAGCTGAAGCCGGAGGCTCAACCGACTGAGTCACCCACGTGCCCCCAGAGTGAAGAACTTTGAAGTATGACACAAAATCCAGAAGTCATAAAAAATATTAATGGATCCATTTTCCTACAGCTCAGAAGAGAAACATATTTACATGGCAAAACTGCCAGAAACAAAATCAAAAGACAAACTACAAGAAGGAAAACATATTTGTAACTCATATCACAAAGAGCAAATGTCTTTAGTATATAAAGAGTTCTGAGGAAAAGACAACTCAGTGGGAAAGTGGTAAAAAATATAGTAAAGAAAAAAGAAACTACAAGTAACTATTAGAATAAAAAAAATCACAGTAAGATGCCACTATTTTTTCGACCCTCTCAGGTTGTCAAAGAACAGCAAGGTTTATAACACACTATTGGTCTGGAGGTGGAAAAACACATTCATACACTGCTAGTGGGAGCGTCAACTGGAACAGTTCTGGGCAACTGGACAATACCTACAAAATTTAAAAGTATACGTGCTCTTTGACTCAGTGGTTCCACTTCTCGAAAGCTGTTTCTCGGATACTTGCCCGCACGTTTGCAATGACACGTTCTTCACTGTAGTATTGTTTGTCATTGCAGAGTTACCGGAAATAACATACACGTCCCGCAACAGAGGACCCACTGAATAAATTCTGATATATCTCCACACAATAGAATACTATGCGCCCTTTACAGAAGAATGACGAATCATTTCATATATGGGATGTAAAACAATGTCTAAGATTTACTGTTAAGAAAAAAAAGAAACAACAAAAAACAAAGTGCACAGTATACAGTATGCGATCACTTAGGTGAAAAAAAAAAGGGGATGCATTTGCATCGACTACCTCTCAGGGGATCTACTATAAACCATTAACAGGAGGCGGAGTCCTCCTGGGGAGGGAGGCATGGTTATAAGGAGGGAGAGTTACTTTTCAGTCTCATCCTTTTGCACCTAAAATAAGAAGGGGTGGGGAGAAACCACTGTCTGTTCTGGTAGCTACTCCATTCCTACTGGTTTCTGTTCCAACAGACATTGGCTGGAAGCCCTCAGCCTTTTCCACGGGCACCAGCGTCAAGTCAAAATTCCTTCACTCTGTGCTTGTGCAGCCGATTAAAAACTAAAAGAAAATCTAAATGCAGGTCTTTCCAAGACTGGAAAATGCCACGCTGCTGGCTTTGAGGATGGATGAAGAAGCCACAAGCCAAGGAACACAGCAGCCTTGAGAAGCTTGGCACGGCGGTGGCATAATACGGCCCTAGAGCCTCCAGGGGAAATGCAGCCTTGCCGACCCCTCCATCTGAACCCTGTTAAGACCCATCTCCAGGCTTGCGGCCTGCAGAACTAGAAGACAATACAGCTGTACTGTTTTAAGCTAAAATAAATAGATAAAAGAAACGCAAGTGTTTCCACTGCTTGTTAATTCATCCCGTTAGTTTCAGCCCCCCCTTTTCAAGATATTTTAGAATCTTGATTCTGACATCCAAATGTTAACTTTCCCTCCCAATAGCAGTGCCATCTGCTAATATGGTGAGTGTAGCAGGCACGGAAAACTACTGAGCTGACCAAATGCACAGTCAGAAGCAGGGAACTGTAAGATTTCTCCCCAGATGTGCATCAAGCGAGTAACCAACTGGGGGGAAAGGGAGGGGTACAGTGATTAACGGGCTATAAATCCCCCTGACTGGGCCATCTCTGAGATCACGGTTTCCCTAGCTGTCTCCTCAGTCGGGAAACATCTGATGTCTAACTGGAAACAAGGCACACCACATACAGGGAATTTTCCTAGTGGCCATCCAAATAAATAATAGATTATGGTTGGTGTTGTCATCTACCATATCTTGCTCTTAGCAAAGGCACCAATTCTTTTTCTAGGTGTTCTCAAGCCCACAGTTTAATATTACATTCTAGAAAAAATCCGGGGGGACTTCACCTCAAATATACCTACCTCGAGTTTCCAGAATCTACCTTTTCCTCTTTTCTCAATGTCAGCACATCTGCAACCTTCAGGCACTGTGGCCTCTTTCTTTTTCTCCCCCGCGTTCTGACCTCCCTTGGCAAGGGTTCCAGGATCTTATCTGCAAAGGCTTTTCAATGCTCTGGGACTTGCAGCTCATTTTAAATGGCGAGGTGCTTGGGTTTTTCTCTTACTACCTTCTATTTGGAGTTTTGATGTCCTTTAAATTATATTTTGCTTTACTCGACCCAATTTAGTAATGCTTTTCCACAGGGGAGAATGAAGCAAATCGGGGCTGAGTGTTTTGCTTTCTGACTGCTAACCTGACACCTTCAGCCCCAAGTGGAACCCTATGTAATAAATTCTCTCTTTATTCCTCTCGCTCTGAACATAACCAAAGGCATCTTTTATTGTCTGCACCTTTTCCAAGTCTCAATTTGTCCAGGACTTCCCTTCCTTCCTCCCATCTCTTACACCCTCCCTTTTGATGTTTGGGTCTGTCAGAGAGCTTTCTATAGAGCCAAGTCGGGTCTCCTCAGCTCACCGCCTTTTACTGTGCAAGGATGTCCGCAGAGGCCTCGTCCTAATTTTCCATTTTAGAGCCTTTTATCCCTCTCATGCCACATGCCCACTGAAGTCTCTAAACGTGGGATCGTAACTTTTCTCCAACCTTTCCAACTGATTTTCTAAGACGATTCATCCATTCATGCCATGCCCTACGCTGCCGTTCCTTCTCCAACCAACTTTCTCCTGTGGTCCCTGGGACACCAGCTGCACCAGGCAATTCATTCCCTTGGTTGGAAAAGTGAGCACGGGGGTGGGGGGCGGGCAGCTCCCTGGTAGCTTTCTCTTCCCACTGAGAGGAAAGTGTACTGATGCACGTAAGCATTTCTCAGCTGCTCAGCTAGTAGCTGTGCGGGGCTGAGGCTGCCAGAGCAGGGGCTCTCCCAGCCCGGTGCCACCCTGCCGTCTGAGCACGGCCGGGCAGTCAGGAGTGAACTCCCCTGGGGACAGGGCTCCCAAGCGCTCATCTGTCAGTCTCACTCAAAGGCTCCTTGTGACTGGTCTCCCCCAGGTTGGCAGTGAGCTGCAGAGTCAACTGCACAGGATCTGGAGTCAAACGTATCTGGGTCTAAATTCTAGCGCAGTTCCTTACTAGCAAGTTGTTCGAAACTGAGCTCCACTTTTGCACGCCTGAACAAATGGTATTATCTGGCTGACGGGGTGACTGAAATAATCTGTGTACATTCCGGTGCACAGCTTTCACATCTACCCCTGTGCTCATCTCAGGTTCATGGGTTTTCAGAGGTGCATATACGCCCTTGGTGGACTGTTTCCCTTTCTATTTCAAACTGTTTCCTTTGGTCAGGCTGTGGTGTCTTTACTTGGAGAACCTTCCTTGGATGCGCCATGCTCCTCGAGCTCAAAGGACATAGTTCCAGTGGGGGTGGACCCTGGATCCTGACCCCTGCAGGCTGGGCCTGTGACCCAGGTCTGGCCAGGAGAGTGGTGGAGTACTCCAGACAGACTGAGTGGTTTACAGATTGACCTGTGTTTTGAGCCAAAGTCCTCCAGGGGATTTTTACTGGGGCTTCCCTAGAAGATGTTTGCTTGTTCTCTGGAACTACGAGCTCTAAGAAATCACGTGAGCAGAGCTGTCATTTGGCTTCTTGCTGCGATGCCGAGGGAGCCTGTGTGGGAAACCAGGCAGACGGGCCGGTGGGCCGAAGGGATGAGAATGGGAACCCTGATGCCCGTGTTTCACCGCTGGATTAACCACTGGCCACTTGTGACGTGGGCCAATAAATGCCTTTTCTTAATGAAGCCAGTTTGCTGGGCTTCTGAGTATGCAAGCATGACCTACGCCATTGACCCTTTCACTTGTAGAGTCACGAGTTCCCTCTCATCAGGTCTCATGTTTGACTCCTCATTTAAGTCTGCTCCCCTGTATTTATGCAGACAAAATTAGCATATACATGGCACACTTAGAAATTCCTCAGACTTGCAGACCCAGGTCTGAATCCCGGCTTTGTCATTTACCAGTTTGGAGTAGGCGACATAACCCTTCTGAGCTTCGCTTTCCGCAGGAAAACGGGGATTACCTGGGGATTTTTGCTTACGTGGGTGTTTTGCGGGTGTGGGCTAATACACGGGCAGGACATGTAAACAGACCACCGAAACAATCCTACTATTAGGTGGTAGGTACATTTATGTGAGTTCTCAATACCTTTTACTCTGCCCACCGGTCTACAGATCCTGAATTCACTAGTGTCTCCCACACTTCTTCCCACATCACATCTCTTAGCCACCAAGGTCTCCAGGTTTATCGAGGACAGGAACTCCGCAGGCTTTGGGAAGAGATGGGAGAGGAGGAGGTGGACGGGAATTTCAAAGTTCGAATGGAGGAGAGGTGGAATCAGGCTTGTTTAAAACGTTGGCGACTGCAGAAGTTGACACCCACTTGCTACTTATAAATATCCCTGTCTCTCAGCTTGGCTCCGCCTGCACGAAGCTTCAGTGGAAGATAACAGAGAGCAGCTGCTGCTAGGCAAACATGTGCGGCGCAGGGGAGGCGGCAGGAGGAAAACTGGGACTGGCTCGTGCTCAGGGTGGAATGATCTAAGGATGCGAGGGGAAGTCTTGGGCAGCTGGGTCAAAAAGGGCATTTTATCCGTCGCTGGAGGCCCGTGGAGGCAGAGAGACGCCGTGGGGTCCGCCATCCCCCCGCCCCGGGGCGCGCTGTGGAGCCCCAGCTTTATCTGGTTAGTGCCTCCTGGCCCGCGCTGGCGGCAGAAGACAAGATAGAAGGCTGCTGCCCAGCAGAGACGTACACCCGGGCGCTGGGGTTGCGGGGATGACAAAGTCAAGAGGCATTTCTGGGAATCCAGCTGGGACTTCTCAGAAGCAGGGGGAGAGGCAGAGAGGACTCGAAGTCTTCTCCAGGATTTCCAGTCTGGGAAACAGGGCGACCACGAAGGGTCGAGTCAAGTTCGAGAATGCAAGCACCACCAGGGCAGGCTTGGGGAGAGGGGCTCAGATGTATCTCGGTCTGAGGTTCCCGAAGGACGTCCATTCATTCAACCCTTACTGCGTCCCACGTCAGAGTCCATTCTGGGTGTTCATTCCGTGGCAGAAACACAGCTTAGAGGAAAGGGTGGGGCTGACAGAGACGCAATGTCCCTTGCCCTCAACTCTAGGTTCTGCTGACCCTGTGACCCTGTCCCTATCGTCTGTACTTGTAAAGCACCCCCCTTTTAATCTTTTAAATAACAGCTCCCAAAACCAAATGTACCCCATCAGACACCGCGCTACATTTAACACTCCAATAAGAAAAGTAGTATTCTCATTTTAGAGACGAGGAGCCCGAGGCTTAAAACCATCAAGAGACTTGCCCAAGTCCGCACGGCTGCTAAGTGACAAGGCTGGAAATTGCTCCCAGGATCCTGAATGTCCTTAAAAAAACCACCTCAGACGCCACTCCTTAGTGAAGTCCTCCCCGAGTCCCCCCGACAGGCTGTGAGCGTGCCCTCCCGTGGATCCCACGGGGCTTGGCTTCAGCTTCTGCTGGCACGCAGGCTGCTCTGTGCAAGCCACACGGCGGGCGTGGAGATTCGGGGAGGGCCCTTGCAGCACACCAGGCTTTGCTGCTCCACACATGGTTCCGTTTAATCCTCCCAACATCCCTAGCTTTTATGTCCTTGTCATACTGCACCCCTCCCTCACTGCCCAGCAAGTGCCATGGGACGGGATTTGTCACACGCCTTCGGTTCCCCGCTGCCCCCAGCACAGGACCGACTACGTGCGGGCTGTGCACTTGGTAACTGAGCGCTGCACTTGCAGACTCTAAACGTGGGCCTCCTGGGGGAGGAAAGGCATGAGATGGAGCTTTCCAGTGGGAGGTGAGCAGTCTGAAGTGAGGTGCGGCTCTGTTCTTTCCATTTTCACCCTCCTTATTCGTTTTCAGCCAAAGCACATTCTCTCCAGTCTTTTGACGCCAGGAGGGCAGGGCCGCAGACTGGATAGGAAGCAAGTAGGTACAATTCTCTCTTGTCCCTATCTAACCTCTGGCTCCTTCTGCTGCTCTGGAAACAAACCGCAGTACCTAATAGGTTTTCCATGAAAATGTAGTGTTACTGGAAGAGTCCGTTCTGGCTGCCTTAGCAAGACAGGAGCTGGCGCTGGAGACTTTCTCACCCGTTGCCATGCTGCAGGCTTTCGGAGGGACAAGGTTCATTCCATCATCCACTGTCCCTCTCAGGAAGGTGGGGCGTCTTGACCAGCACCCCGGGTTCACATTTCTCTCCCTCTTTTCCTTGTTGCTCTCTAAGCTGTCTGCTCTCCCACCGCATTTAGGTGTAAGGCACTGATCTGCATCTATTTGAAAGCATCCTTTTTCAGGGTTGCAGTGAGGTGGTTCCAGAACAATTGTGGTTTTAATGCAAAATCTGCCTCACTGGACCCAGCCAGGACAGTCAGGGCCTGGACCTCAGAGGAACCCACTTATGAGACCAAGGGAAAATGGGCTTTTCAAGACTCTGGCTCCTGGCCACACAGTCCCGGCAGACTAGCAGGGCATGTTGGGGAGGCTTCACACATGCATTGCTAGGGGCCCTCCTCCAGACATCGTTTTAGGCAGCAAATGCGAGGAAGCTGCTGGATATGCACAAAGGTATTTGGAAGGAAAACACTCAGTTACCTTATAAAATTAATCGCCATTACCATCAAAGATATTTTCCTGGAAAGAAGGTATTTTTTGGTTGGTGACAAAAGAATCTTTCATTCACAACTTTCCCTCTAGGGCAAAAGCCAGAATGCAAGATTCTGGATCATTCAAGTCTAAAGAGACAGGAAGATGAGAGATCAACAGGGGAAAAAAAAAAATTAATGAGAAGTCACATGTGACATCTTTAGGTAAGCCTAAAGGTGATGAAAAACATGTATCTTTGTATCTAAAAAACAAAAAACTCCAAAGACATAAATCACTATGGCACTTAGGGAGGCAGCCTGAATGAACCCATTCAATATGCTGGGATATTCTAGAAGAATCCATCAGAGGAGCTGACACGTAAATCACTCTCCAGAGATGTTATTCTCCAAAGACAGTAGGAGGCCACATACATGGACTGGTGGTACTCCTAGGAATGCTGACTGTGCGGTAACTCAGCTTTCCATCTACATAAACTTTTGTAATGGTTGGGAAAGTAATGGCGATCATTTCTATTTTTGGTTGTTTCTCATATTTGTCATTCTGCAGAGGCAAGACCTTTCTACACTTCACTCTGTGGGAGGCATGTTCTTTGGTTTTCTCAGCATTTCATAGCCTTCGTGAAGCAGAAAACATAGCTTGGACTTAAAGACTCAGATCTGAATCTAACTCAGAATTACCTATGTAATTTTGAGTGAGTTACTAATTTTATTTCTAAATTTTCTTTCTCATTTTCTTTTTTTTTTTTTTAAACGTTTATTATTTATTTTTGAGACAGAGAGAGACAGAGCATGGACGGGGGAGGGTCAGAGAGAGAGGGAGACAGAATCCGAAACAGGCTCCAGGCTCTGAGCCGTCAGCACAGAGCCCGACGCGGGGCTCGAACTCACGGACCGCGAGATCGTGACCTGAGCTGAAGTCGGGCGCTTAACCGACTGAGCCACCCAGGCCCCCCTCATTTTATTTCTAAAGCGGGGATATTTATTCTACCAAAGATTCTGAGAATGAAAACTTACATGACAGGCCTGACAGTCACGACTTCCCAATACTCGTTCTCTCTTCTTGCTCCCTTAACCTGCCACAGGACCTCAAACTGACCAACTGCATGTACTGCTATGTGAAAGGCTAGTTTTTCTATAAAGCCCAGCAAGGCTGATGTTTTAGTGGGCCTGCTTTAAGGGGCTAAAGAGGATTTTTCTTTTTCTTCACATATTTTCAGATCAGAGAGAAGTAATGCCACTAATCTGTAAGCCTTGAACTTAGAAGTAAGTAACAGATGCAGTTTCCATTTTGTCAGACTAGTCTGTACTGTAATTACAAGCCCTGGGGCAGGGGAGTTTGAAGGCAGACCTCATCTGGTTGGGAGGACTGAGAGACTGAGAGACTTCACAGAGAGATGGCACCGGGATGGAATCTCACCGTACGGGGAAAATCTCAATGAGGAGAGGGAAAGGAAGGTATTCCTAGAGTAGAAAATTAGAGGCAATGCCGAGGTTATGCTTAGGTATCAGTAAGAAGTTGGAATGGAGAGCTACGGTTAGTTTCTTTCACCCTAAGGTTGCTCTTATACTCTGCAGTTTATACAGCCACTCCAAAAGTTGCAGAAAATCCCAGATTCTTTGCTTCAATGACCATCACACCCCCTGGGGGAATATTTCCTGGGAACTTAGCTCAGCACTTGCCAAGCCAAACCACTTGCCCAGTTTCACAGGTGCAGCTTACTAGATGATCTTTATCTAGGTTTGTACTATTTACAAACAAAATGAGTCAGTTCATTATTTCTTGCAGGTGTATCTTAAGAATACTTACACGCATTTAACTAACCCCTGAATAAACTCTATAGATGTTTCATTATGTTAACAGCTTATATAATATTATGGAGGACCACTGGTATAGTACCCTTATTGTAGCTATACCTTGGATGCAGTTAGACTAACTGATGGGACAGCACTTTGAGCAATCCCAGGCTTTCCTAAAATTTTTCACGGCCCAACTTGCATAGGCAAAACCGAAGTCTTGGCGCCCTCTGGTGGCAGACTGGTTCTTAGAGTCCAATAAGCTTCTCGACTAGAAACAGGCAGGTATTATGAGCACAGAAGCCACAGGATAGTAAACATGGCACATTTTCCTAGATCATCTTTACTGAAGATTTTTTGGGGAGGGGGGAGTGGGTAATGCAAAAACATTTTCATATTAAAACAAATGCATATAATATTGAATAGAATATAAAATTTACATTACTTCTTGCAACAAAGTAAGAGACATCAAAGACATTTCAAGGTAGGCTACTCATGAACTTCAGGCTGTATTCCTAAACCCTGAGGGAGGGAGGACACCCTTACGTGCTCACACTAATATTATGGGCGCTGCTCTTTTGATAGAGAAGTCTGAGGAGCAGCAAATTAAGTGCTTGCTCATTTGGCAACATCCAGTGGATTACTTAAGTAGTGAAACCATATGCTTTCTCATTTTAGAGCATTTTAACCTGCTTTAAAAAGGCCTGAGTAAATAGGAGCTTTATGCTTGAGTTGAAATTATTTCCTTCTAAAGTGATTTTTTTCCTCCTATAAATGTTAACATGCTTAACTGAGGGTATGACATGCGAGATGGTCAACATCCTAAGAACCCTGCGGACTTAAGTCTGCGTTATCAGATAAGGAGTTATAAGTACACTTTCCAAGGGCATCATTAGGAATGAAAAGTAAACTACTCACCTTCGGCAACAACAAAAAAGAAACAAAATTAAACACTGAAGAAAATATTATAAGATTATAATCACATAGAAAAATTATATACAATGAAAATAATTTAAGGACTTCGGCAAAGACTTCTAAGAAAGGGGGCTACTGAAAAAAAGGGGGGGCTACCGCTGCTGTATTTGCTTTTCATATTTTATATGATAAGAATTTCTTTGGAGGGGGGAAAGAAGCCATTATGCTTCCTTTCCAAATCTTGTTTGTTCTCTGTAATTTTCCCTTTTTTTGTTGTTGGCAACAATTTATTACTTTGCAATAAGAAACTGAAGGAGTGGATACCCCTGTAGAGATTTTCCAAGGTAATTTAGCAATGGTCTTTTTTTTGAAGAATGAGAGGGTGAATCAAATGTGCTTAGAAGCAGATAATGAGAGGCAGATTCTGGTGGATGCTGAGGTTTTAGGGTCTGCTAAAGAAAAGGTATTCATAACCTCCCACATAGTTTACCTTATTAAATTTCTTAAGTTTTATAGAACTATTTCTTTCTTGAGAATGTACTCTACATTTTAAAAGCCTTAAAATTAAGACTCAAGTCACATGACCACCTGCCTATACCTTTAGGAAAATGCAACTTTTGTTTTCTAAGTAAGGAATCTGAGGCACAAACATCCCATTTCAGAATAGTAACTAAGGGGAACTCTCAGTGGTAAATTACGTAGTGCTGGGAAAAAGAACAAAAAAGGCAGACACCAAACACCTCCATTTTCCCAAGATTGATTATTAAAAAAGCGCGCCACACTGTATAGAAATCAATGTTCTCTCCCATAATTCTGTGCATCTGGGACTATAGAAATGTCACTGTCCCTGCCCCACATCTTCAAATTAACATTCTCAGGTCACAACAATAAGTCTTCCCAAAGGGGACCTTCCGGAAAAACAAGCTATTTCCTCGGCTCATATTTCCCTGGAAAAAAAAATAAAATAAAAACAAATAAAGTCTAGTGTGAACATGAGGTCAGCCAGTCCAAATCAGCAGAGAGATCCAACTGGACACGTTTCTGGAGACGTGACTAAAATGGCCAGGAAAGACTGGGCTATCACTGTACAGAGCAGCAACGTGCACTCTGACTCAAGCCGAGCTTTCGTGGAACTAACTTACAGTTTTGCCATGCGGGTAAGGCAAGAATTTCTGACTTATTTCAACAGAATTCCCAGTTTGGATTCTGGCTCTGCCACTTGCCGGCTGGGTTATCAAATGAGTCAGTACATATAAAGTGCAGAGACAGTCCTACCACTCGCCAAGTGCTAGATTTTATTTACTTTTTAATGGAATGGTCAGGTCTCTATGAAGTACTTCTAAAATGTTACAATTAAAGTAATAACCTTAGGAGCTTAAGTGACTAGACTCAAGTTAGACTGGCTGCACACAGATCCCGCTCTCACAAATACAGAGTCTATAACCTTGGGTTATATAATTAGTGTTATTTAATGGTTCAAAGTCCCAGTTTCTTCAGATGGGAAGTGGGATGATAAAGAATGGTACCTATGCATCCTCCTCATATGGTTATTTTGAGAGTTGCACGAGCTGATACAGGCTCTCAGCACGATGCCTGATATATAGCAAATACCCCATCAAGATTGCTGCTCTTGTCCTAAGCACTTATGGGACTGACTGCTCCCTCGACAAGGTGTCTGATACCCTAATACATTTTCTATCTGCTTTCTTCCGACAGCAGGGGGTTAGTTAGAAAGCAGGGAAAGAAAGGCCATCTTTCCTTTAAATGGGGACCACGATAAGAGACTGCCCAATAGAGAGTGTAAGACTCAGAACGGAACCCAGAACGTTCATGTTAGGTGTGTATGGCAATCATTCGTGTTCTAGCCTGGATTCACACAGGGCTTGCTGGGCTTGCACACTGGGCAAAAAGGCAGCTACAGTAGCACTTAAGCCTTTTTCATTCATAGTTTAGGCTGAGCTCTGTGAACAAAGGCCTTTCTCACACGCATTACAAGTGCCATAACAAAATGCAACAAAGAGCTTCCTCATACGCTATCTTCCACAATCCTCTAAAAGTGCTTCCCGCTTAAAAACAGCTTTAAACTGATGGCCATTAGAAGTGATCCCGTGTTACATTCAGCACACAGCCACCCATTTTGGTTCCTAACCTAATAAAGCTTTGGCCAGACTGACTGAGACCTGTGGTTGCAGATGACACACCTCACAATAACAAACCCAGAAACTGGAGTCTGGACAAAATCATTCTCTAAAAACACTCCAGAAGTAAGAGGCCAGCTCCATCAACATCACTGTGACAAATAATGTCGTAAAACAAACAGCTTCTTGTTTCTCAGTTTCCTCTCTACTGCAGGAAAACACCTGAATATATAAGGAGATTGTGGGAAGTTACGAGAAAAAAGATGAGGTTGGAAAAAAATAATCTGAAATCGAGGCCATCATCTTAACCACCAGGATAACTGTCTACCTGGACCCTACTTGTAATTTGAATGTGATCGCTCAAATGGCTTCCAGGTCACATCCAGAGATTCTCAATTCCTCATTACCCCTCCTGATGACTTCTCAGCAGCACATTTTATGACTATGCTGGAGCGATACATGGAACACTGGAAAGGGTGCATTAATTGGTAGTTAAAGGGTAAGCTACAAAAATTAACCTGGGATTCCAGAGACGTTATTTAAGAAAACAAACAAAAACAAAATAAAAGAAAATAGAGAGGAGGGGTGATGAGGAAGGGGGGGAGGAATGGAAGGAGAGAGAGAGTAAGACACTAGTACCTCCTTCTGCAGCATGCACCAGCAATCTATCCAGGAAGTATATATTGGGGAGTAAGGAGGGCATCCACCAGCAAGCCTGAAACAGGAGAAAAAAAAAAAAAAAAAAAAAGATTAGCTATTCAAATTAACATTTACAAAGCGTTCTCTCAAGAGTTCAATAAATCTTTGTCAAAATACTCTCTTACCTAGAAAGTTCCCCAAGAGACAATTTTAGCTCTAATGAAACAAATATTCAGAAAGGGAAAAAAGAGCAAGCATCCCAAAAGGATTTTCCTCCCTCATATTTAGGTTTTGAAACAGCAAGTAAACAGAAATGTCAACCAATTAGGCATTTTCTAAAACATCTGGGTTTTTAATTTGTGAACAAATATAATCCGAGAACACAGCAATTATAAGCAGGGCAAGGAGACTTAAAAGCTAAGTGATGTTCAACAGAGCCTAAATATGGCAACGAATCTAAACAGTGGTGACTACATACTTTACTCAGATATAACCCGTAATCTCTTCCTCCCTAAAAATCTGTCAGGGACAGTAATACCCTCAACTCATTCTTTTACTACGCTCTGGGTTAAGATGTGGCAGGTGCCCTACTGGGCACAAAACAACCAGAATGTGACATGACAGGAAGTATGATAACTATGCTCGAATCTCCACACAGCTATCTATTTGATACCTTGTTTGAAAACAGTGACATGTCTAACGGCATATGGCGCCAGGCACTGCACTGGAACTGTCCTGACTTAAAGAAAGAGGCAAAACTCCTGCCCAATGCGGTCGTTACTCGGCGTCCAGAAGCTGGAAATCGGTGGTGTCCACCACCGTACCCCCATCCATCCTTCTCAACCAACACAGTGAAAGGTTAAAAAACTTCCCATGAAAAAAAAGAAAGAAACTTTCTATGGACCAAATCTCCTACTTTTCTTTCTTTAGAACTTCCTTTTTCCATGAAGTCCCTAGGAAAGAAACTTACTTTCTCCATGAAGCCCCTACAAGCTGCCACTTAACCCCTGACATAACCTTTGTAAGTTTCATTAAAAGGAAGATAAAGACTTCAAATAAAGGAAAGATATAGAAATAGAGTCATTTGATCACAATCCCACCTTTTCAGAAGAGGACCTAAACTACAGGGAAGGGAATATTATCTGTAAGTACTTGAGAGATATTCTAACAGAGGATATGAGACGGCTGCTTATAATAAAACATACATTGATGCCACCGCTGGTACATGGGGCTTACAGGGAAAAGATTTAGGAAATCTAGTAACGGCATCAACTGTACTTTTCCTCCCCAAATTTCTCCCTGGACTGCTCTGCCGGGCAGACATACAGGCAGCCAACTACTAGAATAAGAAATGCAGGGCACTTACCCACAGTTGTTGACAGCCATAAGATTAGAGACAAGCACAAAGGGATAGGTCAACATACTGGCAAAAAACTGTGAAGTGGTAAAAAGACAGCTAAGTTATTAGGTCATTCTGAATCTTTATTCTCTTCCTTCCTCTCCCTTAAAGCCCTAGCGCCACTGTGGGCAACACTCCACCACTAGCTTTGCTTTCTCAGTAGCTCACATTTTTGAGCCTGGAGAGGCTTCCTCCTCTTAACATACCGATACATCCAACACTTTAACAAAAGGCCAGAAGGCATCTCGTACCGTGACAGAGTCCTCCTTCAAATAAAACTGAATTACATTATTTAAGAGAAAAAGTAAATGCAATCAAATACAACGAAGCATTTCAAAACACCCCTGAAGAAAGTAAGAAAACATGAGGTCCTTCCAAAAATGATGGAAGTTACTTCAGAAGTCAACTACTGGAAAACTCCACAGACTCAAGAGGGTGAAGTTGTCCGGTACAGGATCAGTGGGGTGCTGCGAGCAGCAGGCCTGAGACTTGGGGGCACGGTGGCATAGACCAAACCATGTGGGCTTGTTAATGCCGCTCCTGTGACAAGGGGACCCTGGGTCATTCTCACCTCTGAGAAACATTAATGAACTTGAGAGACATTCCTGTGAGACATCTGTGATGACACGACCCAGATGAAATTGAAAAGAAAACAAAACACAACTAGAAGGTTAAGGGGGTTTTAAAAAACTCACTCCTGTGACAGCTTGGGAATAACTCTTCATTTCACTCATGGTGGAAACCTAAAACGGGAATAAAGCCTTTTCAGAATAAGAAAATTAAGATGATGCTAACAGCTAATTGTCCCCACTCATATCAATATATTCGATCTCTAAATTTTTAGTTTCTTTGACAGCCTAAAAATTAATTTTGAGATGAAAACATAAAATACTGATTGTGACCATAAAAAGGCAGTGAACTAAATCATCAACTTGATTCAACATTAAGAGACAAATTTGCATTAGACTACGATGGCTTAGGAACAAATGTGATAGACCCAGGATTTAAAAAAAAAAAAAAGAAAAAAAAAGTAACCTTTTCTGATGTCCTAGAAATCCAATCCCCGGAAACTACATTTGTGGTACACCTGAGGGACAAGTCACTACCTCTACATACACCCAGCTGTGCACCAGATGCTGCAGAGACAAGTCTCCGTACTCTAGAAGTGGACAGCGTGGATTCAGTCCTCCCTCTGTGTGTGTTCTATTTCCCACTATGCTATGGGGCTGCCAGTGCACAAAGAGGCCCGCAGCTTCCAGGAAAGGCTAATTCTCAAAACTTCCCAGGCTAAGGTTTCTAAAAAGCCCAAACCAGGAGTCCCATTAACACTTCAGATTAGATGAAACACCATTAATATGCTATAAAACTGTCCTGCTTTGCACTGCCCTCCAAAATTATGTACCAATACAGATGTGATCTCCTTGCAGCACACAGAGACAGGGCTAGACTTCTTAGGCTGACTCAGCCATACCCTAAGGACTTTTTAGGTGCATCTTTTCATGGTAAATAGCATAGGTCAGTCCATCAGCCTTTGAAAAGTTGACTGATAATGTTTAGCTATATAATGATGAGTCTGGCACGTAATAAAGTGCCACCTTACTTTATCTTTTTTTTTTTTTTTTTTTTTTTTAAGCAGGCTCCATGCCAAATGTGAGGCTTGAACTCAAAACCCCAAGTCACATGCTGTACAGACTAAGCCAGCCAGGTGACCCACCACCTTACTTTAAAGCTACCCAAGCTGCCCAGTGAAAACAATAAAGTCAGCACCAGCACATCTCATCAAGATCACAACCTACCCCACTGTCCAGTGCATAGGTATTGACGAGGTAGGCCAGTGAGTTACAGAGCCACAAAGAAATGATGTCACCTAGGAGGCGAGGAATAAGACCCCTACATGAAAAACAATAAAAATAAGAGCCAAAAAATGTGATCAGTAAAAAGATAATCCACTCAATAAAAACACTTCTCAAAGACAGATTTTAAAGTCTTCTAGAGAACTGAAAAGACACTGACCGCCAGAATCTAGTCCTAACTAGTTCATTCTACGTAATGTAACTATACTAGAGGCTAATCTCTAATGACTTTCCCATTTCCCCCCCCTTTTTTTTTTTAAAGGAGGCTCCACGCTGGGCATGGAGCCCAACACAGGGCTTGAACTCACGACCCTGAGATCAAGACCTGAGCTGAGATCAAGACTGAGACACTTAATGGATTGAGCCACCCAAGCAACCCAATTTCCATTTTTCAAATGCAGACCAGCTATACATCCTGGAGCTCTGGCCAATGGTTCATCTTACTATCAATAACTATAAGCAAGAGGGGACAAAAATGTGCCTGCTTCAGAGAAGAGACTTAAATATAGTTTTGGCTTGGGAATGCAAGCTGCTGCAGCCACTCTGGAAAACAGTATGGAGGTTCCTCAAGAAACTAAAAATAGAACTACCCTACGACCCAGCAACTGCACTACTAGGTATTTATCCAAAGAATACAGGTGTGCTGTTTCGAAGGGACACATGCACCCTAATGTTTATAGCAGCACTAACAACAATAGCCAAAGTATGGAAAGAGCCCAAATGTCCATCGATGGATGAATGGATAAAGATGATGTGGGATATATATACAATGGAGTATTACTCGGCAATCAAAAAGAATGAAATCTTGCCATTTGCAACTATGTGGATGGAACTGGAGGGTATTATGCTAAGTGAAATTAGTCAGTCAGAGAAAGACAAAAATCATATGACTTCACTCATATGAGGACTTTAAGAGACAAAACAGATGAACAGAAGGGAAGGGAAACAAAAATAATATAAAAACAGGGAGGGGGACAAAACAGAAGAGACTCCTAAATATGGAGAACAAACTGAGAGTTATTGGAGGGGTTGTGGGAGGGGGCACTAAGGAATCTACTCCTGAAATCACTGGTGCACTATATGCTAACTAATTTGGATATAATTAAATAAAAAAAAAAAAAAAAAAAAAAAAAAGAATGTATGGG